>NC_134271.1:122545999-122857249 GCF_031893055.1 Leptodactylus fuscus
TCAGATCTGCGTCCTCCAGACGCAGATCTGAGTTGAAATCAGGACATACCTCCCGCCAACTGGGACCATGGGACACATCACCGAAATCGTGAATGTCCCGTGGAAATCGGGACGGTTTGGAAGTATGTTATTATACTGTGGGGTCTTTTCAAACCCCAAAGTATAATAATTGGAGACCCAGGGGAGGATACAAATATAAAAAACACGGTTACTTACCTCTCCCTAGCTCCAGTGCACACCCCACAGATGTCAGTCATATTTAAAGATGTATAGGACGTCACGTGAGCAGGGGTTTGCGTTGTGACACCTATGGACACAACCCCTGGCCCATGTGATGTCTGGGATGTCACCAAGTAGGCCGGAAGCCTTCCAGAGCCAGGAGAGGTAAGCAACAGTGTTTATGTTCCGCATTCCATGTGAGAAACATTTCTTTATTCCAGACCAATTTAACCACTGGAGATGCATCAATCATTGATCTCACAGTGTATAGAAGTCCAATGGGTGGCGTTTTCAAAGGGGTTCCCACTGAAAAATGTGCTAAAAAATTGTCTTTGATTGAATATCAGTGCTGTTAGTTTCATCTCCAATACCCCTTCTCAGTGTTATCACTGGACTGTGAAGACCGCTCAGCACTAGAGATGAGCAAATAGTATTCAAAACTCTAGTTTCGAATACCTCGCTCCCATAGAAATGAATGAAAGCAGCCGAACACTAAGGGGTTAAGCGCGGGGCGCCAGCTGCTTTTATTCATTCATATGGAGCGTGGTATTCGAAACTAGAGTTTCGAATACTATTTGCTCATCTCTGAGTCACCACCTGACAGTATTCTTGGCAATTGAAGAGTACTATCACCGGGAGCGTTCCTCACAGCTTTTCCGCTAAGAAAGAGTTAATAAAATTTGATCGTTGAGGCTAGGTTCACATCTGTGCACAGCTCTCCATTGTTTGGCTATGTTGTGCGACTCGAACAATGGAGCAATGGACTGCTAAAACAGCAGATACCAGCAGACCCCATAGACTATAATGGGGATTCATGGATGTTCACCATTTTTATACTGAAGCTGCAGGACTTTTTTCTGTCCCAATTTCTGAGTCTCTGATGGAAATGTTTCCCAAAATGGTGCAATATGGCTATATCAACATTAAAATGAAAACATCTTTTAGAGTGTAGAAAAAAAGGGCCTGCACCCTTAAAGGGGTATTCCCACGTCGCATACTCACCAGTCTTCGTTGCTGTAAAATCTTCTGTCTTCCTGCTTTGTTGCATCATAGGTGGGCAGGGTTACATATGCAAAGCCAGCGGCAAGATGCCGCTGGCCCTGCGTGCACGCTCATAGATGGTGAGACCAGTCTAGCCTTCACAATGCGAATACAGACCTGGCATCCGCTGTAATAGAGAGGAGGATGCCGGGGAGGGTTACACGCCGGCACAGGTGCCTGCAACATCGCTATGCTCCTGCCCTGCATGAAGCCAGCAGCGGCAGGAGCGATGCTGTTAATCCGCTCCTCCGCCTCTGATTCGTATTCAATCTGTAGTGACAAGTATCAGTATTGCAGTTTTACCCCATAGATTTCATAGGGACAGTGCTGCAGTACCCACACTTGCCGCTATAGTTTGCATGGCAAGTGAACAGCATGGCTCGGAGTAGGTCCACAATACTGGGAGCTGCACTGTCTTGGTAAGGATAAGACTATCAATGTTAGAAACCGGTTAACCTCTTAAGTATCAAACTAGGCCGCAACCATAAGGGGTTAAGAACATTTTTATCTTACAAGAACACATAATTTTTAGTAAGACAGACATGTCAGGGGATCCCGACAGATCCTAAGTGTTGTATAACAAAGTCTAAGAAGCAGCACAGGGCAAGAAACATTTTTATGCATTTTTATTTCAAGTAAAAAAGGAACTAATGCCGCACCCTACAGGAATTTAGGAGTGGAGTGACCATCCCATGACCTGAATATCTGCAGGTCAGATGAGAGGGCGAATCCAAATTATTCGCTGCATAATAACTTGAAGACACCATATGCTGGTTTTAATGGAGGTTACAAATATAAGCAAGTCCTCAATCTTAGTGGCAAATTGGTAACAGAGTTAGAGATGAGTGAGTAGTGAAATATTCGAAAATTTGAAATTCGATTCGAGTAGACCTCAATATTCGACTATTCGATCGAACATCAAATCCCTTTATAGTCTATGGGAAAAAAATACTCGTTTCAGGGAAATCAAAATTCGACCAATTGGAGTCACAAAGTCTACAATGACACCTCAGGAAATGATGCCAACACCTCTGGAATGCAACTGGGACAGCAGGGGAAGCATGTCTGGGGGCATCTAACACACCAAAGACCCTCTATTACCCCACTATCACAGCTTATCGACTAGACACTCCAAACTCAATAGAACCTCTATGGAAAGTGGAAAAAAAACCTTCTTTCCTCTACATTAGTGTGGACAGTAAGACAAATTTTAAGCTAAAGAAACATTAGCATGCACGCCTTTAATTCCCATTGCCTATGACAACCACAGATGGCATAGGCAAGGGGAAATCAAACAGCACCCACCCTTAACTGTCATTGATGTGTGTGATGTGGCGAGACCTCCAAAAATTACTTTTGTGGTCCTTGAGGTGAGCCCTTCCAAATTAAGTTAAAGGCCCTTAAGCTGAAATGGAGATGGGAAAGGTATACTGGGTGCACAAACCTATGCATATTAGATGTATACAAGCGTACTGTATAGCCAAGTATACATCTAGCTTACAACAGGTATAGGACAGGAGATGGGAAAGGTACAGTACAGACCAAATGTTTCAAAGAGTTTTCATTTAAAGAATTTTCTGTATTTTCATGACTATGGTAATTGTAGATTCACACTGAAGTGATGGCCGTTTTGGTGCATCACTCGTCTATGGTGTAATATCGGTGCATTTGGATTTTTTACCCATACAAACAAAAATGAAGCCGTAGCCATTTTTAAGATATCAGTAAACATTTTATTGCTTGGAATAGTATTATGCAATATGGCCTAAAATGAAACACATGGAAATGTTTAAAATATGCCAGTCCTATAGAAACACTGGCATGAAAGACTTGAGCTGGACAGCGCTGAACGAAAACATAAAAACTATGGTAAACTCTACCATAAAAATATGTATAAGAACCACCACGTCCAGTGACACACAGAAAGGCGGTGCAAACAATTTGTAAGTGCTTGTCTGCGCAAAGCTGCTTAATACTGCCACTAGACACCGGGGTTCAGAACAAGACATGTCTTTCATAGGAAGTCACTCGTGCCAGGACTTGTAAGAGCACCAAACTCTCCATAACCAGCCACTGCGGCTTGTTTGGTGGCGCAGTGCACATTCACATCCATGCAGGTATTTGGATAGCTGGCTATTATGGTAAACCGTGTATCTTCCGTCACAAACTTTCACTTGCCCACTTTTCCAAAGTTCTGTTTCAGACCTTTCCTTAAGATGCAGCATGTCTTAATGCCATTCCGGATGATGTCCGTGTATTACTAGCATGGTAGTGGACGCTGGAAGCTGCTGTACCCTGCATGTTATTCCCAGAGTTTTCAACTTGTGTTGCATTGGCACCACCTGTGCCTCCGAAGCACGACATGAGTGGCAAGTAGTCAATAGGTGTCCCATTCAAAATAAAGATATTTTTACTAATAACCTTGTGCTGAGGTTTTGGTATATAGAGTTCGGCAGGGGCATAGGGACGGACACTGCTTCCCGGTCAGGAGTGTCAGCACTTGTGTTTCATGGCGAGCTGTAACGAAAAGTAAAAATTTACAATAACTATAATGCAAAAGAACATGGAAAGAAAGTGGGTCATAAATTATTAAGGAAAAGATAACATGATTTAAAGGGAGACCACAAAGCAACTGTGTGATAAGCCAAGCACCTAGCGGGGGACATTTATTAAGATCGCACCAGTCTTAATAAATTCCCACAACGACACGAAATGTGTCTGAATTATCAAGAGGTAAACTAAAGACTGACAAAGATTTCAGGTATAAGACCAATTTTCTGACATGAGTTATAGTAATTTTTGAAAAAAATTTTTTGTAGATTGTGGGCCCCATATAGGGATCACAATGTACATTTTTTTTCCTATCAGTATGTCTTTGTAGAATGGGAGTAAATCCACGCAAACACGGGGAAAATATACAAACTCCTTGCAGATGTTGTTCCTGGCAGGATTTGAACCCAGGACTCCAACGCTGCAAGGCTACAGTGCTAACCACTGAGTCACTGTGTTGCCCCGAAAAAGCTTCATACTTATCCTGCTGCTATGCTCCCCACACATCTCCAGTGAAGTCAGAGAAGTACCCCTTAGGTTCAGTGCGCATGCGTCAGTCCTCAGGGGCTTGTACAGTGAAGCCGGGGTGTACATCACCAGCATTACAGAAGAACTGCGCATGCGCTGGAAACACCAGAGTAGAGTCTGATGAGACTCACCAGACTCATCTCTAGGCAAGTATATAAATAGGGTATTAATACTGTATGACATTAACACTGTGCGACTTGGAACACTAAACCTCCACCCCATAAGGACCTGCGGGCGGTGGTTCAGTGCCCCAAATGGACCGGTTCTCATTAACCATACTCCCATGGTGCAGAATCAGGACTTTCCTATTGCGCAATCCTTTGAAGGGGTTATCTCAGAGACATGACATAAGTTACAAGTGTATGATTGCTGGGTGTCTAGATCCACTTGATCCCCTAGTCATCACAAGAGCGAGGGGTCCTGTGCTCAGTGTGAATTGAGTGATAGTTGTGCATTGCTCCATTCAATTTCTATGGGCAAGTGCAGTGCTCAGATACTTTCTGCAGACCCATAATGACACAGCAGCGCACATGAGCAATTAATGTCCCATTCAAACCTGCCCTCGTCGTAAGCATAATAGGTGATATTTGGGGTTCAGGGACAAACCCTTTAATGCTATAGGACTCTGAATAACCTTTTATTCTCCTTAATATTTAACTCAAGGATTCTGTCATAGGACTAGGCGTTTTCCTTCAGCAGGACGGTGTGGTTATTGTTACCTTGTGAGCAGTGTCTGCAAACTGTTGTGCACTGTTCATCATTTCCGCTGTAGATTCTTCTGCACGGCCAAGGCGCTCGCCGCGCTCATTGAGGGCTTGACTAGCTTTCTGTACAGCACTAGTTACACTGTCAGCAGCTGAATGAAGTATACTGTTGCCTGCAAGGGAGAGAACTTTCAGTCTGGTATTCAAAAGATCATAGAAAAGAAACATTTGTAGAAATTTCGACAGATAGGGGCAAATGTATTAAGTCTGGCATATCATACACTAATCTTAATAAATGGTTCAACTGGGGCAGGAACTGACAGATTTATGAAGTGGCCAGGCAGGAACTGCTGCATATTTCAATTTTCAAGATCAGGGTTCGAGGTTAACGTTTGACTTTGCTCCATATGTGTACCTCTACATCTTCCCTCTATACCAGTTTTCTAGAGTATAGGGAATTATATAATCTTGTGGATAGAGCTGCCCTGATCCTTTGATAACCAGAATTCCAAATTCCTAAAACTAAACTCCCAGCATGTAGATTTTTATGGTATATAAATCTCTCTTGGCAAGTACTTGCATTGTAAAGGCTGAAATCCATAGGTAAAACCTGCAGCAATAATTGACTAACTGTGCTTGTTGCTCAGGAATGGTGGGGGAGGTAAAGACTGTGCGGGAATGCGGGAATCAGTGGGGCAGAGCCTATTAACAGATGGTATAAAGATTTAATTGGTGGAAGTGGTGAAAGGTTCTCTTTAAAGTGGTATTCTTAACTTAGACATTCAGTGCATGTCCACAGGATATACCACAAATGTCTGACAGATGCAATTGCCATCTCTGACACCAGCCCCTATTTCCAGAATCGGATCACCCAGCTCACATCTATCACATCTATCCTGGAGATATGCCCTTTAAGAGGTCAGGGGCCACCTGTATATTCTTATGGACGCAGTACCACTTAGATGCTGTATGTACAGTGAGGGTCCATGTGCATGTCCTTACCGGATTTGGATACTGGAGCATAGAAAACTGCCTGACACTCACCGGAGAAAAGTCTGGATTGACAATTGATGAACTCCGGCTTTCTCTCGGAGAGATATCTCTGGCACGTGTGATGCAGGATCTGGAAGAAGGTGAATTTCTCTGAGCCGGAACTTGCCATCCATTGATCAGAGGCATTGTCAAACTGAAGGTCAAATTCTGGAGACTCCTACAAAAGAATAAGCAAACAAAAATCAGGATAAGAGAATACAACAGCCATGCTATCGTTTTCTTTCTAGCCAATGCCTTGTGCAAATGGGCCATATTAAAAAAGTTTTCCCTTAACAATACCTACAATATCTACATGATAGGGAATAAGTGTCTGATCAATGATCGCTACTACCGCACAGCGCCGCACCTCCCATGAGGCGACCTGAAGCGACCGCTTCAGGCAGCGCTACGCCAGGGCCCCCGGGGAGGGGGGGGGGGGCAGCATTTTTGCTTACCTAAGCCAGTCCAGGACAAGCTGTCCTGGACTGGCTTAGCATCACCGTCTCGGCAGCCCGGCACGGGAAGCGAGCGGTGGATTGGGGAGGCCCTGTGGACGCAGCGCTGCTCCAGCGGCCTCCCCTCACACTCAGGCAGAGAGCAGGTCCTCTCCCTGCCTGCTAACGCCGCTCCACCCCTTTCGTTCCACCCCCTCCTCCCGGCGGGGGTGGGGTGGGGGGTGGCGGCTTTCTGTCGTCCACCTCGGGCGGCAAAAAAGGTAGGTTCACCCCTGCTACCGCACACCAATCCATACTGATTATTTGTGTAGGATCCATCTTTATATTCACCTCACACAAAGAAGTCTATGGAGAGGAAAGGAGGAGGGGGGATTTATTGCTTCATTCTCTGCACTGGTAGACTCTTTTCTTGAATATACAGCAATGTCAAAAGAGCTCTCCCGCCTATAGTATAGCAGTTCAGAAACTGCAGTTATAGTTGTGTCTTTTTATGCCCCTTCCTCCTCACCCTCCATAGACTTCTGTGTAAAAAATGTATTCAGCCTGATAAAGGAAAGAAGGAAAGATATTTCTGTAATAAGATACACGAGGGCTCCATGTGAACACATTCCGTTACGGCTTTTCGCTCCGGATTAGGCCCAAATGAATGGGCCTAGACCGGAGGGTGGTGTCACAAGGTGGACGCCACGGCTGAATCAGCTGCAGAATCCGCCTGAAGAAAAGGCAGCTCATTTCTTTTTTCCGTGAGCGGGAACAAACCGCTCACGGAAAAAAGAACGTTAGGGGTCTACATAGACCTCTATTGTGATGGGGCGGATTTTGAGGTGCATTCGGCGTCAAAATCCTTCCCCTCTTGCCCAGTGTGAACAAGCCCTTTCAGTTTATTATATTCACGTATACATGGTCATCATTTTATATTTAAGGGAAGTCCTATGCTCACAATCGGTGGTGGTGAAGGCATCAGACGACTTGCCTTTGACTTCTATATGGGTCTACCGTAGAGCGCTGTACTGAGACGGTACTCTTACATTTTATACTCCATTTGACTTTGTATTTTTCAGCTGAATATTAGACTTTGCAGATACATATCAAGACTGAATCAGTCCTATGGGAAATTCTCCATATTGATCAAATAGTACAGTCACATTTTACAGCAGAGCACAAACTCGCGCAGTGAAAATTAGGAAATGCAGACAGAGTAAATGAATCTGCTCTATACCTTCCTGGCCCATTTTTAGGTAAAACCAGACAACCCTTTTAAGCATTGAGATTTATAGAGTATACACTGAGTGGTGCTGGCTCTCTAGCTCCATATGTCATATGACATCTGTGTTAGGTTTCCAGTAAATAGGTGTGACGGGTAAAGTACACAGGAGCTAGGAAGTGTTACAGCACCAGTTATGAACACCTGTCCACAGAAATGAATGACCTATTTACAAAGATCCGAATTCGCCCTGTCCTGTAAACTGTCTTCATAGATGGGTTAGACTGTGATCTGAAGAAGACCTTGTCCCATCTCGCGTCATATTTATCTAGGAAATATTAGAATTTCCCATTAAATAACAATAAATCTACTTTGTGCTGTCGGTCTCCGCTTTGTGGGTTTCCTTCTTCTGCCCGAGAAGCTGGACAGGAGATGGAAACCCGGCAGTCAGTGTCCGCCCGTGAGTGTCTTCTGGTCTCTGCAGTGAAACCGTTTTTTTTTTTTAACCGGACACAAAGTCCTGCATGTCCGACTTTGTGTCCGGTTAAAAAAAACAGTTTCGCCATGGAGAGGCAGAAGACACTCATGGGCGCTCACTTTGCAATCCCATTCAAATGAATGGGTTTGAAAACTGACTGCCGGGTTTCCGTCTCCTGTCCAGTTTCTCGGTGCAAAAGACGGAAACCTGCAAAGTGGAGACCGGGTGCAGGTGTGAACCTGCCCTTACTCAGTTACACCTCCTACAAATGTATGTGTGTGTCTCTACTATCTAATCTGTGTTGTGTCTTAGACAAATTGATGCCCCTCTTGTCAAAGCAGACATTTACCGTACTTTTTGCACTGTGTACATCAGTCTGGTAAACAAGTTGCAAATCCCTATGAAAGTTGTAATGTAATTCCTATTGCTTGTCATCTTGCTTTTCTAGAAACAAAACTGGAACGTGGGCATTACTGCATGATGTCTGTTGTACAAAATAGTGGAGACACAGCATATTTAGCTTCCGTTCAACAACTTTGCAGCACCATATTTAAAGATCCGATATTTGCCATACAAAAACATATATAATATTTTTTACAGCTAGAACTTTTATCTTGGTACCGTATGAAAGCTGTTTTAGGGAGTATAAAACAAGGCGCACTGCTATTTAAACCGACCCCCTCACTGTCTTATACACCCGCACACTTTGATACTTCTACAAATTGTCTTTTAATAAGAACTTTTCCATATTTGTAAATTCATTAGTACTAAAAAGTGCTCCCCCCTTCCCATGAATAAATACCGTAACCCCATAACTATATATAATATAGCACTGATTTATTCTCCTGCTCAAAATATTTATGGGTTTAGCAGGAAGGGGTTTCTTGCTTGTAGAGTAGATTGTGTTTTCAAGCCTAAAAATGTAATTTCTTTAGTGCGAGCAGTAACCATGTAGTCTGCCACTAGAGGTCACTTTCCAATAGCAGACATTTACAAGCTCTGCTGCTGAAAATAGTCACATCATATAAACAAACGTCAGTCTTAAAACCTGCAGACCAAAGTGGAAGCTTTGCAGTCATTTCTATCCTAGTTGCAAAATTCTATCTTTACTATGCAGTTTTAAAAGGAGTAGCCTCATCTCAGACAATCCCTTTCAAAATGCAGCTAAAGGGGAGATAAGATGTTATTCCCAGGTCCTATCTCACAGATCTGATCCCAAATGGGAGATGCCCATATTCCCTAATAGGGTACCGTATATAGAAAAGGGATATCCTCATGAGCTCTTAAAATCCTCTAAAAGAGTGGCATTCGAGGGTATAAAAAGGCATAAAAGACAAAAAAAAAAAACTTACCCGATTGGGGTCAATACCATTTACTTGTCTGAGCTGATCTAGAGTCCACTGAGATCTTCTCACAAAACCAGTTGAGCCCTCAAATTGTTTAACCTTGGTAATGTAGACTTGTGAGGGTCTCTTATTTGTAACTGCGAAAGGAAAAGATAAAAACAGTCAAACAGGAAATAAAATAAATATCTACCTAGACTAAAACATGTACAGTAAATATAAGCAGGGATGTAGGTGCTCCCCACACAGTATGACGTTCTCCATAGTGTTCCCATACAGTATAATGTTCTTCATAGTGCTCCCCACACAGTATAATACTCTCCATTTTGCTCCCCACACAGTATAATGCTCTCCTTAGTGCTCAGACACAGTATAGCGCTCCCCACACAGTATAATGCTCTCCTTAGTGCTCAGACACAGTACAGCGCTCCCCATACAGTATAATGCTCTCCTTAGTGCTCAGACACAGTATAGCGCTCCCCACACAGTATAAGGCTCTCCTTAGTGCTCAGACACAGTATAGCGATCCCCACACAGTATAATGCTCTCCTTAGTGCTCAGACACAGTATAGCGCTCCCCACACAGTATAAGGCTCTCCTTAGTGCTCAGACACAGTATAGTGCTCCCCACACAGTATAATGCTCTCCTTAGTGCTCAGACACAGTACAGCGCTCCCCATACAGTATAATGCCCTCCTTAGTGCTCAGACGCAGTATAGCGCTCCCCACACAGTATAATGCTCTCCTTAGTGCTCAGACACAGTATAGCGCTCCCCACACAGTATAAGGCTCTCCTTAGTGCTCAGACACAGTATAGCGATCCCCACACAGTATAAGGCTCTCCTTAGTGCTCAGACACAGTATAGTGCTCCCCACACAGTATAATGCTCTCCTTAGTGCTCAGACACAGTACAGCGCTCCCCATACAGTATAATGCCCTCCTTAGTGCTCAGACACAGTATAGCGCTCCCCACACAGTATAATGCTCTCCTTAGTGCTCAGACACAGTATAGCGCTCCCCACACAGTATAAGGCTCTCCTTAGTGCTCAGACACAGTATAGCGATCCCCACACAGTATAATGCTCTCCTTAGTGCTCAGACACAGTATAGCGCTCCCCACACAGTATAAGGCTCTCCTTAGTGCTCAGACACAGTATAGCGCTCCCCACACAGTATAATGCTCTCCTTAGTGCTCAGACACAGTATAGCGCTCCCCACACAGTATAAGGCTCTCCTTAGTGCTCAGACACAGTATAGCGCTCCCCACACAGTATAATGCTCTCCTTAGTGCTCAGACACAGTATAGCGCTCCCCACACAGTATAATGCTCTCCTTAGTGCTCAGACACAGTATAGCGCTCCCCACACAGTATAAGGCTCTCCTTAGTGCTCAGACACAGTATAGCGATCCCCACACAGTATAATGCTCTCCTTAGTGCTCAGACACAGTATAGCGCTCCCCACACAGTATAAGGCTCTCCTTAGTGCTCAGACACAGTATAGCGCTCCCCACACAGTATAATGCTCTCCTTAGTGCTCAGACACAGTATAGTGCTCCCCACACAGTATAATGCTCTCCTTAGTGCTCAGACACAGTATAGCGCTCCCCACACAGTATAATGCTCTCCTTAGTGCTCAGACACAGTATAGCGCTCCCCACACAGTATAATGCTCTCCTTAGTCCTCAGACACAGTATAGCGCTCCCGACAGTATAATGCTCTCCTTAGTGCTTAGACACAGTATAGTGCTCCCCACACAGTATAATGCTCTCCTTACTGCTCAGACACAGTATAGCACTCACCACACAGTATAATGCTCTCCTTAGTGCTCAGACACAGTATAGCTCTCCCCACACAGTGTAATGCTCTCCTTAATGCTCAGACACAGTATAGCGCTCCCCACACAGTATAAGGCTCTCCTTAGTGCTCAGACACAGTATAGCGCTCTCCACACAGTATAATGCTCTCCTTAGTGCTCAGACACAGTATAGCGCTCCCCACACAGTATAAGGCTCTCCTTAGTGCTCAGACACAGTATAGCCCTCCACACACAGTATAATGCTCTCCTTAGTGCTCCCACAAAGTACAATGCTTTCCTTAGTGACCCACACAGTATATTTTCCCCTTTAGTGCACTCACGTACAGTATGCCGCTTTCTTGTTGCCCTCACACAGTATAATGTCTCTCACCCCCACAGTATGGGGTCCCAGGGAGTGAGATGCGACTATGATTCTCAATACTCCCTGACTTTCTCAGCGCACACCATGTCACTGCAATGCATTAGTCCTAAGAGAGGTGAATACTGTACACCATACTTATCACTCACTTCCCAGATATTCATGACCTATCCTTAGGACAAGGCATCAATATCTAAATCTGAGAAAATACCATTAAGGCAGTATAACCCTCCATTTAAGTTATAATTCTGTCTGCTTTTCATAATCCACCTGGTTTATATGTATCTAGCAAGGTACTGTAGTAATGCACCAGCATTGTGACTTCAGGTTTCACATCCATTAGGACGGGTGGAGCTCAGTATCTCTAGTTAAACATCCTGGAAGGCAGCTTGGGGATTTAGAAAATATACTATTCTTCAGGCCATTAATCAGTGAAGGGGAGGGGAGGGGGGAGAGAAACCTGCAACAGAACAACTAAATTTTAGGCTTTTAATGTGCTGCAACATTGTGAAGCTGTATAAGGTATACATTATTCATAAACTGTACGATAATTGACAATAACCCAGCACCAAACGTGACTTATATCATAGGAATCTGAAACATTCATCTTTATCAGACAGACTAAGTAGCACTGGGAGTTTTGGAAATCCTGCAATTCTGTACTTCTGCCAAAGTCCTGAAGTCAGAGGAAAAGACCAATACGTACAAGCAATAAAGAGATTATCTGAAAGCTTACCATTCTGTACTTAAAGGGAATGTGTCACCAAAAATGCCCAGTTAATTTAAACCAAGGTTTTAGGAGGAGAAAAAACTTGAAGTTTTTGATGATTTTATTTTTAAAGGTGGACGTTCACCAACCCCCAAATAGTCCAGCTCTGTATAATTTAATAGGCACTGCTTCACTGATTCTGGTACAGTTACAATGTTTTACTCTAGACCTCACCATCCACTAACAGTCAATGCTGTTAATTTTGGTGCCTGATATGCTATTTAGGCTCTGTACTGTCAAGAGCATGGTGTCAGGCAGGAGCAGACAAGGGGTGGGATTCTGAACCTCTTATTGGTGGCATCTATCCCCCCGCCTGACACTGCCCTTCTGACATTACATAGCTCAAATAGCACACAAGGCACCAAAACTAACTGTGCTTGCTCAGGAACGGTGGAGGCTACAGTGGAGGGGCTCCTGCTAGCAGATGCTAAGAACTTAAATGCGGTGGAAGGTCTTTAAAAAAAACCTAACCCCCCCCCCCCCCCCAAAAAAAAGTACAGTATCCTGCAATTTTTAGGTGTAATCAATTATTAAATATCCTGCAATTTTCACGTTTTCCACTACAGTCTAATAGCAGCCTTACGCTAGATTCACACTAGTGCCAGGCTCTTGATCCTTTGGGTCTATCGGGAGACACAAACAGCGGAGAACAATGGTTACACACAGAGCCTTTTGTTCTAAACTGATAGCGGCAAAAGAAAAAATACCCACCATGCAGATGTGAACACAGCCTTAAGCAGGGTTCACACTAGCGTCGGTGTCCGAAAGCTAGTGTCCGATGCTACTGTCCGGGGAAGATTTTCGCATCGGACACTAGCTGTGTCCATTCACAATTTGCATTGTTTTAAATGGGACGCCATGCAGTGTCCTTTACTGCCCGTGCCTGTCCTTAAGTGTCCATTTACAAAGATGTCCGATTTTTCAAGTGGACAGCTAAATCCTACATGTAGTTACTTCAATTTTGAGTTTTCAACAGTTTGGCTTTTCAAGTTCTTTGTATTACAATACATAGAAAGCTGCAGAATGTCAAAGTCCTTAAAGGGCTGAATAGCGCTGGGGACTCATGGTGGCACAGTCCCACAAATGGTTAAAATTTTAATAAGTTTATTAATAGGGTTTGGATCAGGGGATAATCAAAGACACGCAGACTTTGCAGGCGGCCAGCGGCTTAACCCCCTGCGTGCCGGCTGCTTCCATTCATTCCTATAGGTGCGTGCTATTCGAAACGGGAGTTTCGAATAGTACTCGCTCATCTCGAATATCAGTTACCTGTCAGTCTTCAAGATCAGCTGGACGTGCGGACACCCGCCCTCTAACCCCCTATTTTATTTAAAACCTGGACTTGTCGCGATGCTTATTAGTGGGGTTTTAGTCTCCCAGCTATTGCTGGGACGACTGGAGTTTAATAAAGTTTGAATAAATTTTATTTGGTGTTGGCTTATATGGTTTAATATTTATTGATTGTTTATTGATGATATTTATTTATTTGAAGTTATTAATTTATTGGTTTATTTATTTATTGAATTAAAGTTAGAACACCACAAGAAACTGGTGTCATTGTCTTTATTTTAATGATAAGTGATCATTATATGTTGTTATCTTAGTTTGTTGGGTCTTGTGCCACCCTGCCATTTACATAGTAGGGGTCCTCCCTGATGCATACAATTTTAGAATTTAAAGGGGATGTTCCTTGTTTTCCTCAATACAAATAATATAGATTATCCGGACATCGCATGAATAAGGAACTACATTTAAATATGTTCGGAACATTATACTATCCCCCCAAAAAAACTTTTTAAAGTATATAAAAAGCAATCGAGCCATGAAGCACATGTTAGCGCTGAGAGATAAGTGCACCACTCCACAACAGGAAACGCTGATATTTCCTGAATTGGCTCTATTCCCTTTTCACACGCAGGCAACACGGATTTCCTTGTACTCAAACAAATCAAACAATTACAGAACATGTTGGATGAACTGTGCCCTGGGAAACAAACAAGAGAACAGGCTTAAAATCTAGCTCCACATTGAAGTCGCCTTAAAGGAATTAGCTTGAAGAGTAATTCTCCAGTATGTTGTTAAAATAGCGGATATTAAACCTCTCTTTAGGAGCTACAAGAATATCTTCATCCTTCTTTGATTGACATTGCTTTCGTCCAAATTTGTGCTTACTTTGTGAACCAATCAAAGCGCTATAGAATAGTCATGGAATCATGGACATATGGGCGTGCTAAGAGGCAGGGGGCCATGCTTAGTCACCTCTGCAATACTAATGTGCTCTGTTCTAACTTTTCTCCATAACATATCTAGAAAGGTATTTATGAGCATTACAGCACTATGGTTGCAAGCCTATATTACACAGTCCAGTGACATTAATGTGACCACCTGTCAAAATCCAGAATAACCACCTTTGGCAGAGCGGACCGCTGCGAGACGTGCAGGAACAGAGGGGATGTTGTGATGATGTCACTGGGATATTGAGCCATGCTGACTCCAGCTGCGCTAGGTTACGTGGTTGAACATCCATGGCGCGAACAACCCGATCGAGGTGGTCCCACAGATTCTCAATTGGGTTCAAGTTCGGGGAATTTGCTGGCCAAGGGAGTACGGTAAACTCATCCTGGTGCTCCTCGAACCACGCACGTACACTGCGAGCTTTATGACACGTCACATTGTCCTGCTGGTAGATGCCATCATCCTGAGGAACAACATTTTGCATGTAGGGGTGAACATGGTCCGCAAGGATAGATGCATACGTGTGTTGATCCATCGTGCCTTCCACAATGATGAGTGCAACCAGATGGCTGATGACACGTGCCCTTCTGTGGTTGGTTATTTAACGCTGACGTCAAAAGTAGGCGGTGGTCACATTAATATGACTGGACTGTGTATAATATAACCTATATCTCGTGATTGCTTCATTTATTAAAGGGAATCTTTCTGAGCTGCCATTTATTACCTCGAGTCTTCTCAGCCAGGTGCCAATGTCTACAGCTATTCTCCAATTTGGCCAAACGCTAAATCCAATACATTTTCCTCCTCCAGGAACTAACATGTAAGCAGACAACCAGCATTTGCTCACACATAACCGTCTTTTTCTGTTCCTTAGATCAGTCTGTAAAACTGACAATATCCAATAGCCATTCAGAAAAGAACAGCGCCCTCTCTGGCAAAGTTTTTTCAATGGTCACGTTAGGATTTTCTTTCCTGTAGCTTGTCAAAATCTAAATAGCTTCCAATTAGATGCTATAATGGAGATCTATGTCCGGTGTAGTCAGATCCTGCCATCACACGACCATCCACTTGTTCTGCATTTCTTGCTAAGCAACCATTGCACTTAGTGTATTGGAGCTGTGCAATGTCATGCAGCAAAGAAAACAAACAACAACAAAAAGACCCCAATAAAAACATGTAAATATATATATATATATATATATACATACTGTATATAAAATTGGGGTCACTGTAGATCATAGGTAGACGGTAGATAGTATTAGGGTGCAGCATCCCAGAATATGCCTGACTTCCTGTAACCGGGAATGGTAATTAGGAGCATTTGATGCATTGACCCGCAACACACATAAATTAGTACTTAATCCTGCTGCAGGGCCCCAAAGGAGATGCAGCCCGGATGATGGATGAACAAGTTCTTCACTGTAACATTGCCAAGGTTTATTTCAGGTATGCAAGGAGGAAAAACAGAAAGAAAGAGAAATCAACCAGCCAAAGAGCCCCGGTGAATTGGGAAGGTCTGGGGGGTGGTTAATCAGGATGAGAGAGACATGTAGAGAGCGCATGGCAGATTACACAAATCAAAGATATTAGAGACACAAAGAAATGCCAGGAAACAACGTTCTGAGCCCTGGCAGTGCCAGGCTGGGTGTAATTCATGACGGTGCAGAGATCATTTTTCATAATCTCTTTTAATACCGCTCTCTATATAAAACTCTAATTAAATGTTAGCGGGATGTCCCCTGACTGAGGAGCTGGTGCAGCGCTTGACGGGTGCCATCTTGTAATACGTAATACTGTATCATGATCGAGCATCAGGTTTGCATAATGATACCAAACATCTAAGCCAAATGTAGAAAGAATTTTCCTGTTTTATGCTCGGGCCACACAAGAAGAAATCGTAGCAGATTAACAGCTGTAAACTGACCCGTGGCTAACCTGCTGCGATGTACAGTAGCGGCATAGCAGATCGTGCTTAAATAAACCATATTCACATGCTGTAACTAAAATCTAAAGCGCAAAGTGACAAGCGTTGAAGAACCCATAGCTTGTCAATTACAGCTTCGGGTTTCACCTGCAGCTTTCAATTGCTGCGATACAATGGCTAAACGCCGCAGGCCTTGCAGGTGTACCGCAGCAAAACCCATCTGATCCCAAGTGTTTTTTGCAGCAGCACTCAGACTTTGTGTCCTCATGGGTTGCCCAGGGAGCAGTAATTTACTTAACTGTCCTCCGGGATTGGTGATGATGGACCTGGGGGGTTCTAGCAGCGTCTTTAACCAGTGTTCTGCTTCCTTCTGTCCTGATCTCACAGGCCACACACTGCTAAAAAGCTGCTGAATGTCTGCATATCTCTAAAACATTCTAAATCATTAGATGGTCAGCAGATCCCACCAACATTTTTCTAATGTGTAGATAACCTTAAGGCCGGGGCCCCATGTTGTGAAAATGCTGCGTTTACAGTACCTGCAAAGTGGATGGGATTCTGGCTAATCCCATTCACATATTGCAGAAACAATCCGCAGCGGGATGCTGCGATTTAAAAAATATGCATGTAACATGTAGCATGTCAATTATACCTAAGGAAACGCTGGCATTTTCCATATAGGTATAATAAAAGCAGGAAAAGTCTATGGACGTTCTATCAAAAGTGCTGCAGAAAAAAAAAGCGGTGCATTTCTTCCGCAGTTTTTCGGTGGTGGCCTTAACCTGGCAGGGTTTTCCCATCTCAGGATTTCACCTGTCCTCTGGTCTCCTCTCCCCTCCACTTCCTGGTTCACAACTCAGTTCTGCAGCCTGCACAGGACGGCACAGTTATCGCTGGACTTATCAGAGCTGAAAGCAAGCTGCATAGTGAGGCTTTTCTTACGGCAGCCCTTTACCCACAAATTAAGTGGTATTTGCAGAAAATATATGGGTATGAGATTTTTTTTTTTTAAATTGTTTAAATGTTATTGGTACATGTCAAATAGTGAAAATGATCTCAAAGTCAACAGAAAAGAAAGTCAAATCTTGATACTTAGAGGTTAATGAAACAATCAATCCCGTCAATGCTGCACCTTGAGCGTAACCCAGCATTTTTTTTTGCAGAATTCTTCAATGCAGAATCTGACCTCAAGCCATAAGTAAATAAGATAAATGTCAGATAACATTGTAGGAGAAACAATGTCTCCTGGTGTGTGATCTGTAGATGTCACTGATAGCATCCAGCTCGGTTAGATCTTATAGACTGGGGCGGGTGGATTGTACCTGTGACTACTTGATGAAGGTGGGATTGTGACTGTGAATACCAAGGATGGGGAGTGGTTCTGACTAGTACGCTAACAGAGGCCCGCGTGACAACTTGTAGGGGAAATTCACAAGTTTGGGTAATGATCCCACTATTACTGTCCTACAGTATAACCACATATAAGCATAGTTACCTACTGCAGTTGTACAGTGTGAATATGACCTAACCACTAGAAAGTGGGAAGTGTTACATAGGCAATTTATACAAGTAGAAGGGAGAGCTCCAATGTGACTACAACAGGAGCTATATTCTAAATACTAGAGGGGTAAAACATCAACTATTGAAGCTAGCCTGATAGGAAGCCACTGATGGTTTCTAAATTGTGGAGCTGGCTCCTACAGGCTGTTAAGACTTGTCCAGGGCACAGAGCAAGCTTTGTCAACATGACCTGAAGGGAATGTTGGATGTCACCATGCCCGGTCCTTTGTTCTCTGATAGTGGCTTACTCTCCCTCTCATTACTGACAGCACATGCACACTTGGCCAAGTCAAGCATGCATGTACGAAGGGGAGGAATTAGTGAATAGCTGTCCTATCAACAGCTGTCTAAGGCTAGGTTCACATATGTGTTCGCGTTTCCATTTGGGGGAGTCCATTTGGGGACCCCCCGAACGGTACACTGATACACTTAAAATAGTGGTTATTCACAGACTATAATGGGGTCCGCTGGGTTTCCACCCAAAAAAGGCGAAAAATGCGGAGAGAAAAATGGTACTTGCAGGGCTTTTCTCTGCATTTTTCATGCGGAGAAGGGAACAGATTTCCCGATCGTAGTTCCAATGCTGGTGTGAACCCAGCCTTAGATGAGTGTTCATAATGTAAAATAAGTCTGCAATAAACAAGCAAATATGTAACGCCACCTGTCCACACTTGCCAGCATTCTCTTTCTGCCCATCGGCATTGTGATTCTGTATTTGAATTTAGGGTGTGCTGGCCCTTTAAAACCCTATAACCTTGCTTTTTGATCCCACCCAATCACCTGCACCTCATGGACTATATAAAGCTGTCTCCTTCACAGGAACATGTTTCTAGCTTGCAGGTCCCCAGATCAGGAGTTTTTCTACTGCTGTCTGTCCTAAATACCTATGTTTGATCTTGGCCTGTTTGCCGATGTCCTTATCTGATTCTTAGGTACTAGCATTTGCACAATTTCTCTGTCCATATTTGATCCATACTTTCATCACTGTATTGATTCTGTGTCACCTGTTCTGTCCTCTGCCTGGATTACTCTTTTGCACAAACTCTGCCTGCCCTAACCTTGGCCAGTACCTTGACTAGTTCTACGCTCTTGCTTGACCCACCCTGGCTCAGGTGCCACCAACATCAGGACTATTCAGAGGTAGCAACTGGGTGGTCCTTTGCAGAGAATACTAGAATCCTGTATAGGCGTTAAAGGGTGAAAACCAGGGGACCACTTAGCCAACACCCTCAGGAGTAGCCCAAAGTAAAACCAGTTAACACAGTGTTTCCATACCTGCTTCCTATTACAAAATGCTCATTTGTCAGCTGATCATATCTGTTATGTGTGTTGACGTATTACCACTGTTAGCTGTATTAGCAATCGTTCCCTGTACATGACAACTATGTTTTCTGGGCAGAAATATACCAAAGTAAAGTGACCTTTAGATAGAGTATCTCGTGAATCTTTCCCCAAACTGATAAACTATATACAGATTTCGCAACAGGAACCTGAACTTCTGCAATTGGTTAAACTGCCGTAGTGTGATCTTAACACCGAAGACAACAAAAACAATGAAAAGTCATTGAAAAACAAGTTGGAATATTTCGCAGTTATATAAAATTATTATTATTTTCTAACTAAATGGGAGGGCGACTTGAACTCTTTGCTTTCTGAGTAGCAGATCTCCAGACTTTATCGTTTTACACACAGCTTGCAGAGAGCAGGTTAAAAAATATCGACCAGATGGTATTAAGTAACCTCCAAATTACATGTCATGATCCTCTTGGTCTCCTCTCGGTGCTGGAGATGCCAGTCTGCAGAAGACACAGCCTTTCTGGAAGGAGGGGTGGAGGGTTTACTCTTTCCCCATACCATTCTCTCCGGCATTCTTCCAAATGCATCAGAGCGACATTCCTATCAAGTCTTCCATTGTCTGCCACCTTATTACTGTCAGGTGGCAGCATCCCACACCTCCTTATTACAGAACGTGGTTACAAAAAAAAAAAAAAAAATATGGAAAATACAATGATATTAGGTGTAAAACAGACATAACCTCTCACCTTCCGGAAAAGTTACTCCACTTCTGGCTTTACTGGGTGGTTTACCAGTAGTCATCTAAATATAAAGCCATCCTTATTCGCTAGGGGTTCTTGCATCGTCCGCAGGGTTAGAATACCCCATTCCTTTTTACCCCTTCTTTGGGGTTTACGGTGGGGAAGGATGCCAGGTTCTAGCCACTCTTAACCTCTATTTGGCTCTTTAGGTGGTTGTGTTCTATGTTGAGCACGCATCTACTTATTTCTGTTTGCAACAGTTTGATGGTTAAAAGGGGTTGTCCAGGATTTGGAATGGACAGAATAATAAGAAAAAAAAGGCATATTTACTTGTCCCTAGTACCTGCATTTGAGTTGCATGCCGGGTGTGAATGCTAAAATGCTCAGACCAATCAGTGGCCTCAGCAGTTTCGGGAGATGGACCAGTGAAGTCATAAGGAGCATTCACACTAATTCTGCTGTCCGCCCTTTGAGAGTCCATCGAAAAGTCAGGCAAAATTGCTTGCCGGTGGACACTTTAAGAATCCATTCATTTCAATGAGTTTTTAAAGCAAACCGCTGATGTCCGTATGCAGCCTCTCTGCTGTGAAACTGGTTTTATTTGCACGGACACAAAATCGGACACGGACTTTGTGTCCGTGCAAAAAAAATTTTGGTTTTGCCGCGGTGAAGCAGAAGACACACACGGGTGGTCACTTTGCAAACCCATTCAAGTGAATGGTTTTGAAAACTGACCGCTAGGTTTCCGTCCCCTGTTCCAGTTTCTTGAGCAGAAGATGGAAACCTGGTGGATTGCCTAAAGTGGAGACCGGGTGCAGTTGTGTACCCGCCCTCAGCTGATCCATAGGTTGCTCTGAATCCTGGAAACCCATCTAATGTAAAATGCTTGATAAATAAATCCTAATAAAAGAAATAACAAGCACTTCTCCCTTATACATTTCTGGGGCTAGTGTTCCCATTGTCTAGGAACATTAGACATTATAATAAAGTAACATAAATTGCATATTATAATAAAAGCGCAGCATAGTTTATAGCAATAGGCAGACAAAAAAAAAAAAAAAACCCAAACAAGGGGCCACACGGTGGCTCAGTGGTTAGCACTGCAGCCTTGCAGCGCTGGAGTCCTGGTGTTCAAATCCCGCCAAGGACAAAAAACCATCTGCAAGGAGTTTGTATGTTCTCCCCATGTTTGCATGGATTTCCATCCCATATTCCAAAGACATACTGATAGGGAAAAATGTACATTGTGAGCTCTATGTGGGCTTACAATCTACATTTAAAAAAAAACAAAAAAACAAAAAACCCAAACCATTCTCTGAGGTTTGTGAACAATGACACTATTGTAAGACAGACATCTACACTAACGAAATTGTAAGCTATTCTGCACGTTGTAGAGGGAATAATGACAAGGCCGACATGCAGCAGCTTGGAAAACACACTCAAATTGGCTTCTCTATCTTCATCTAGAAAGGATTGTGCTTTCAAATTGATGGCCAAGGACAAGGCTTTAATGTAGCCGTCTTCTGTTCTTCTCAAATTAAATTTCTTCGGGGTCAGATCTTGGCGCACTCCCACTGCATAAAATACAAACACACCGAGGCTGCCAAATACGAGAGTGCCAGCCACTGTCTTACACTGCTGCCAACGGAGAGATAAGACTGGAAGGCATCCAGAGACCCGCAGCTAGGGCAAGACATGTATGACAACTTTGGACAACTAAACTTATTTTTAAGCAATGTCAGTATGTGCATTATCTTCTAATGTAGTGGGATTCATCCCAAAATATACCGAGTGCAAAATACTTTAGGGAATACTAAAAGCAGTTTATGTAATTGGTATCTGTTTATCTGGCGTCATTCAATATATCTGCTGGAGAAAAACTTTAAAAAGGACGAAAAATTCTGCAGATGCCAAACATTTATGAGACGCTTCACACCCCTGCTGAACAGCTTTGCCTCAGTTAAAGAGGACCTTCAACCACTTCCAACAAATTTGGTTCTTTACATATATTTTAATAGCTGCTGTTTCCAGAACAGTTGGATTTTTTTTCTCTAGCCCCCACCATTCCCAAACAATCAATGCTGTTACTTTTTGTGAATGATGTTCTACTTTATTTAAACTGTGTACTGTCAGGAGGGAGGTGTCAGGCAGGAGCAGGCAAGGGGTGTGATTTTAAGCTCTGATATTGGTTGTCTCTTATTGGAGCTCTCAATGATGCCCCCTGCCTGACACTGCCCATATGACAGTACAGAACTTCAATAGCACATCAACCACCAAAACCACCTGCATTGTTGCTCAGGAATGGTGAGCACTACAGAGAAAATTCCAACTATGGTGGAATCAGTAATGTAGAGGCTATTCACAAAAGTTAACAACTTAAATTGGTGGTGGTGGAAGGTACTCTTTAAAGGGAAAACAATGATGCTGCAATATCGTAAACTGCTGCTACTAAGTAGACAACATGCAGGTAGATAGATAGATAGAAGTTTTGAAGAGGCGCAGTGCTATGACTCCTTCAAACAGCTGATCTGCAAGGTTGCTGCTAGTCTGTCCCCAACAATCTGATATTGATGGCCTTACATTGCAATGACACCTCATGGGAAATTAACTATAGTAAAATCAATTAACTGTGCTGGTTCGTCCAGAATAAGACACATTCTCTGAATCTTCTCTCCAGTTTTATATAAGGGCCTATCTTTACTTAACTCTGAACTCCCCAACAGGGTAAAGATCTACAGGTATAATAGTGCAGTCTGCAGAAAAAGGTATACAGACATACAGCAGCGCAACAAAGGCTGAAGTCGGCCTGAAAGGTGATCTCTGGATACTTCTGACATACACGACAGCAGTTTCCCAACACATACTGCAAAAATAGACTTATCACAGTGGCAAAGTAGCCTATGTTTAGAGAGTTTACATTGCGGGCCCCTGGCATCTTGGCTTCACTGCAGGGTGGTTACAGTACTGTCCAAGAATTTCATAATGGCCACTTTAAGTATTGCCTCAGATTTGTCTGCATTTTGGTTAAAAAAAAATAGGAACAGATGGGAACTAGACTCCAGCACAGTAAAACTCATTTACTCCAGCACCTGATAGTCCAACAATGGCAATGCTTAATGTTATTTTAATCACCCAACAGCTCTGAATTCATTGCTAAAATATCATCCTAAATATAATTGTAACCCTGCATCGTGTGCCCTATATGTGATTTTAATTTGGACCCTCCTTACGGTAAGGTAAAATATATATATATATATATATATATATATATATATATATATATATATATATATATAAATATAATAATACTGTAAGGTGGATTGACACTACCGTTGTTAATGTCCGTTGCTGTCTTGCGTCATAGGATGACAGTAATGGACATTAAATTGTTGCAGAGAATGGTCACAGACTGATTCCCATTGACACTAATGTATAAAACATGCCGGAAGCCATCTTCAGTCAAGTTGGTTTACCTTTGTAATGGAAGAAAAAAAGTCCTGCATGGGTGGCTTTTACACTTTCCAAATGTCTTTCTTATTCTGTATTCCAGTTCATTTTTCATGAAAAATAGCATTTATGCAAATTGGCTGAAAGGGGCTCCATTTTTGATTAAAATATATAAAATTTATGTATGTTTTCAAAAATGCATGTGGTTTTTAGAAACTCATGTACATTTAATATAACACCACATTCGTTTTAGTGGGAAAAGCCCCATATAAAACCCGCCCTTATATCAGGAAGAGTGAAGAACGAGAACCTGAGGTTCGTGATGGAGTGAAGATCTGCGCTCACTGGTGAAGAAATGATACAGGAACTGGAATCTCCAATGTGGAGTATTTTTATTGAAGAGTATAAAACAGTACGACGCGTTTCGGGCCAACCCAGGCATCTGGCCCGATGTGTCCTGCACATATGCACTTGAGAAAGGCGTTGTGCTGTTTTATGTTCTTCAATAAAACTACTCCACATTGGATATTCCAGTTCCTGTATCATTTCTTCACCAGTGAGTGCAGATCCTCATTCCATCACGAACCTCAGGTTCTTGTTCTTCATGCATTTCTCCTCCGGTTATCCAATGCATCATCAGATCGGATGCCACTCTCACCTGGACCATCCATCTCAAAGCTACTAAAGGGGTTGTGACTGCTCACAACCCTATAAGGTGAGAGGCCAACTGGTTATTCCACTAGTTTGTCATAATTCTTTCACGATCCGTGACTTACATGACTCAGAGCGCTCGGTGTCTCCGCTTTTCTCGCTTATATCAGGAAGAATATTTCTATAAACTTTCGTATCCAATAATTGGCCCAATCGTCATGCAATAGGGCCTTAACTCAGGCAAGACTAAGGGCTAGCCATTTGCATTGCAAATCTGGAAATATACCAGGCTGTACATACCGCAAAATAAAATCAATACGGGGGAAAAAAAATGCTGTAAACGTTCTATTTCTGTATTCCTCATGGACCGTACTCTATTTAAAACCACAGAACCTAAACACTTTCCTATAGAACATCCTTTACAAGTTATATATTAAACCGCTACATTTCAGAAGTCTTTAAAATAGATTCCTATTAGCAGACACATAATTTAGGAGCTCAAGAAGTGGGCGTAAAGAATGAACACTCTGCATTGACTTTCTGTCAAGTGGAAGACATGCTTTACAATGTAGTGCTCAGGGTCCGTGAACATGCAAAGAGGAACCGTTTCATTTTACAGACACTGCGCGAAAAAAAGACTATCCTGCTTGATATTTTAATTAGTAGCCTGCGATACGTTACCCGCATCTCAATGGGAACGCACAAGACACTCTGCCATTATAAAAGGTACCTGTCTACTGAGTGCTTTCTGATGCCAGTCTACCATATTGTGCACATAAAAGCAGTAATATGCACTGTATTCCTGCAGATCACAATAAACAAGGAGATTAGCCAATTTGGAATAGAAACATAAATTTTGTTAACACAAAGGAGGGGTTTTGTGTCTTTCGATTTGGTCCTGCGTATGTAAAGTACCATGACGTACCTCCTTAGGCTCTGATCACACCTCCGTTGGATATTTCCATCGTACTGCTCCATCATAGGAGCGGTACAACTAAAATAACAGAAGAACCAGATCCTGGACGTGTTGGATACCAATGGCACTAGACAGATTTCTCTAACTATAATGAGGTCTTTCATTGGGCATGGGATTTCTTTGGACAAAATGGCACAGCATGCCGTGAAAAAAGATTAGTACTTATGTTGCCATCAGAAAGGCGTAGGCAGAGAGAAGGTGACGAGTTACATGCCAGCTGTGCCCGCTCCATTCACTTACACTGTACTGTCTAATTACAGACACTGGCACGGTTTAGGGGGAGCCTCAGATTTCTGTTTTTCCATATAAACACTAGGTAAGTGGATCAACAATGGCTACTATGATACATTGCTAGGTAATGTACTATGATACATAGCTAGGTAACGTAGGTAGCTATTTAGCCACGATATATGCAAAGTGACTATACCACTGAACAGTCAATTCGGGTGACTTTTCAGAATAACCAGTCACGTTTGTATATTAGTATATGGCAGTTTTATCAGTTTTCCCAGAGACAGTGGGTGGAGGGAGCTTTTACAATGTCTGGTGATGAGTAGATCCTGCGGTTTAACTATCTTGTACAGTGTAGTGAGATAAAACACTCACTGGCAGCAGCAGCATCATCATTCATTGTGTGTTTTTGTCTCGGTCTCTCTCCCCAGCAACATGTATCTGTCTATCTCTCAAGAACTGCTTAACAGTAAATTCAGAGTGAGTGAATAGTTTAGGGAGGGCAGGGGAAGTGGAAAGGGACCCTGGCAAGTACAGAAAATATATCAATCCGCTCAGCAAATCCTGCTCTATAACGTGCTGCCTGCAGATTACCCAGCATTTTCATGGTGACAGTTCCATTTAAGGGCCTGACCCCTGATGCAGGTTTCAATTCCTTTAAAGTATACTTGTTAATTCGCTTGTCTTTTCAAGATAAGCGGTTATTTGTGTGTACATGAGGGTAACACTATTTCTGTTCATTATTTGTCTTATACTCTGCAATTTTTTTGCTTGTTATATCTGTAGATTATAGATCTTTCTCAAGGACTGAGACTAGCCCCAGGAACATGCAGGAGATCTGAAGAGAAGTACTGACATGTACAGATGTGACTAAAGCGCTTTGGTTGTGATAGAAAGCTCCTGTCCATTGTCTCTTTTCTTATCTTCTGCACTCCTTTCTCACTTGTTCCCCATCCCCTCTACTTAGAGATCTACTGACATGAGTCATCTCATCAGACAGAGGAGGAGTTTTCAGAGTAAGGCTGGGTATTGGCTCTCTGTACGGGGATTTCGTTCCCCTCTCCGCATGAAAAAAGTGGAGTGAAAAGCGGGGCAAGCAACACTTTTCTCTCTGCATTTTTTTCACACTTTTCAGGCAGAAATGGAGCAGAAACCATGCAGACCCTATTATAGCCTATGGGGTCCGCAGGTTTCTGTGGGTAACTGCTTTTTTTTTTTTTTTAAATGTAGATTGTGAGCCCCACGTAGAGCTCACAATGTACATTTTTTCCCTATCAGTATGTCTTTGGAATATGGGTTGGAAATCCATGCAAACACGGGGAGAACATACAAACTCCTTGCAGATGGTTTTATGCCCTTGGCGGGATTTGAACACCAGGACTCCAGTGATGCAAGGCTGCAGTGCTAACCACTGAGCCACCGTGTGGCCCCCTGTAACTGCTTTTTTAAGCGGGTTAGGTTTCCGTTTGAGGGTCCCCAATTGGAGCCCCTAAACGGAAAACCAAAAGCAGATGTGAACCTAGCCTTAGACGGCTGTTGATCGGACAGCTATTCTTCACTATTCCCCTCTCATTTGGCCAAGTATGCCTGTGCTCTCAGTAATGAAACCCAAACCTAGCCTGAAAGAAAGGGAGACAGTCTGATAAGGGCTGAGAGAGGCATTTATTTCTAATAAAAATATAATAGAAGTTTGCGGTATTGTCTAGCTGTCTATGCCATTCAAAAGAGTGGAGTCGCAAAAAAATACACATTTAATTAATCTTCAGATTACCTGATAAACAGATGTATGTGCGGTATTCTCCTTGTCCTCCTGTTGCTAGGAATGGAATTTTTTTCTTGGTCCTTCGTTTTACAAGCACAGCCCCCAGCATACGCTCATCTTGGGGGGAGAAGACCTCCTTGCTAATGGTGGCTTTAGCGGACATATCGTACGGTATTAAGGTGGAACTTCACCTAAAGGGGTTAAAGAGGGGAAAAATAAATCAAAATTGTGCAAACTGACACTTGCGCTTAGTACAATTCACATAAATTAATATGCACCAAGAAATTTTATAGAAATCTCCAAAACAAACAAATAAAACATACATTTTTGACCATAACGCAAAATCCATTGCAGCAGCCATTCACGTTCCAGTCCTCGTCTAAACTCTCCCTTCCACTATGTCTAATGAAGCTGCAGACAACAGACTAATTGCTATTCCCGCATGGCCGACCATGACGTCAAATCCATTCTCTACTGCTTCTCCAGTACAGCTGCAAGTTTGTAAAGCTTGTGCTAGCCCCAAAGTAGGAAAATTTTAACAATTGAAATGCCTGCTGCAAAATACAATAGTTGCAGACAATGTAGAACTTGACTGCTTAATGTACAGATTAGTACAACCGGAGCACACCTAGTTTAGTGTGACAGCAGATGGAAACGAAGAGATCTTCTTTGTAGATGATCAATCCAATTAGGTGTCAGATTATTCATCCTGAGCAATCAGAATAATTTTTAGGAATGCTCACTCTACCAATCAACCGGACAAGTGTCTCCATGAAGCAACTAATTGGTCTAGGGGGCGACACAATAATAATATCAACTGTAAGGCCGTTCACATCTGTGTGTGGGTTTATGTTCAGGGATCCCTTTAACGGAAACCTAATCTGCATAAAAAAACTGGTTACCTAAGGAAACCTGTGGACCCCATAGACTATAACGGGGTCCGTGTGGTTTCCACACAAAAAATTGGGAGAGAAAAGTGCTGCTTGCACATTACATGATTATAACTTTCACGCTAGTTCCCTATCAGTATGTCTTTGGAGGGTCGGAGGAAATCCACGCAAACATGGGGAGAACATACAAACTCCTTGCAGATGTTGTCCTTGGCTAGATTTGAACTTAGGACTCCAAGACTAACCACTGAGCCACCATGGTGCCCATAATTTTGTACATAAAGTAGAGAACAGGGAAGAATATTTTCCTTCGGACTACACAGTTAATTCAGCCACCGTCACCCCACCCATTAAAATATATATTAAAAATCCCCCAAAAAATGTGCATGCACTCTATAGAGCTTCCATCTAATCTTATGAATTTGGTCAATACATTTAGGTAATTAATAAGAACAATTGTGTAGATTGACTAGTAAAGTGATTTTTATCCACATATTAGCATAATGTATCTGCAGTACAGGACCTCTGTAGCCGTCTGCACAATATACTGGTCACTGTATACTGTTCAGATGCTGTACTGTGATGAGCAGATCTATCTGCAGACACAGAATCTTCCCTTAGGCAGGAAACATTCATCAGCATCTGCAGGAGGGAAGGTTCCCAGCGCAGACTGGAAGCAGGACATCTGTTCAAGCAGCCACCTCCTGACACAGGTAATAACAAAAGAGAATGCCGCAGATACACAGTTCTGACAGGCAGTGCGGCTGCTGCACTGAGGGAGGAGGCAGAACACAACCACAAAAGACTAAAAAAGTCACGTACCTTTCATTTTCCCGTTTACGCTTTATGAATAGCCTATATATTCCCAAGTTACACTGAGTTTTCATGTAAAATAAACAATTTTATGCATGGATGCAAACGGAATAAAAGTGTAAAACAATGGAGATTTTAGGAAAAGAAAAACCTCTACATGTATCACACCTTCATTTTGTCCTGTAATGCAACGCCGAGTCTATGGAGTTTGAGGAAGTGCTCGGGCAATTGCTTTCTAACTCAACAGGCTCTTCGTCTTTCAGGTCCTTGTGTGGACCCGAACTACAGACAGCCAACCGCAAGTATGAACCTAGCATTAGCTGGGAAATGTTTGACTTAAAGGGGTTGTCCAGTTTCTGGAAATAAACGTTATTGTTTGTGTAATAAAAGGTTCTACAATTTTCCAACAAATTTCCTTGCAGCACTGGAATCCTGGGTTTAAATCCCGCCATGAACAATATCTGCTTATCTGTATGTTCTCCCCGTGTTTGCGTGGATTTCCTCCCATTCTACAAAGACAAACTGATAGGGAAAAAAATTACATTGGGATCCCTATATGGGGCTCAGAATCTACATTAAAAAATAAAAAATCCAACATTTTTTCTGGATCAATTTGTCACGGTTTTCTAGATCTCTGCTTGCTGTTATTAGTTTACTTTCTGTAGATACAAATCGGTCTATGGTCATGTGATAAATACACCTGGGTATCACATGACCATGGACTGACAGTAAGCAGAGATTTAGAAAACCCATGAGGAATTGATACAGAACATGGATTAGAAAATTGTAGAACTTTTCACAACTCCTAGAAGTTACATTTATAGAAAGACAAATCCAATATAGAAGTCTAGAACACCAATTATGTATTGATTCTCTAAATAGTTACATATTAGATGAGGTTGGATGAAGACATCAGTCCATCAAGTCCAACCTATAACCCTACAATCTCCAGGGAAAGGCAAAAAAACCCCATGAGGCTCATGGCAATTGTCCCATTTCAGGGGAAAAAAATTCCTTCCCGACTCCAAATGAATGTGTTTTGGAGTTCAGGAGTGCATTCAGTACATTACAGTATATGGAACATTAGCTCACATACAATGCCGATCCTTAGGTTGCTAAGGGTGCTATTGGGTCCACGGGGGTGGTATGAGAAATTTAATGTAATATGCAGATGTATGAATTGATCTGTACACTGTGTAGTGGCTATGCTGTGTTATGGCAACTCAGCTCCCATTCATTTGATCATGCAGTTTGGCCACTACACAATGTACAGTGCAGTCTGCTTCTGCCTACATGAGGATATCAGTTGACCCCCTCTGACCTATCCTAAAGACCATAATATCCTAAAGGCCATCAATATCTACTCTATCAATATGAATCTACTAGTGCCATACATCTAGTACAGAGCTTGTATAAGAACACGGGGTAGCAGATTTACTATTGGGAGACAAATACTCGAATAAAATATGACAAAATATTGTGCATTTTGACACGGATTTTTTTCCCATATTGTTCTACACGTGAGCAATGCTTTGCAGTAAAAAGGTTGTGTCTTATATGTGATAAATATTGGCATAAAATTATTGTGCACAGAAAAGACAACTAATAGGTGATATAAACTTGGACTAGACTAGAGACCTAATAAATGTGGAGCTTTGTAGAGACAAGAGAACCCTGGAAATCAAAGCATGGCTATGGATATGCATTGTATAGATATGTACATGGGCACCAAAAAGCTGAGTGTCCATATTGTACCTCCATGTGCCTGATTTGATATAGAGGCATGCACAGAGGATTGCCCAAGGTCATGTCATATTACATAAGTAAGCAATATTTCTAGAGGAAAATATGCCTCACAGAAACACCATATGGCGGTGCATGGAGTCCATACAAGTCCACTCTAGGCATTTAAAGGGGTTTTCCCACCAAAGTGTATGTACTTTGACAATCTCCACTGAAATGAATGTAGGGGTGTGTGGTTCTGATCAACCACTGTATTTGGGCACGCAGCCCATTCCTCTGCTCGCCTGATCAGTGCGGATCTGAGTAGTGGGACCCCCAGTGATCCTATGGATAGGGGATAACTTGGGTTGGTGGGAAAAGCCCTTTAACCCCTTAAGGACCGGCCATTTTTTGGTTTCGCATTTTCGTTTTTCCCTCCTCACATTTCAAGAGCCATAAATTTTTCATTTTTCAGTTCACAGAGTCACATGATGGCTTATTGTTTGCGGGACAAATTGTACTTTGTAATGGCACCATTCAATATGCTGTGCAATGTACTGGGAAGCTGGAAAAAAATTCAGAATGAGGCGCAATTGGAGAAAAAATGCATTTGCGCCATTTTCTTATGGGTTTAATTTTTACAGCGTTCACTGTTTGGTACAAATGACATGTTACCTGTGTTCTACGTGTCAGTACGAACGCGGTGATACCAAATTTATATAGTATTTGAAATGTTTTGATACTTTTAAAAAAAATGATAAACTTTGCAAAATAGAAAAAAAAATTTGTGTCATGTTCTAACACCTGTAACTTTTTCATATTTCCATGTATGGAGCTGGTTGTGGTGTCTTTTTATGCGGGACAAGATGACGTTTCTATTGATACCATTTGGGGAAAGATCTGATGGTTTGATCACTTTTTATTCAATTTTTTTATAGGCGGCAAAGTGTTGAAAAAAACGCTTTTTGGCTGTTTTTATTTTTTTGGCCGCTACGCCGTTCGCAGTACGGGATAAATGTTTTAATATTCTAATAGTTCGGTCATTTTGGAGCGCGGGGATACCTAATATATTTGTTTAATGTTCTTTAATTACTTTTATAGGTAATCTAGGGAAAGGGGGGTGATTTGAACTTTTATATATATATATATTTTTTTTTAATACTTTTAAAAACTTTTTTTTTTCTTCTGTTACATTTATGATCAGACCCCTTAGGTACCTTGAAACCTAGGGGGTCTGATCGCTCATACTATTCACTGCAATACTACAGTATTGCAGTGAATAGCAAAATCGCAGCACTTCTATTAGAGGCTGCCTCTGGCATCGTCTAATAGATCTCGGGCAGAGACAAGCCTGGAAGCCTTCAATAGGCTTCCAGCTGTCATAGCAACCGATCACCGTCCTCATGTGACGTTCAGGAGGGCGGCGATCGGCGAAACATGGCGGCGCCCATGCCGCTGGCGCCGTTTACACACTGCGGTCACGTTTGACCGCAGTGTGTAAAGGGTTAACAGCAGCGATCGGCTCGGGCACCGACCGCTGCTGTTAGTGGCAGGTCCTGGCTGTATTATACAGCCGGCATCTGCCGTGTATGGAGCGAGCTCAGCGTGTGAGCTCGCTCCATACATCCCCATGCGACCCATGACGTACAGTTACGTCAAGGGTCGCTAAGGGGTTAATTTCATGCACTATTTAGGAACCACTCCTTACATTGATACTGTAAAAACCAAATCTGCATATGTTATTATGGGTGCCTGATGCAGTTTGTTATAAATGAGGCCTTATGCGTCTGCAGATGTGGAAAACTTCCTTTACGTTACTCATCACCTCCTACTCTATACGCGTGTCTTCAATATGCAGCTGGCAGACATCTCTGTGCTTAGAAGAGGGGAATTAGAGAAGTAGAAGACAATTTGCGGTGATGATTGGCAGGGGCAAGGCCCCAAATCCTCTACTGAAGGGTATTTATAGGGCACATCTTCATCTTAACACAATGCAGGCATAACCGTCTTGGTTTCCAATAGCAACCAAGCACAGACACTACATGAAATAAAAGCTGCGCTGTGAATGGCCGCAACAACAAGCTTTTCTTAAAGGGGTTTTCTAATGAATAACTATATTTAAGTTTGTAGACAATTAAACATTTTTGCAAATATAAGTTATTAAAAATTTTGCAAATTTTTATAGATTTTCTCTAACCATCTTAGCAGTGACAGACTGTTGTCTTGATACGTTGCCAATGAATACGACCATGAACGCAGAAACATTCCATGATCGGACACTTGTCAGAAACCCAGCCATGTTGTCCTTATTGTTGCTGCGTTATCTTCTTGTACATATACTGTCCCGGACTATTTCTGTGTTCTTACGTAAGAGGATAACCCTTCCTATAATGACCTGGACCTATAAAAGTGACCACCAACAAACGAAACCAAGTACATTTCTTAAGCTCATAAAACATAAGACCCCTCAGCTGTCCAGACCACAAATGGCTATAAGCTGGTTTCACACTAACTGTGTCTCAGCCATGAACCTTTCGCAGCTTTACCAGCACGTATACTATGCCAGGAAACAGACTTTTACCTTTATAGTTATCTATGATGCTAGGAGTCCCTGCCTCTCTACCACATACTGTCCTGTAAGGGCTCATTCACACGGGGAATCCTCCTCAAAATCCGCCCCTTCACAATAGAGGTCTATGCAGACCGCTAGCGCTCTTTTTTCCGCTAGAGGTTTGTTCCTGCTAGCGAAAAAAAAGAAACGAGCTGCCCTTTCTTCAGGCAGATTCCGCAGCTCACTCAGCCATGGCATCCGCCTCACAACAGCACCCTCCTGACTAGGTCCATTCATTTGGGCCTACTCTGGAGCGGGAGCCGCGACAGCTGCGGTAGGCGCATTTTGGTCCTATTCTGACGCGGCTTCCCGCACAGAATCAGGACCAAAATACAGGGTCCCTAGCCCCGTGTGAACGTCGCCTAAGATTCCTAAGTAAAAAGAAGAGAATCTTGAAAGAACTCCTACGAAAGGCAGTGAGAGTCCTCACTACTTCCCTGATCAATTGATGGTGGGACAATTGGTAGAATACATGCCAAACAGTTTTATTCATTGAAGATCGACAGATGAAAAGTTTCAATATATTGGATATGTCATTGAACTCATTGAGACAATAGTACCTTTTTCATGTCTGAGTATACATCCGAGTGTAATTCGTTTTCTCAGATCCCTCATAGATTTCAGTATATTGAGGGATACATGACAACGGCTTAAGAAACAGCACGTTCTGTTTTTTAATGCATTGGTCAAAAAAAAAAATAAATAAAATGTATCGGTTGTTTGAATAGATTCCATTATTTTCTATAGATAGCTTTGAAACTCTAGTGTGAATAAGCACCTGGCCATAAAAAAAAAAAAAAAAGTCTGCTGTACTTTCATAAATGAATATTGGCCATTTTGGCCAACTTTGATCATCAGTGTATGGCCTAGTTAAAGAGGACCTTTCACCTTTCCATCCTTAAATACTTGACACTTTGGTTGGAATTCCTTCTATTGCCGCTATATGTCCCTGAGCAATCTGTGCTTCTAATTTCAGAACTCAAATGTGCCAATTTTGCTCTCTAGGCAATCCAGGACTGGAGCAGATAGCTATGTACCGCCCACCTGACAGTAGTGTCTAATTAGCATACTGGATGCTAACAACAATTGGTAAGGAACAGTGGGGGTTAGAAAAAAAATTTAAACTGCGTCAGAATGAGTAGATCAGCACATATTGAAGTATACGAACAGTTGATTTTGGGGACTTGGTGAAAGGTTCTTTTTAAGGATGTCCCAATGGTTCCATTAATCTCAAGTGCCCTTTAGCCCTGCATCTGTCTAGTAAATGAAGACCATAAATGTAATGTGATGTAATTTAATGTAATGTAATGTGAACAGAGCCTTACTAGGACCAGTACTATGTGTCTGTGTAGACGTGTCCTAAACTCTGCATCTTGGATGACGATTACAATTGGCATCATGTTGCTACTTCCTATATTAAACAGGTTACTCCATTGTGTAAAATCATGTTCCCCAGGACATGACACCTCTCTTATCTGCATGCATAAGTTTGTGTAAGAGTTCCCTGTTAGGGCACAGACTAGGTTCCTTTGTTTATTCTTTTAGGATGACATAGTAGGGAAAGGAATGAATATGAACAGTGCCCAGGACACGAGCGGAGCGCACACACGGATTATTTGTGCTGAAGCAGCACAGCTCACCCAGCAAGAAAAGTGAGATGAGCTGTAAAATGCTAATAGTGGTAATTAGGCAGGTAGAAGCTCGTACTAGCGCCCAGGACTTCGTGGGCAGATGTCGCTCGTTTATTCTGGAACGGTGGGTGCGAGGAGCATGGATCCAGCGTGGGCATAGCGAGGCTGGCGCTCACAGGCAGGGATGAACTGGAACAATTAGCAGCCCTATGACAAGGAGAACTGGATCACTTCGGTTAGCAGCCACAGCTTCCTATAGTTTTCCCCATTACCAGAGTAGCACTGAACCATTCACATCCCAATATCAGCAGATTGAGCGCCACGCAGAGCCATTACATAAAAACATTACATATCATTAAGTGGCACATGCTGATTCCTAACTATTTTATGAGAAACTGGAACTGCCTATATTGTCACAGACACATTCATTTACTTTAAGACTTCTTCAGCCGACACAAAATTGTCAGCAACGCTGGAATATTGGGTGATGGTATTACATTAGGATCCAAGTCAGTGCTGAAAATCCTTTTGTATGTCAAGTCAATCTGAGTCCTACAGCTAATGGGACAAGAATTAAAGAGTATTCGACATAATCCCACAACATAGCAATGATCACATTTGTACTCATGTACTTCACCTTAGCTAAAATTAGACTCCAATTTCTCATGATACCTATTCAATACAATAGTGTGATATGCAAGCAAAACCCTTGACAGGGTGCAATTTAAAATACGACCACTGGGTGGACACTAACACACATACAGGACAGACCTCTTGTGACAGAATATCACAAAATTATTTTATCTAGACACATTCACCCAAGATGAAAAGTATGGAGTAGTAATATAAAGTAAAAGTGCAATAACCAGTTCATATAATGGTATATCAAAAGAGTAATCCAAGTATCAGATCCACAATATAAACAACTCACGGGGACAGCAGGACTAGCCCTTACTCATTATATATACACATTAAGCTCATGTGATTCATTAAAAACATAATCTAAAAATTGCAGGGTGACGAAGCTACTGGAAGTTTTTCAGGCACTCCTGCACTGTACAACATGTTTCATAGAGGAATGCGTTCTGTTATATAACAGTACAAGTACTCGACAACTGGAGAAAGCTACACTATTCTAGAAGTACACAGTCCAGTCATATTAATGTGACCACCGCCTACTTTTGACATCAACGTTAAATAACCAATCACAGAAGGCACGTGTCATCAGCACTCATCATTGTGGAAGGCACGATGGATCAACACAAGTAGGCATCTATCCTTGCGGACCATGTTCACCCCTACATGCGAAATGTTTTTCCTCAGGATGATGGCATCTACCAGCAGGACAATGCGACATGTCATAAAGCTCGCAGTGTACGTGCGTGGTTCATGAAGCACCAGGATGAGTTTACCGTACTCCCGTGGCCAGCAAATTCCCCGGATTTGAACCCAATCGAGAATCTGTGGCCGCGGCATGTCTGCAATAGGTGGTTATTGTGGATTTTGACAGGTGGTCACATTAATGCGACTGGACTGTGTATTTGTGCAGCTTTTTTAATGTCCCTCCCTGTTGGGTCAGAAGGTAGGATAGTGGGGAAGAGGGAGATGTCTATTAGCTAATTTACTGTTACCTATTGCAGTTATTATATGTAGAATAATGATGAATAGGCGCATTAGGGCAAGTAGTAAGCCGCACAGCTCAAGAAGTAGCTTTCTACAAGGGGACCGGCACAGTTGATAAACCAATTTTATATTGTATGTATGTGAAGTTTGTAAACTGAAGTGTATAGGGTAAAGAAAAACAAAAACAAACAAAAAACATTACTTACGGCATGCACATAAATACATAGAAGATTTACATCTGTTTCAGGTTTACCCAAACTACTGACTTTTCCCATAAATGAAACAGCAGCTCTTTTGGACTGGATGTAGGAAAAACTGCAACATGGAAAGGCGAAAGTGCATCAAAGGGCTGCAGTCACTCCGGGGAAAACAAAGGGTGTAACAGAAACAGAACAATCGGTGGGTGGGGGATGAGAACGAAGCAAGACAAGATGAAATTTTCAGGAATTTGCTATCCAGGCTCACATTTTTGAGTTGTCTTCTATTGATGTCAGATGAATTTTAGATTGGCTAGTTGCAAAAACATTACAAGATTGAACCAATGTAGATGTGCACAGTGAAAAATTCCAATATTTCCAAGACATAGCATGTTGAAGATTTGCAAAATGGACTGTTTTTCTCTCTTACAACCCCCCCCCAAAAAAAACAACATTTTTTTCTTTAAAATTTGATGTCTATGTAAATCTTAAAGGGATTTTTTAACGATTTTGATACTACTGAATTATCTAATATCCAGCACTCTCACCAATCATACTATCCTACTAATATGAAAGTTTGTGTGTTTATGTGTTTGGATGTTTGTTCCACAATCACGCAAAAACGGACAAACGGAATTCGGACAAATTTCACACATACATAGAATGACACCTGGATTAGAACATAGGCTACTTGCCATCCACGTCAGTCCCCGAGCTTCCTGACCACACGCAACTAATGTATTCTGTGTAGGCTCAAGGACCCAAGATGATGTCATCTCAGGCCCTTGAGCCGTGCACCGATTGGTTTGCATGATGCTGTGGGCGGCACTATAGTGGAGGCAGCCGGACACAGACCGAGTGGCTGAACATGGTGTCTGATGTGCGGCCGGACGAGTGCTGAACATGCCGCCTGCGTGTGCTTGCGGAGGCAGTCGGACACACAGCGCGCGCGGCTGCAAATGGCGGTGTGCACAGGGTCAGACCAGGGTCTGAGCTGGGTTTTGGGGGTCCAGGACAAACCTGGGTATAACGCGCAGTTACAAAGATGTCACAGAGACGAAATGCGGGAGCAGGCGAATCATACACTACAGCAATTGCCTAAATATACACGGCTCAGCGCCTACACCGACCCGCAGATGAAGTCGCGGGCAGATGCTTTTAAATTATATTTTATTATTATTATTTTGCACCACTATTTGAAATCTAAGGGTTTTTTGGTATAAACCTTAATATATTTTTTAGTGGAAAGCTCAACACCCAACCTTCGAAGCAATACGCATTTTCCAGACAAGTGCCATAGATGAAATACAGTTGTACAACGTTGCAAAATTTTTGCTTAAAACCATGTTTAATGTGACAATTCTTACAGTTTTTATGGTAGAAAACTGTGAAAGGGATGACAAAATCCCTCTAATCTGTGATCCAGGCAAGTCAAATGTCCTGACTCATCCAGGTATGTTCATATGAGACTTCATTGTTGGAGAAATTTCAGCAATGAAAACTGTGTTCTGCAGCATGCAGTATTCATAAGTCTGGAGCAATCACCCATGAGTCTGAGCCGGTATTACAGTGTCCTTCCACTGAATTATACATCAAGAATTATTTATGAACAATAAATGAAATTTTGATACTTATATTATATTGGAGGACAGTTTATGAATCCCATTTTCTTAGTGAAAATATTTTATGCCTGAACCAGAGATTGTACTGAAATGATTAAATTTTTTATAAGTAAAGAACGGCTGTGAAATGTTGCCAAATTGGGCATCAAATGACAAACAATTCAGAAATTTGCAGTTTATTGGAAGTTTATGTAGTTGTTGTCCATTTACTCAATAATGCTATAAGTCAGTATTGTTTATTTTACAGTATATGAAGTCAGGGACTGTGCCAGAAGGAGGCCGCAAACTGGAAAAACTGGCAAGCCTTGACTCATGGGAAATATAATTCAGAAAGAAGGTTTTACACATATATAAAAATTTTATTTAACGCTTTGATAAGTTATATTGGGGCTGAATAAATCTCCTAAAGGGAACCTGCCAGATTAAAGGGATGCTATCATTAGAATCCTTTTTTTCAGGCCTACCATGTAGGAATAGCCTTAAAGGGGTTGTCCCATCACAAGGATCCTATATATACTGCTTGTTAATGTGGATGTAAGACTTTTCCTAAATACATTGCTTCAGCAAAACTGCTTTGTTTGTCCACTAACTTACTTCATTCATTTCTCTGTTGACACATCCCTTGACTTATCTGGTCAAAAGTCAAGTGATCTATCTGCTGCTCTGATGGGGGAGGGAGGAGGGGCTAAGTGCACGGGAGCGAGCCTGGGGGGTAGTTTATACTTTGGGGGGGGAGGGGCCGCCAATACAGACCCGGCATCCGCTGTAATAGGGAGGCGGATGCCGGGGATGGTTAGACGCCGGCACAGGTGCCTGCAACATCGTTACGCTCCTGCCCTGCATGAAGCCAGCAGCGGCAGGTGCGATGCTGCTATTCCGGAGGGGAGGGAGGCGGAGGAGCGGAATAGCAGCATTGCTCCTGCCGCTGCTGGCTTCATGCAGGGCAGGAGCATAGCGATGTTGCAGGCACCTGTGCCAGCGTCTACCCGGCATCCGCCTCTCTATTACAGCAGATGCCGGGTCTAAATTGCATTGTGAAGGCTGTAAGTCCAATGCCTAGACATCTAAAGAACAGCCTTTCTTAAAGGGATCCTATCATTGGATACCCTTTTTTTCTAAATAACACATAGGAATATCCTTAAAAAAGGCTATTCTTCTACTACCTTTAGAAGTCTTCTCTGTGCCACCATTGGGTATATATTCTTCGGCAGATTTTCTTCGGTATGCAAATGAGTTCTCTTGCAGCACTGGGGGTGGTACCCAGCGCTCAAACAGCACTGGGGGTGTCCCAAATTCTGCGAGAGTACTCTCCAGTGCCGTCACTATTTTTTATTGTGTAAGCGGCCATTTTCTTGTGGCCGTGGGGTATGTGCAGTCGGCTCTGCCTGAGGCCCGACGGCAGAGCCGACTGCGCATGCCTAGAAGATTGAAAACCAGAATGGAAGAAGACACAGGGAGAGGCCGCTACAGAAGAAGATAGAGGTGGCGCTGGAGAGTTCTCTCGCAGCATTTGCATACCAAAGAAACCCCGATTTCTACCAAACGGCAGCACGGAGAAGACATCTAAAGGTAGGAGAAGGATAGCCTTTCTTAAGGCTATTCCTACGCATTAGTCAGAAAAAAAGGGTATCCAATGATAGGATCCCTTTAAGGCTATTCTGATGTGTCAGGCCTGAAAGAAAGGATTCTAATGATAGAATCCCTTTAAATGTGTCTACATCTGCAGGAGAAGCTGATCAGAGAGATTTATAGTTTTAACATAACTTGAACTTTGCCCAAATTGCTTTATATTGGGAGCCGGTTATTTCATTTTTCTGCAAGCTCAGGGAAAAAAGAAGCGAGCTGTCCTTTCTTCAGACAGATTCCGCCTCGTGACACCACCCTCCGGACTAGGCCCATTCAATTGGGCCTAATCCGGAGCAGAATGCTGTGACGGGACACCAGTACACTGCACCACGTGTACACGTGGAACACCGTGCAAACTAGCCCTTAGCCTTAGAGTTTCCTTTTTGTACACTGTCTAAAACTTGGCAGCTTTAACATGATGTCTATAAACATTTAGTGACCATCACGTCTACTAGAATGAATTACTATTACTTTTAATTAAAGTATTAGGACTCATTGATTGAGACTCCTAACCAGAGATTACATTTGGCCAGCATGTGCACAGAGGACTGACTCATTATACGACTATTCTTCTAGCTTACACCACGTCATCCGTGAAAACCTCAGAATCAAGGCCCTGGATCCTCTTTCCTTGCATTCAACTCTATTGAGAAGTATGCTGATTTCCCCTTATAAGAGTGGGAAGCTTGTTGAAGTTTTTATCCAGTTTTTAAAGCCAAACCATGTGTGGATCAGACAGGGAGAGAATCTATAAAAGAACAGGTTATAGGTTCTCCTTGATTTGGCTTCAGAAACTTCATCAAAACACATCCTTACCCTATGGAGTCATCTGCATCCACCTTATAGGGATATATGCCATCCTTTGCACATTACAGACCTGTGTCTTTTTTCAGACAGCTGGTCGGTGGGTGTCCAAGAAATCCCCACTGATCAGCTGTTACATGAAGAGTACATGGTAGTCACAATTGCTGCTGCCCTTTCCCTGTGCTGCAGATGTCACATTCATCAGGCACTGAAATGAATGGGAATGAGCTGCAATACCAAGCGTGGCCTCTACTATATAGAAGACACTGTGTTTAGTTTTCAGTGCAGACACCACAGTGCACCCCCACCCAAATGCTGCAGTCTATTCAACCAGGTGATCAATGGGGGTCCCTTGTGTCCTACTATATAATATAAGAAATCCTATTTACCCCCTGCCAACTGCACCCACGCTACGTGCTGGAATGGTCCATGAAATTTTGGTTATTCCCATATTAGCAGTCCTGATTGGATAGGTTACAGTTACTGACATATCCTTTAGCCATGGGTGAAATAATCAATATGAGCAAGGTCACCTCGATTAATTGAGCAGACATTCTATAATTTCCCCGCCCTACCTATAACCCTTTCCTTATTGCTTACTTTACCTGCAACAATGAGGTAACCTGTCAGATTACAATAATGCCTCCAAGCTACTTTAGAGCAGTCTTTTAGTGGATAAAGATACTGGAGGAACAAATCCACCCAGATTTAATTACACTTAGTTTTAACCGGTGAGACAGGCCCGACAGGTCTAGCGTTAGTTTTTGTAATGTCACTTTCAATGTAAACTTGGATAATAGAAGTATTAATCTATCCGGCTTCAATGGTTCATTTTTCATATGTAGCAACTATTAAAAAACTATATATCACTAATAAAATATACAGGCTAACCAAACAAAACTCAGAACGGGAACAAGTACATGAGTAAAATCTAGTAATGTGCTTACAATGGAAGGTGCTGAACAAAGAAAAAGTGTAATAAGTTGCCAATATTTATTATTATATTATGTTTACTTATATAGAGCCATCATATTCCGCAGCGCTTCACAGACACTGTCAGTCACTGTCCCATATAGGGCTCTCAATCTACATACCCTATCAGTATGTTTTTGGTGTGTGGGAGGAAACCGGAGTACCAGGAGGAAACCCACGCAAACACGGGGAGAACATACAAACTCCTTGCAGATGTTGCCCTTGGCAGGATTTGAACCCAGGACTCCAGCGCTGCAAAGCTGCAGCGCTAGGTTATGATCTATTCTGTATTTTAGGATAGAGATATACATAGGTCCCCTGGGATTTTGCATATGCTAAATTGATATGCATCAGTGTTCCTACTTTCTCCTGGTATAATAAAACGTATTCTTCTGCACTTTCCTATACAGAGTGACATTTGGAGTCAAAGGCCAATATATGCCACTATTTAGTGGCACATTTCAGAAGCTTTAATTTACCTTTAATTTATACTGTAATGTGCAAAAGTTTTAGGCATGGGTACGAATGCTTTCAAAAATAGGAGAGTTAAAGGGGTTATCTGGTGTCTAACATTAATGGCCTATCCTTATCCAATAATCAAATATGTGGGGTCTGATCCTTGGTTCACATCTGCGTTTGCTAAGTCGTTCGGGGAGTCCACATGGAAAGTAGATTGTGAAGTACTTTCCTGTCCACATGTTCCGTGCGCAAATCTCGCCGCAAGTACATGGACCCCATTATAGTCTAAGGGGTCCGTGTGCTTTCACTGCACACCACTTGTAAATTCGTTCGGTAGTCCGTTTGGGGTGGTCCCCATGCGGACTCCCCTGAACGGATAACCGATGCAGATGAGAATGAGGCCTGATACTGTCTTACTGAAATCTATGCAGAAAAGGCCATCAACGTTAGAAACAGATAACCCCTTTAGTAGTTTATTTTGAGAAATTAGAAAAATGAAGTGAAGGAAGAAAAAAGAAAATTTAAATCCCATCAATATTTGGTGTGACCGCCCTTTGGAGGAGTCCTAGAAGTGATGAGACGGCCCCCACAAATTCCTGATCTCACCATCATCCAGTCTGTCTGGGATAACATGAAGAGACAGAAGGATTGGAGCAAGCCTACATCCACAGAAGATCTGTGCTTAGTTCTCCAAGATGGCGAGAACAACCTCCCTGCCGAGTTCCTTCAAAAACTGCAAGTGAATCTAGAACAATTGATGGAAAGCAAAGTGCAAAGGTGACAGCAAATAAAAGCCAAAAACAATTAAAAAATCTAAAGTAGTTTCCTCCGGTTTCTGAACTACTATGATATAAGATTATTACATGAGAACAGAGCTGCACATGGCAACTAAAATGTTTGGAACTTCAACTAAGCACTAAACTTTGACTCCTACATTTTTAAGTTGGGAGTCAAAGGTATCCAAGTAATTTTTATTAGGCTGTAGCTCTGATTTAAAATAATTATTAAATGGTCTAAGTATATATTAAATTGCTAAATATTCAATGCACTTCTGTATATGTGTTTAAGAGGAAGCAATAAGGCAGCCATATTTGTTTTCTAACTCTGCTTTCCCAGACTGTGAATTGAGCTTGATGTGCAGTAATACAGGAGTATAACACTATCAAACAGACGTGTCCAGCTCTATATGGACACAACTACCCAAAGGTGAAGTTGGATCAGAACATGTATCCGCACACCTGGCACCATCCACCATGGACAGAATTACAAGCACTTGGCATAAAGAACTAGGATCTCTAAGACACGAATAATATTACGGGGTCAAATTCCGTTCATGATGATAATAGAGTGAAATCTCTGTTTACATACTAAAAATTTATTAACCATGGAACCCTTGAATGATTTTGGAAGTGGAAATTAAATAAAGACACTTATACAGATGGGAAAACTGTGAAGTGTTGGACGGAGGTGGCGGGAGGTCCAGTAAGAAGCAGCATGCCTCCTCTGAAGTGGTTAATGCTACAGATATGTCATTATAAGACTATACTCTCCTGCTCTCTGGAATGTCCGGGAGGCTCCCGAAACAGGGGCAGGCAAGACGTCCCACTGATCGGAGTCTATATTTGTGAGAGGCGAATGAAGCTACGTATACATGTATTGCGGATTATTACTATAGTACAGTACAATGTAAATGAATGCGGATTTCATAATTTGCAGCAAATTCTAAACGTACTGCAGATTTGTCCTTGTACGAGGAATCCTATCAGTTGTAGATGATTGTTAGCGCTTTTGTATGAAATTTGCAGCCAAATCCACATGTAACAGATGTGATTTTATGGTTAGCTGGATAGAGTATTATATATGCTGTTTGTGAATCCAACCTTATAGTCAAATAGTGTCCTGTACTGATCTCGGAAAGGTGCCAGAAGAGTAGGCAATATGCAAGTCGGCACTTTTTGACTATTCACATCACAGGTATCTTTCTTGACAAATACTGGAGGTTATTTAGTACCCACGCAAATTATTTTTTGTCTTGCCAGGATGTGCACCTAATTTGTTAAAAGGGTGCAATCCTACTAATATTATCCTACTAATATAATATTATAAATGTGAAAGTTTGTGTGTTTGGATGTTTGTTCCTCAATCACGCAAAAATGGCTGAACGGATTTGAACCTCTATTAAAATATAGGCTACTTTTTATCCTGGTAAATGAAATGGCTTCACGTCTGTTATGAATTTATGTTCACATACTATATTACACTGCTCTTGCAGCAGCTTTTCTCAGGTCCCAGATCTGTTATTTCTCTATATAAACACTCAGCTAACCCTCAGTGGATTGTGCACACACATTTGCATATTATCTAATCTGCTCCAGGCAGTGCTGACAAACTGACACGAGCAAACACCTTTAATCCAAATTGGCAGTTTGCCAATTTTAAACATGCCTGGGAAAAAGAAAATCTAATTTGTCGCAAACAATGAGAACTGTGAGGGAAGCCAGAAGTCACAGAGTTCTCCTCAAGTGGAGAAGAGGGGGGGGGGGAAATCATCGACGTCAACAACACATGCATTATATGGCATCCCAGTGAGCTGCTGAGATGCCCAAACAATCACAGGCACGGTGTGAAGAACAACTTCAGTGCCAGGCCACCTTGAGAACTGCCGAAACTCCGGAGCAGGCGGATCATCAATGCCAACAACACGCTTATAGTATGGCATCCCAGCGAGCTGCTGAGATCCCAGAACAATACAGGCACGGTACGAGCAACAAGTTCAGCAGTAGGACAGCTTAAGAGCTGCGGAAACACCAGAGCAGGCAACCCGTCAACGGCAACAATTTACTAAATATAGGCGGATCATCGACGCCAATAACCCGCAGACGAAGTCGAGGCCAGAGGATAGTTGTATCATAAATCTTGCATGAAATTTAAGGTATGGAATTCTGATTCCAATCCAGTGTGACATGACGTTTCCTTTTTATGCATCCGTGTACTTAGTGTCTTTGGACCTATTCCGTGCCTTTTTAAAATAAGCACATGTAAATGTGGACTTAAAGCAAACCATACTCCTTTTCCTGACAAACTCTCAAAATGAGGAAGAGATTTTACAGAGAAAACAGGCAAAAGATTTATTAAATCTTGCACATGTCCCGAAACTCTTGAAGTCCCAAGTGGCTTGATAAGTGTGCCTGTCTGTGTTTTGCAGTGCTTCTGTTATTCCTCCAAGAAATGTATGAATAAATTGACAACTGAATGTTTCAATGCACCTATCAAAGGGCTGTGTCCCTAGTCAGTCTGACTCCACTGGGACAGTGAAGAGATACCCTGAAACTACTAACCCTGCTGGGAATTTACTCAAAAATATTCAGGAAGATTAACAGAGGACCTATTGCATAAAAATAGTACATTCACAGTTAGGTCTATTGACTCAACTGCATAACCTCTACTTCGGAAGAATATGCAAATCTGACTTCCATGATGTAATTAGGAAGCCAGTGCCTCAAGTATGCACACCAATAGAGGGCGCTGACTGAGAATGTGCAAGTCTGTCTTCCATGATGTAATTAGGAAGACAGAGTCTCAGCCAAGACATCCAATAGAGGGTCTCCCTTTAACATCATGCCGACCTTCTCAGAGGCCTTTACATGCAAATACATCGAAACGGCTGTCCTTGGCTGAGAAGACTGTATCTGCTATAATCCCAACATCATTGCAAACAAAGGCCTCTGAGAAGGTCGGCATGATGTTAAAGGGAGCGCCCTCTATTGGATGTCTTGACTGAGACTCTGTCTTCCTAATTACATCATGGAATACAGACTTGCACTTTCTCAGTCAGCGCCCTCTATTGGTGTGCATACTTGAGGCACTGACTTCCTAATTACATCATGGAAGTCAGATTTGCATATTCTTCCCATGTTCCTTTGCACAGTGGCTTAATAAGACTCCACACACCTTAATGGTGGTTCTCTCCTTATGGAGTGACGATATCCCCTTAACCTCTACTTCTACAGACATCTGGGAATCAGTTAAGCCCTGTGTGTCGAGCTACTAAAACCGCCAGGGATCGCCAAACAAGTGGCAGGTGGCCGTACAACGTGCAGTAAGTATCATGGCCATGTAAGATGTCCCATAAAAAGAGTGACCATGTGATGAATGGTCTTGCCTAGTCTTCCATAGAAAGATACACCCTTTGCAGCTACGTACTGTTTTAGTATATAGAAGGGGTCTTGAGCGAGGAACTCACCCGCCATATTAGAAAATATAGATGCCAAAGAGTTTATACAGTTACAATAAAAACTTATCCAAAGCACAATTTTATCTACGTGGACCCCTTTTTTGTGATTTTCCTAAGAACGGACAGCTGACCAAACTCACAGACATGGCCACCAGCTGGAACCAACAAAAAGATGCTGATATGTTTTTGTCCAGTCAATGAATGAAAGAAAAGGTCAAATAAAGCAATGACTTTACAGCCCAGGGCAACTAAAAAGGCCAAGCTATCATATTGCATATTGATTTAGCGTAATTGTATTTCTGGAGTAGCCAAGCGAGCAGAAAAATCCCAAAACGTTTCCAGGTAGGTTCCAGAAAAGTACAAATCAAATCAAAAACACAAACACACTGGTAACCTGAGCATCACATAGCACCAATGTACTATATAGGAGAGGGTGCTGATAACTTATTAAAGGAGGACTTCATAGGTCGAAACTGAAAAGCATAGCCCTACGGCATGAATCTTCTAAAGGCTATCTGTCAGTAGGAGATACTATAATGTATATTTTTAGCTTTGCATTTACCTCCTGTACATTGACTAATACAGAAAAAAAGCAAACAATTGAGGGGTTTTTTTTTATTTCTCTTGGGACGGAGCAATTTGTAGATAGAGACTGCATGTCAACAAGTATACCATAATGAGCAAAAAAAGACAATGGGGGAACATAAAGGGGTTGTCTTGTGTATATGCCTGGACTGGAGAGGAAATGATATTATAGCAATTAGGCCTCAAGCACATGGCTATGTAATAGATCCACAAGGATTGCTGCGGGCCCATACTGGCTGTCTACAGGAGGCCTTAAAAAGGTAGTGATATTTTCCCCTGGAAGTTTTATGTTTTGCCATACAGGGCCCCAGGCACATGCTAATACTACATATATGGGACCATAACTAACTTGCCTTTAAAAAATGAAATAGATTTGTAAAATAGCTGAAATTGGAATAAAGAACTGATCATAACTTGCACTTGAGAAGTCCTCGATTTACTGCTGACAAAGCGATCTTTATACCATTAGTTCTGAAAGCATCCAAGGCCTACTAGCATGAGCAAGTAAAAGGATTAAAAGTAAAAATCGCTAATGATCTTTTTACTGCTAGGCCAGGGACAGTGACAAAGGGACATCCTCTACGTCTGGAGGAGAGAAAGTTTCACCAGCAGCATAGAGAATAAGAACAGTGAGGCTATGGAACTCACTGCCCCGGGAGTGGTGAGGGTGGACTCATTGAACAAGTTCATAGAGGGCCTGGATGCCTTTGTTGAACAGAATAATATTACAGGTTATGGGTTCTACACAGTCCAGACACATTAATGTGACCGACTGTCAAAATCCCGAATAACCACTTTCGGCAGAGCGGACCGCTGCGAGACGTGCAGGAAGAGAGGGGATGTTGTGATGATGACACTGGGATGTTGAGCCATGCCAACTCCAGTGCCGTGGCCAGATGTGCTAGGTTACGCGGTTGAGCATCCATGGCGCGAACAACCCGATCGAGGTGGTCCCACAGATTCTCGATTGGGTTCAAGTCCGGGGAATTTGCTGGCCAATGGAGTACAGTAAACTCATCTTGGTGCTCCTCAAACCACACACGTACACTGCGAGCTTTATGACACGTCGCATTGTCCTGCTGGTAGATGCCATCATCCTGAGGAAAAACATTTTGCATGTAGGGGTGAACATGGTCCACAAGGATAGATGCATACGTGTGTTGCCGTCCACAATAATGAGTGCACCAAGATGGCTGATGACACGTGCCTTCTGCGATTGGTTATTTAATGTTGACGTCAAAAGTAGGCGGTGCTCACATTAATATGACTGGACTGTGTAGACTTTAATGACACGTTGATCCAGGGTTTTTTTTTTATTGTTGTTGTTTTTTTTTTTAATGTAGATTGTGAGCCCCATGTTGCCCCGATCCAGGGTTTTTATACTGACTACAAGATTGGAGTCGGGAAGGAATTTTTTCCCCCTGAAATGGAGCAATTTGCATAAGCCTCATGGGGGTTTATGCCTTCCTTAGGATCAACACTTCATTCAACCTCAATTACTAAGTAAAAGTTTCTCAGCGATGGGGATTGACATCCAGTAGCCTTAGTGACCTTGCACTATGTATGGACCGTGTAATACAGTGAAATGACAGCATTTTCTGGGCTACCTGCAGCTTAGATGAACCAAACCAAACCAAAGAAATACAAGCATCATATGGACTGAATTACCTGGGTCATACATGGACGACTGAACTAGCCCATAAGTGAAGTTTTCCTTGTTGACTTCATAGTTGGAGTGACACTCTACGACCCTGCACTGACTAGAGGAGTTTCTAAGACTATCCCCATATTCATTACTTCCAATGTGTGGGTGACGTTACATTAAATTATATTACCAGATACGTGAAATGCAGCATTTCTTAACACCTGTGTTTCTGCAGCAGCCAAAACCGCAATGTGTAACCTTTGCCTAAAGGTCATTTAATGCAAACGCATTCTAATAAACCTTTAACATTTGGCAGGCAGATATTATCACATGTTACAGCATCATGAGCCTTTGTTAAGAGATCGCTATAATATAACACTCATCACTTTCTAAAGAAACTTTACATCACCATCAGTTTTCTACACACAAGATGAAAGTGTTGGGACAGGTGGCAACGCCTCAGTGAAACAATAGCCTTTGAAAGCTGCTCCTACTGAAGAAACAGGACAATCTGACCTCTCTCATACAAATGCCAGATCGAATCATTATCAAGCCACAAATCTGTAGGTGCAGGACGGCCCCTGCCATTTTCCACTTATTAGCGGGCTGTCTGCCCATTTCCAGTGGAAAGATTACCATAAAAATTACAATAACAAAAAAAAACTAAACAAAACAGATCTTCCTCATCCGACAACTAATAACAGTTGGACAAAGCATGCCATTCACTAAATGCCCCTCAAGGCATTAAAAGATTTATTAATACCATGTACCTGATTTTCACCCAAGGCAGTAAGTGTCAGATTCACCCACACCCTATGGCAGAAACTTTTAGTAAAAAGTTGTGCTTGTCACAACTCCAGACGGGCACTCACTTTAAAAAAAAAATGGTTATGTGTTGAAAGAAGAGGTGGAGAAGCATCAAATTCCACATTGGCATCGCTTTGACAGTCCCAGCTGGTCTCCGCTTACTTCCCGTTGTTACAATGTGCCATCCATGAGCATGTGACTGATGCTGTAAATCACCGGTCTCAGTGGTGACCCCATCATGTATCATGTCCACTTATGCTTCCTATGAAAGGTATCAGCAAATGTATCTACTATGCTAAATATCTCATCTTAAGGCTGAAGCTGCACATTACAAAAAAAAAAAAAAAAAGCTTCAGATTTTGTTTTTTTGTTTTTTTGTTTTTTTTTTGAGCCAAAGCCAAGAGTGGCTTCAAAAGGAATAAGAAATATCTAGGAAGCTCTTACATTTCTCCCTTCTCTTGGCTGCAGCAGAATTGAAACAAAAAAATATATATACAGTATGTGTCATTGGCCTAAAAGGGCTTTCCACAGGATAAAGCATCAATGTCCGGGACCCCCAGTCATCATGAGAATGGGGGTCCCCATGTGAATGGAGCAACAGTGTGAATGTGTGATCACTGCTCTATCTACTTGCACAGGACTGTAAGGTTATATTCACATGACCAAGCTACGTGAGTGCAGGATCCGTGTGGCACCCGTTTTTTTTTTGTTTTTTTTTTAGGAAGCTTCCATGGGTGAATCAGGTCTGTGAAAATGGTCTTGATATTCGGATGCTCTATTAGGGTGCATGCACACTACGTAACGCCGGGCGTGTATGAGAGCCGTACACGCCGGCGTTACAGCAGGGCTGCCGAACACTTCCCATTCACTTCAATGGGAGCGCTCGTAAACGCCGCTGTTACGAGTGCTCCCATTGAAGTGAATGGGAAGTGTTCGGCAGTCTGCCGTAATGCCGGCGTGTACGGCTCTCATACACGCCCGGCGTTACGTAGTCTGCATGCACCCTTAAAGGGGGTCTGCAAGCTCCAGCACTCCAGCTGTTGTGCAACTACAACATGCTCCAAAAACTTCCATGAACAGCAGAGCAAGTAAGCATGCTGGAAGTTGTAACTTTACAACAGCTGGAGTATTGAAGATTGCCTAACCCTGGTCTATTTTTTTCCTGGAGAACAGGCCCAACACAACCAAAAAACTAGGCTCTATCAGAAACGAGTAGGTCACGTTTCTGCTTGTTCTGAAGCAAGTACAGCATAATTTTTTAGGTTAAAAAGAAACTTTACAAAAGGTCCACTTGGGATAATGAAATAATGAATGTTATACACTCAGTGGCCAAAACTCACCAAGTGTATAACACCAGGACTGTATGCCAAGAACTGCACCGCATAGGCTTCAACAGTAGACGCCAACCTGTTTCCCATTGCTGGTGCTGCAACACAGAGCTTGAAGACTGGCATGAGCCTGCAACCATTTTCATGGAACCATGGAACAGTGGCGGCATGTGCCATGGTCTGAAGAATCATGGTTCCAGTTGTACAGAGCAGTTTGGCAAATATGCCCCATGAAGCCATGGATCCTGCATGCCAACAGGGACGTGTCCAGGCGGGAGATGGTTCCGTCATGGTCTGGGCCGTGCTCACATGGTCGCAATTGGGCCCCATTGTCCAGGTGCAGGGATCCATGACTGGAGCTCAATATGTACAACTTATGCAGACCATCTGCAGCCCTTTCTGGTGATGGAGTTTCCTGACGGGGATGTTGTGTACCAACAGGACAATGCAACATGTCATCGCTCAGTGGTGGCACGGGACTGGCTTAATGAACACACCAGTGACCTCAAGACCCTTGACTGGCCTGCCCGCTCACCCGACCTCAACCCTATAGAGCATGCTGTGGATGTCTGTGTCCGCTCCGTGGACCCAGCGCCAACCAATTGTGGGCTTCAGTGCAGACTGCTTGGATCAATATCCCTCCCGAACTCTTCCAACACCTCATGGAGTCCACGCCTCGTCGTCTTGCTGCAGTTATCAGGGCTCGTGGAGGGGCGACCCGCTATTAACACTGCATCCGGTACCTTCCCATAACTTTTGCCCACTAAGTCTAGTTTAGACTCAAACGTCTCACTCACACTTCCATTTTAGAAGATGTGTTATGTTCGTGCTGAATAATGGATAGCAGAAGATTCTGCTAATTTTCAGTTTGCTGCAGTTCCCAGTTACTTATCTACAGATCGTTTGTCTATGAAAAAAGTATGGATGTCCACATGCATCCATTAATGGGTGCACATGCAGTCCATGAACAACACGAACATCAGAGACCCTTATAAAACAGATTTGGGAATGGCACCTATGGCTGGTTGTGAGGGGGGGAGGCGCTGGACTTCGATTGAATGGCACGGATAGCACATGGATGACATCTGTGTGCTACCTTTGCCTCCACGGTCCCATTCATTGAGGCCAGTGAGAACGGGATGCAAAATGGACAGCATTAGGACCTGTGCTGAGTTTTGCCTCACAGCCCCATACACTGGACCGTGAAAATACACTGCCGTGTGTATGAGGCCATAGAAATGAATGGGTCAGTGTGCTAACTGTGAAAAACACATCTAACACACTGACTGTGCACACAGTCGTGTGTATGAGGTCTTAATCTAATACTGGACAGCTGCTTCTCAAGTCATGGGAATCACCTAAGAAGGTCCCACGGGAAACATCTGAACCTAGGAAAGTCCCACAAGGAGTATAAGAACAAAGTCCTTCAGTGTGTAACCTAACAACTTGGCACAACGATTTTTAATATCGGCAGTGACAACTAGTGTGGGGCACAATGCCATCATTCTATAGTCTTGAGAACTGACTAAACACCATGCTTGACATTCATATTTTCTTCTATTGGACTTGAATGTAAGTAAATAAGACGTTTCACATACTGGGAGATAAGCTACGGACAGGTTTTTCTCCCATTACTGGTGCTCAGTAAACTCTTATTGCAGGCTATGTTCTATGGAAGTTACAAGGGTGAATTCACACTGGTATAGATACTACTGACAACCAATGATCCCTACTGAATAAGAATTGGTGCCATCAGGTTTCAGCGTGATGCCCTTTGTTTACATGTGACAAATTGCCTTGCATGCATGTATACAGTAGATTCGTGGGTTTCCTCCTACACTCCAAAGACACATAAAAAAACAAGAAAACTTGATAATCTTCAGTAGTTGATACCTTTTTAATGGCTAACTCATAATGATGACAAATGGCTGACGTTTCGGAACGCTAGGCTCCTTTATCAAAGTAAATTTAAAAACATTTCTGAAGGAGCATATTTATATACAGAGCAGGCACAAAGGGTGTTAGATTTCAGGAGGAATGGGGGGGGGGGTTTGTTAGTAATTGGTGGAGACAATTTGTTAGTAATTAGTGGAGACAATTACTAACAACCCCCCCCCCCCCTTCCTCCTGAAATCTAACACCCTTTGTGCCTGCTCTGTATATAAATATGCTCCTTCAGAAATGTTTTTAAATTTACTTTGATAAAGGAGCCTAGCGTTCCGAAACGTCAGCCATTTGTCATCATTATGAGTTAGCCATTAAAAAGGTATCAACTACTGAAGATTATCAAGTTTTCTTGTTTTTTATATTTCCAACCCACTGGCTAACACGGTACAACAACGAACATAGTGATAGGTCATGTAGATTGTGATCCCTATATGGGACAGTGATGACAAAACCTGTAAAGCGCTGCAGAATATGATGCCGCTACATATGTAAGCTTAATAGATACAATAAACACCTAAATCTATGGTTTTAGATCCCAAGGTATGGTGAAAACAGATCTTACAATGGTTTAAAGAAGACATATCATAGTCTCTGAAGTTTTGAGTTTTATACACTCGTAGACTGGCGCCACTATCATTTTTTTTTTTTTTTTTTTGGAAGCCTGCCTGATTCTAAAAGATACTTTCGGCAACTGCTAAAAGTCTATTGTCAAGTGAATGGTCCTGCACTGCCCAATTGACAACTAATGTGTACAGTACGTAATTGTCAAGTGGGCAGTCCAAGTGCAAGTATAGTTTCAGAAGCCAAAAGTAATGGCAACAATATCTTTGGAACGTACACAAAAAGAGTAACAGAAGTGGAGTCAAGTGGTTGTTATAGGGTGAAATACGTCAGCTCAGGGCAAACGCACCATTTCAACTCACTCTGAATTTAACATTTAGCTGGTTAAAATTTACAGATTTTAGAAAGTGAAAAAAAAAACTGGATTTAGACCATTTACATTCAGAGTCACAGTTGTCAGATATCTGATGATTTTCCTTTACAGTCATTCTTGGGTAGCCAGGTACTAAACTCTGTTATGTCAGTCTGCACCCCATCCATGGACGCCCCAACTAGGCCACAGATTACGTCATAGGTTGATTTTGATCCATGATTTTACCTTATACAAGACAATAAACTTTGCATCCCACAGCTTTGCCCTACTTGTGAGACAATAGTGGCATAAAAAAATGAATCAAGTTTGGATTACGGGGACCATCATGTTGTAATCGCGGCGACGTGGCTGCAATAAATGCAGCGATAGATCACAATCTTTGTCCCCATGATGTATGGCGTGGCCAAGTTTTTAAGATCGACTCACCCCTAAAAGTGACTTTTCCCATAGAGAAGCATTGAATAAGGTTGAGCAATCGGGATCAGAAAAGATCGGATCCCAATCGGGCTGGAAAATGATCGGAAAACGGATTTTAAAACTGATCCTGAATCTCAAGATCGGCTCAACCCTAATTACTGTTTTGACCAAGTGTATCTTTAGCGCAATTTTCCCTATTACATAGAGGTATAAGTACGACAATCGGATGTATACGGTACATAAACGCCCAGCTTCAGAAATCCCAATACCTACTTTTGCTGCCATCTGATCTGCCAGCAGTACAACAACTCACAAATACAGTAAGAATGAGCAATTTACAGAAATCCACCCAAAATAATATATCAAAAACTGACACGGCAAGCAAAATACGGAACGATTATTCGCAATGATGACGATAACGATGCTGCTGCGCTCCTGGTACTAAACTGATGGAATATAACCCAGAAATAATCCTATCATCAGCAATGTGACAAAACAGATTGCATTGAATACAATATTGTTCAATAGAATTGTTACAATGTAGTCGTTCAATCCACTTGTCATAGACATGAAAGCATTGTATGTGAGTTCTGACTATGGAGCTCTATCCCGTGCAGAGTACACTGGCAGGAGTGGCACCGGGCACACATACACCGGGCACCTAGTACTAGGTGTGCAGCATGGACTCACCCCGCTCCGGTAGGTAACTACTGCAGCTGTTGTTGTCCCTGTGTTCAGAGGTGTGAGCCGCCTGCTGCTGCTGCTGCTGCTGCCGCCGGTCCCGGACTGCACTATGTTCTGCGGAGCACTGTCCTGCCTCTGTCTGCTGCAAAACTGGGAGCTCAGGCACGTGACCCCAGGCAACCAATCAGTATCTGTAGATCGGGCGCTCAGGGTAAGGGAGAGGGAATAGCAGTGAGGAGAGGCTGGAAGAGAGTGAGGAGAGTGCGGGCTGCTGGGGAGGAGTGGCCGCTTATAACTTGTCTGTGTACATGTGTGTATGAGTAATGCAAGTGCTGTACATTCCTGGCCATAGTACTGGACGGCATGTGCGCACATAGGACACAGAAAGTTATATGAAGTCTATGCTAAGACTGTACTAGTGGTGCGAGCACAACGTGTAGGGTGGACGTGTCATAGCTGCCAGGGGTGCAGGGCACAACGGGGTTTCTTTTACACACGGTGGAGCCCCCTACTGGCCTCACCACCATAGGGACTGAGAAGGCAGCAAGTACCCCAACACACAGTGTCAGAGAAGAGACTCCTTACATAGCTGACCATTCCCCATAAGGAGTGTCAGCAGAGTTCCCCTATAAAGATGTCCATATCCCATAAAGAATGTCAGCCAGAGAGTGCCCCTACAAATATATTCATAGCCAATGAAGAGTGTCAGCCAGAGATTGGTCCTCTGCATATAAGCTAAAGAGTGCCCCTATAAAGATGTACATACCCCATAAAGAGTGTCACTCAGAGATTGGTCCTATACACACTGTAAGCCAAAGAGTGCCCCTATAAAGATGTCCGTACCCCATGAGGAGTGTCAGCCAGAGTACTCCATAGTATCAGCCAGAGTCCTATAAACATTGTGAGCCAGAGAGTTCCCCTATAAAGATCTACATACCCCATGAAGAGTGTCAGCCAGAGTGCTCCATAAATACTGTCAGCCAGAGAGTCCTATAAACATTGTGAGCCAGAGAGTTCCCCTATAAAGATGTCTGTATCCCATAAAGAGTGTAAGCCAATGAATCATGCGGGGAGGAAAGTAGATTGTGAACTACTTTCCTGTCCGCATGATCCCTGCGGAGATCTGGTGGCAAGCACACAGACCCCATTATAGTCTAAGGGGTCCATGTGCTTTCACTGGCACACCACTTGCAGTTGCGTTCGGTATTCGATTCAGGGGGGTCCCCATGCAGACTCCCTCGGACGGAATATCAATGTGAACGAGGCCTTAGCCAGAGTGTCCTTATAAACAATACTAACCAGAAAGCACCCCTATAAATAGTGTCAGCCAGGGAGAGACCCTATAAACATTGTGTGAGCCAGTGAGTGCCCCATATAATAGTGTCATCCAGAGGATACCCTTATAAATGATACAACCAGAGATTGTTCCTATAGACAGTGTAAAAGAGTGTCCTTATAAACAGTGCTGAATAGAGAGTGTCCCTATAAATAGTGTCAGCCAGGAAGAGTCCCTATAAACAGTGTGTGAGCCAGTGAGCGCCCCATATAATAGTGTCATCCAGAGGATACCCTTATAAATGATACAACCAGAAATGACCCCTATAGACAGTGTAAGAGAGTGCCCTTCTAAACAGTGCTGACCTATAGCATCAGCCAAAGAGTGTCCTCATAAACAGTATTCTCCAGAGTATGTACTGTAGCAATATGTGTAAATGTAGCGGTTATTATGAATGTTCTATTGACAAGGCCACGTATGGGAACGGAACAGCTTTTGTCAATATGATTAGTTATGACTAAAAGCACATTGCATGCTAACATGACCAGTGCAATGTTTTCTTAATATGCTGATGTCCTATGATACACAAACAGCTTGTCAAGATATTCTAAGTCTGATAAGCAATGATTAATACACATGTGTATAACCTCTCCTGTACACTATTCTATAGGTATAAACAGGATTTACCCCTGTGGCTGTCTGACACTCAGAGAGGAGCAATGCTGGAGTGGAGCGATGATCACACAAATATTGTAGATCAGTATTCCCCATTTTTTTGTACCATGGACCACTAGCATGTAAGTCAGTTTTCCCATGGCCTGCTAGGGAGAAAACAAGGGTATGGACTGATGGTTGGGTAGGGTTGGGGTGATTGGGTGGATCAAAAGATATCACAATAAAGTGCATATTTAATTATTAAATTTACCTATACTTTATTAAGGGAGATCTCCCTTTATATGCATAACTTATTGGTAGTATGGACAGCTTCCTTCATAAAAGTATGAGTATGGTAGTGACCCTCACTCAATTAGGGAAGATATGGAGAGAGACCCGAGATGGAAACTCGAATGCTAGTGTGAATCTAGTATAACAGTACCCTAATGTGGGGGCATTATTACTGTAATAGTGCCCTCCACAGGTAATAGTTCTCACCCCCCACAGGCAGGTAATGTTATTAACTGTGGGGGGCACCATAACTGTAATAGTGCTCCCCCCACACAACCTATGGCAACCTCTGTTGTAGATCCACATAAAAAATAAATCTGTGACTGCCCATTATCGCAAGTTGGGGAAGCTCACTGGATATGGATTTAGTGAGCGGTAACACTGCATGACATACAGCAGACCCTGCTTCAGACAAACCACAGTGATACCATTCACTGGATAGCTTACCTTACTACATACAAACACTTAGGCCGAGTTCACATGGGGTTTTTTGGTCTGGAAAATGAGGTGGAGGCCGTCTCAGGTTCCGGTCCAAAATATGGGTAGCTGTGACTGGATGCTGGTGCACTGCACCGGCATCCAGTCGCTCACTCCATTCCGAATTAGGTCCAAATGAATGGGCCTAGTTGGGAGTGTCTTCAGGCGGATTCGCCGTGCGACTCCACCTTAAAAATCAGCATGTCAATTCTTTTTTCCGTGAGCCGGAAAAAAATGCTCCCCGAAAAAAGAACTGACCAGGTCCCACTGATTTCAATAGGAGGTGTCTTTTTGGTCAGGATTTTGAGGCGGTTACGGCCTCAAAATCCTGACCAAAATACGTTGTGTGAACTCAGCCTCAAGGGTCACTACACACTGAGTTTTTTGCAAGCTGAAAAATATCTGCTTCAGGAATTAGGAAACAGTTTTTTGAAGCAGTTTTTGACATGTTTTTTTGCTCCAGCACACTTTATGGACCTGGAAACTTCTCTTTGAAAAAATAACATCAAAAACCACGCCAAAAAACGCCGCTGTTTTTTTCAGCCTGCCATTGACTTCAAAGGGTTTTTCCAGGTGGAATCCACTTGAAGCTTTTTTTGTTGCAGATTTTGCTGGGGGATTTTTTGAGCCAAAGCCAAGTATGGATACAAAAGGAGTAGGAAATATATAGGAAACTCTCAAACTATTACCTTCTGCTCAATCCACTCCTGGCTTTGTCTCAAAAAACCGCAACAAAATCTGCAACAAAAAAAAAGCTGCGTAATGTGGGATGGATAGGTCATGTCGCTTTTTTTTTGTGCTAGCTTGTGGAAGAAAAATTGCTAGTGACTCCCATTGAAATGAAAGGGAGGCGTTTTTTAACGCGGATTCCGCATCAGAAACTACCTGCAAAAAACTCATTGTGAGCTGACCCTAACAGGGCGTATTTCATGGTTCGCATTGTCCTCTGACAAAGATGCAAAGATGCAACACAACTGTGAAGCTGGCGTTATTAATGTATTTATTTTTATTGGATAGGAAACTATGTATCAAGGTAAATTTTTGTACTTCTGCCCATAATGGGAATTAAGCTAATTTTTTGCAACAAAGAACAGAAGGAAACAAACTCCCCAAATACCATATGTAGGAAAACCAGCCTTAAATAGACGTATGGGTATCGGTGCATTATGAATGTGTGCTTTTGTTATAGTGAATAGCTTGCAGATGTGTTTATGAAATATTCCATCCCATGCATGCGCCGCTTAGTTTCCGATGTTGTGCAAAAGGAAACTGCAATACAATAGGTTATTATATACACAGGCCGAATCGCTGCTGCAATTCATCATTTATCAAAAGCTTCTATTATGTGCGTTTGTATGAAGAGTGTGCGCAGCCCATGGCCATTGTGAGTGAAGATTATAGAAATGCAACAAAAAACACGCTCTGTAAACCCTTTATTATCCAAAACAAACTCCGTGGAATCTGGAATTGTTCGCCGTTTACCACATCTTATAAGACGATTGCTGTCCATCCCACTTCTTACACACTCATATCCACATGCAACTGAGAACAATAGGATCAGGGGAAAGTTAGGACATATACATTTGTTGGTCAGGTGTTCCAGCCCTCCAAATTCAGTGGGTTCGGCTGCTGTTAATCTCCTCTGTATGGCCACCCTTAATGCCAACAGCAAAATATTTTGAAATCACCTGATTCTTTTATCACGCATGGGACCCGATATATTGGGGAGCTTCCTCTCTGCAGAGCAGTATGGTCAGCTTTTCAATATCCTATATATGAACCAAGGAACAAACTAAATAGCGAGTATGTGTTTAACTCTCTCCATAAAAAGCTATGGGAATTTATGGAAACAACTGAGTAAGCAGATAACCAAGCCCAGCAGCAGCGCAAGCCCCACCCACGAGATTTTTACAACATATTCTGTGGTTATGTCATATATATGTCTAATGTCAGAAATACCATTAATGCGGTTCTCAGCATTGGACAATCCCGATTTATTACAAGGGTCCCTTGGAAATAAGACAATCGCAAGGAAGTCCCCCTGTTGGGACCCCCAGTAATGACATAATTTACCTGCCATGCCACCACAAGGGGAATTATGCGTTTGGATTGCTATATGAATTAAATGGATTCAATCATTAAAAAGACATTTTTTTCTCCCTAACACATAGGAATAGTCTTAAGAAAGCCTATTCTTCTCCTATCTTTAGATGTCTTCCCCACAGCGCTGTTTGGTAGAAATCCCAGTTTTCTTCTGTATGCAAATGAGTCCTCTCAGCAACGGGGGCTGTCCCCAGCACTCGAACAGCACTGGGGGCGTCCCCAATGCTGCGACAGAACTCTCCAGCGCCACCTCCATCTTCGTCTGGAACAGCCTCTCTCCGCGTCTTCCTCCGGGGCTGGCTTCAAACTTCTAGGCATGCCACAGTAAACTGTTGTAAGTGGCTATTTTCTTGTGGCTGCCTACACAGTAAGCTGGGGTAAGTGGACACAAGAAAATGGCAGCGGGCATGCGCAGTCGGCTCTGCCCAAGGTCCGACGGCAAAGCTGACTGCGCATACCTAGAAGTTTGAAGCCAGTGCCGGAAGATAGAGGCATCGCTGGAGATTTCTCTCGCAGCATTAGGGATGCCCCCAGTTCTGTTTGAGTGCTTGGGCCCGCCCTCAGTGCTGCGAGAGAACTCATTTGCATACAGAAGAAAACAGAATTTCTACCAAACAGCAGCGTGGAGAAGACATCTAAACGTAGGAGAAGAACAGCCTTTCTTAAGGCTATTCCTACTTGTTAGGGATAAAAAAAAATGTAATTTTAAGGGGCCACACAGTGGCTCAGTGGTTAGCACTGCAGCCTTGCAGCACTGGAGTCCTGGTGTTCAAATCCCGCCAAGGGCAAAAAACCATCTGCAAGGAGTTTGTATGTTCTCCCCGTGTTTGCATGGATTTCCATCCCATATTCCAAAAAAGACATACTGAAAGGGAAAAATGTACATTGTGAGCTCTATGTGGGGCTCACAATCTACATATAAAAAAATGTCATTTTAATGATTGAATCCCTTTAAATTAAAGGGGTTGTGCCTTATAAGCGATGTTTGTACAACAGAATTTTACTCACTCTTTGGATTTTATTCCAATCCAAAATTCATGTGCATTCTGCATCCCATGAATGTGAATTGGCTCTTCTCAAGCTTAACCCCTTCTCGAGATATCCCCTCAGACAACCCCTCTTCAATAAGGAAGTCATTCAATAATCTTAAATACTAGTTGTATGTAGATACAGCTGCTGCAATATTAGCTAAAGTAAGAGGGACACGTGCTTAGAGGGGATATGCCATGAACACTATATAACCTCTATCCATAGGATGAATTGCTGATCGTGGGGATCTGACCATTGAGCCCGGATGGGGGGATTTGCTCTGTGATTACACTCATGGGAGGAGTGACCAACCCCCTGATGAATGCAGACTTTGGCTATCGTTGGTGCTCCCATTGAAGTGAATGGGATCGGGGGTGTCTCACTTTTCATTTCTTGTATGTCAAAATGTTGTCTCAATTGAATCTTCCGTATTTTTCGGACTATAAGACGCACTGGACTGTGAGATGCACCTAGGTTATAGAGGAGGAAAATAGGGAAAAAAAAATTTGAAGCAAAAAATGGTAAAATATTTAATATATGGGAGTTGCAGTTTTGCAACAGCTGCAAGGCCACATTGACAGGTGACCCTGCAGCTGTACAGGGACGTATAGAGCATTTTTTTGCAGGGCCAAATGTACTTTTTAGTTATACCATTTTGGGGAATGTCTATTGCTTAGATCACCTTGTATTTAAATCAGAGGCAAAACAGTGAAAAAAAACCCGGTGGTTTGGCACATTTGATTTTGACGTTTAACGTACAGGAAAACTATTAGGGAGTGTTCACACTACCGTCAGTGTCCGACAGCTAGCATCCGCTGCTAATGTCCGTTTCTATACGGATACCATATAGGTTTATATAACTTGACTTTCACCTTGTGGACCACCCAATGTAATTGGAGTACAATAACTCTATCTCTTGAACACCTCAATTTACAGAATGGGAGAGCCCCAACCCTCATTACTTCTCCTATGTATGGTTCTGGTGGAGCAATGTCCAAGAATACACTCCATACAACGCTGCAGTGGATACAAAAAGTCTCTTAGGTGCCTGTTTTTTTCTGTAGCATTCATTGATCTAATATGTATCAACTATTCCATGGATAAATAGGTATTGAGCAGGAAAACTACTTTAACCAATGTAGGCTGACTGCAGTTTAGGAGTAAAGTGTCACTGTGAGAAATGGAGCACAGATTTCTTAAGTTATTTGTCAAGTAGCTAAATGCTGAAGGCTTCCCTTGTTGTCAGTTGTTTAATGCTAAAACACAGCATTTTTACAGGAACTTGAAGTAATACTTGCCATCTCTATAGATTTCCAAGACTAATGTCAGTCCTTTGCAGAATGAAAGGTAATGTGTGCAATGCTGTGAAGGCAGACTATTTTAAAAATAAAAGGCACTGCAGCCTTTCTAGCTATACCTGGCCATACAATGCTACCCATAGAATGGACAAGTTGGGCTGGATCACCTTTAATGATATCCATCTGTGGCGTAACTAGGAATGTCAACTTTTGACATGCCCAACCCCCAACCGACGCTGAAGACTCCAGCCGACCCCTCCCCCCCCCTCATTCCTACACGCTATATTATGTCCCATAGTGATCCCTGTACATATCATTATGACCCATAGTGGCCCCTGCACATACTATTACGCCACATAGTGGCCCTTGCACATACTATTACGCCCCCTGCACATACTATTATGCCCTATAGTGGCCCCTGCACAGTATTATGCCCCATAGTGGCCCCTGCACAGTATTATGCCCCATAGTGGCTCCTGCACACAGTATAATGCCCTATTGTGAACACTCATGAACAATTATTATACTCTGGGGTCTTTTCAGACCTCAGAGTATAATAATCGGAGACCGCAGGGGGGATACCAACATAAAAAACACTGTTACTTACCTATCCCCGGCTCCGCTGCACTCCTCGGTGGTGTTGGCCATCTTCAATGATATCCGGGACGTCACATGACCCGGGACGTAAGTCCCAGTCAAGTGATGTCAAGGACGTCACAGAAGTAGGCCCGAAGCCTGTCTAGAACCCGGAGAGGTAAGTAACACTGTTTTTTATATTCTCTTACCTCTCCAGGACCTCCGATCATTATACTCAGGGTCTGAAAAGTGAATAATAATAGTGTTTGTGGGGCCTGCGGCGTAACTTACCAATCCCAGTCCCTGCCAGGATCGGTAGATAAATAGGGTCCGTTACCGGCTGGAGTAACTGCAGCGGTAGCGGTTGTCGCCAGGCCCCTAATGTCCTGGGTTCTGTGGCAGCCGCTACCCCTGCTACCACAGTAGTTACGCCCCTGGTGTCCATATGTATTTTACCAAAAGGAATTGGCCTCATGGGACTTCCCCTTCAATCTGATATGATGACCCAAAATACAGATGAAATGATAAGGGTAAATTTAGCTTAGAGCGAATGTACTTTAATGACTAAGAAGCTAACACAAAGTAAAGGAGCTACTAGAATCAGTGGCAGACTGCGGTTCCATGGGCTCACCAAATAAAATGATTCTGGGGGTCCAACCAACCAACCTTCCAACAACCCTAGGAAACAGATCATAGAGCCCTGCAAATTTGAGTGCCATTTGCTGGACCATTATTGTGTTAGAACCTAGTTGCCCACTGGGGGATTCTCTGGTGCTCTGGAGGGGTAATCCAACACTGATCAGAATGACATACAAAAATAACTGAAATAATCCTCACCTCATTCCAAAGCTTCCCAGGTCCCTGCTGATCTCTACTTTCTGGCCTCTCCTGACACAGGAAATAAGCACTGGAGGAAGTTGCCCACCACTACGGCCAGTGACTGGCATAGAATTCATTTATTTCAAGTGCCAGACAAAGGGTATACGTGCAATAAAAAGACTGGTACAAACCATAGCTGTAAATGGGAAAATACAGGTGAACAAGGACATTGAATAACCATCAGACTAAAGCACGCCTCTCCCTCTTACCTCTTATGGAAACTTTTTTTAGATAGGCAGTAGAGATGAATGAGTACTATTCGAAACGGTAGTTTCGAATAGCACGCTCCCATAGGAATGGATGGACGCCGCCGGGGCCGGCGTCCTGCCGCTTAACCCCTTGCGCACTGGCCGCTCCCATTCATTCCTATGGGAGCATGCTATTCGAAACTACCGTTTCGAATAGTACTCGCTCATCTCTATTAGGCAACAATAGCTTTAGTAAATGTTACAAGCAGATAGATTAATTCAATACTGATGATGCCAAAAAGATAAACAAATAAAGATAGTTCTTTGACTATTTTTTTTACCATTACAGCCAATGGATTCCATATATATTTGTTACGCTTTTCGATTTTGATGTGAACATACCTAGTCTGTTGGAAGGTGGGGAATGGTCCCATTACAGATGACTTTGCATCGCTTACAAGCTTACAGAAGCTTGTAATATAAAGCTTGCAACCCAGTGACACTACTATTGCAGATCCCAATGCAAAATCTATACCACCCCACCCCAACTGTAATGTACTGGTCTCTTCATATTGGGAAGAGACACCTTATGGACCCCCTAAGGCTCCTGGGCCCTGGTGCAACTGCTTCCTCTGCACTCAAGTTACGCCCCTAATAAAATGGAGCCTGATTCTGGTATCAGGCAACCTCTACTGTGAAGCAGATCAGCTGAAGCTCAACACCTAGAACCCCCGGTGATCATCTGTTGTCGGCAACCTCTATACGGACAATAGAGCCAGAAGCAAATATCTATGTTCTCCATGTAGTGGCCATGCAGAGTTATTGCAACTTGGCTCTCGTACAAGTAAATGGGAACTGAGCTTCAATAACTTAGCACAGCCACTGCACAGATAACAGAGCTATCTGTTTCTGACTGTTCTCTATGTAATGGCATAAGGACAACTGATCAGTGGGGGTCCCGGGTCTAGGACTCCCGAACCTCCACCAATCACATATTTATTAGTATAATTTGCCTGGAAAACTCCTTTAATAAATAATACCCTATGAGCATTGACTATTACACGTCATTCCATTATTGAAAGGCTTCTTACATTAGCTAGCTGAACTTGTCTGCAGAACAATTGCTCCTTTAATACAGCCAGCATTGTACAGAAGAAAACTGCAATCTTATACTTATCTGCTTTTAACCTCCTTATCACAATTAAATGCATGTGCCAGTTACTAAGCTAATTCTACAATGGATTTCTGTTGCAGAGCTGTGATACTTATCAATGTCCTCAGATCTGGTATCTAACTGAATTCGCCATGTGAGCCTCCTGTGCTGTTGCCAAGAGTTTAATCAATATGTCTGTGTGCCTGAGAGTATAGTGTTATATGATACCAAGAAATGCTGCAACTTCTACTTACATCAGTCTTAAATACAGTACAAGAGAGCACGCTGAGAGTTCATTTTAATATATAAGATGCATAATAATTCTAGCCTGGAGTTAGTCTACTGGTACAGTGTGAACCCTGGCAAAGACATTATTATTATTATTCAAGGCAGCGTAATCCAACTTACACCTCATTCAGTAGTGCAGGTTTTGTACTTGATGAAACTTTGCAAAAACTGGACAAAAAGCATGCAAACTGTGATTACAGTGTTGGCCAAAAGTATTGGCACCCCTGCAATTCTGTCAGATAATACTCATTTTCTTTCAGAAAATGATTGTAATAACAAATTATTTGGTATTATTATCTTCATTTAATTTGTCTTCAATGAAAAACCACAAAAAGAATTGTCAAAAAGCCAAATTGGATATAATTACACAGCAAACATAAAAAAGGGGGTGGACAAAAGTATTGGCACTGTTTGAAAAATCATGTGATGCTTCTCTAATTTGTGTAATTAACAGCACCTGTTACTTACCTGAGGCACCTAACAGGTGGTGGTAATAACTAAATCACACTTGTAGCCAGTTAAAATGGATTAAAGTTGACTCAACCTCTGTCCTGTGTCCTTGTGTGTACCACATTGAGCATGGAGAAAAGAAAGAAGTCCAAAGAACAGTCTGAGGACTTGAGAAGCAAAATTGTGAGGAAGCATGAGCAATCTTAAGGCTACAAGTTCATCTCCAAAGACCTGAATGTTCCTGTGTCTACCGTGTGCAGTGTCATCAAGAAGTATAAAGCCCATGGCACTGTGGCTAACCTCCCTAGATGTGGACGGAAAAGAAAAATTGACAAGAGATTTCAACGCAAGATTGTGCGGATGGTGGATAAAGAACCTCGACTAACATCCAAACAAGTTCAAGCTGCCCTGCAGTCCGAGCGTACAACAGTGTCAACCCGTACTATCCGTCGGCATCTGAATGAAAAGGGACTGTATGGTAGGAGACCCAGGAAGACCCCACTTCTTACCCAGAGACATAAAAAAGCCAGGCTGGAGTTTGCCAAAACTTACCTGAGAAAGCCAAAAACGTTTTGGAAGAATGTTCTCTGGTCAGATGAGACAAAAGTAGGAAAAGGCATCAACATAGAGTTTACAGGAAAAAAAAGAGACCTTCAAAGAAAAGAACACGGTCCCTACGGTCAAACATGGCGGAGGTTCCCTGATGTTTTGGGGTTGCTTTGCGGCCTTGTTATTTTGTCTAAAGGTTGTGCTACCAAGTATTAGACTGAGGGTGCCAATACTTTTATCCGGCCCATTTTTGGAGTTTTGTGTAAAATGATTAATGATTTGACTTTTTTTTCATTCTCTTTTGTGTTTTTTCATTGCAAGCAAAATAAATGAAGATATTAATACCAAAGAGTTTGTGCTTGCAATCATTTTCTGGAAGAAAATGAGTATTATCTGACAGAATTGCAGGGGGGCCAATACTTTTGGCCAACACTGTATATCAACACGCGAATGAAAACGTTGAAAAAAAAAAAAAAAAAAAAGCAGTTGTGCCTTTTTCCTATGGATTTTCATTTTATGGCGTTCACCATGTGGTAAAATGATACATTTTCTAAAACTTTTTAACATTCTTTTATTTTTAGTTTTTATGAGTGGTCATATACATATATATATATATATATATATATATATATATATATATATATATATATATATAATGTGTTTAAGAGCATTGTATGGTTGTTAGATGAATTTAAAGGGGCTCTATAGCGAGGACAACCCAATGCAGCCCTCCTGTTTATCATCCTGCTCTGGCACTGTCTCACCTACATGTGTCTAAGATGTCGTACTGAAAATAAATTTGGATATTGTGCCCAATCATGCAAAAAGTCATGAGTTCCAATGGAGGATCTACTGTACCTTTATATTATGGACAATTATTTTTGTTCATTCACAAAAAAATTCTATGCAAGTGGAAGTGTAATCAAATAATATACCCCAGCTTAACTTCAGCAAAACAGTAAGAAAAATATCCTGCTTGTCTGAGCTACTAACCAAACAGTAATAATAAACTAACTATACGTGTGGCTTGCTAACAGCCACACAAACAAACAAATAAGCACAGTCTTACCGGACTCAGAGAATCAGGACAGACCCAGACGTCTCCTCTCACTCCCTGGATCTGCCCGGAAGTGCAGGCTCTTCAGCCTTTTATGAACCAGTAATGAGCCTCAGGACTCACACCTGGACTGAAGCCTACTCCATACCTGCACTGGACCACACATAAGTAAGAAACCTGGGGCTGATACAGAAGGACTCCAGCACTCTGCCTTTAACCTTCTCACAAAGGACACATTCATTACAGCCAATAATTTTATATGGCTGTCTTAATTGTTGTATCCTTACATTTACATGTTAAAAAGACCTTCTGCCATAGGTAATTTTTGGGCCATGAAGAATATTCCCTTCCTTACCCACCTACACCAATGCTTCCCTACTCTTTCAGAAATTGGTATGATAGGCTGAAATAGACTTAAAAAGATGTATTTTTTTTTAGAGCAAGCCATTTTTCAACACATTTTTTTTATTTCACAAACGTGCCCCATAGTTTTGTTACAAAAGTTCTAGTATAATTTTTCACATTTTCATTGAAATCTCTGCTCATTCTGTGTTTATGCATAGTCCTACAGGGAAGGCTGCTAGTCACTGAGTAGGGCCGCCCACTGGACTCCTAAGCACAAAATAATCCAAGAGTTAAATTGATTAATACAAAATATGCTGAATAAATTCTAAGATAAGATAATCCTTTAATAGTCCAACAGTGGGGAAATTTCAGTGTGTTACAGCAGCCTAGTAATACAGATACAGGATAATACACAGTAATATATTACAGAAGTAGACACACATATGCTGAGAAGAGGAGATATACTAGGAGTCCGTAAAAGCTAAGTAAGAGAAGAAAGAAGGAAGACTTCAGGGTCATTTAGTTCTCTGTGCGGAGTGATCTTCGCTTGGTCTGATGTAGATTATGTAGCCTGATCGCGGTTGGGAGGAAGGACCTCCGATAGCGCTCCTTCTCACACTTGGGGTGAAGCAGACGGTCACTTACAGTGCTGCCAAGTCCCATCAAGGTCCGATACATGGGGTGGGATTTGTTCTCCCGCATGGAGGTCATCACAGACAGTATCCTTCTGTCACCCACCACCTGTACTGGGTCCAGGGGGCTCCCCAGGACAAAGCTGGCCCTTCTGATCAGCCTGTTAAGTCTATTTCTGTCCCTGGTTGATATACTGCTCCCCCAGCAGGCCACACCGAAAAGGATGGCTGAGGCAACCACAGAGTTGAAAAGAAGTGGCCCCTGGACTGAGCAGGTAGAGCCTGCTGTGACCCTTTCATTCTAATCAAACTATGTAAGAATTTGCTCATCTCTTTCTGTTGTAGAACAAGCAGACCTGACTGTGTTTACAATGTGACATGTACCTTTAAGAGCTGGATTACCATGTGCTTTCTTATCTGTGGCCATGCGAAAGTCCACAAGTTCTGCTCTTATGTTTGCTTTGGATGACTATGGTACATGCTACAGCTAGTGTAAAGTTTACCTTAACACTTCCAGCGTTAACTACAGTTAACTCAACCTTTGCTGTATCAGTACATGACAATTGCTCATTGGAATATTGCTTGTCTATACGCTATTCTTAGCAAATATGCCCCATTCAGTTCTACTTTATTCATTGCAATGTTATAGGAATCATTCTTAAACTTAATTTTAGTTTTATTCACAAACCATTCCATCATTTCAGTTTTGGAGTCCAAGTCATTTAACATTTATAAGACTCGGCATCTTCAAACTTTTCAACCCTTCACTTTCGCTCCCTATTTTCTCAATAAAGTCATGAAAATATCCCACTGCCCAATTTAGTGGAGAAAATAGTTCCCTTGAAATGATCTAGCAGTTGCTTATTACTCATACTCGGCACATTTCTAAACATGAAATTCCTCCCAGAGGTAGGCAGGGTCTTATTATTCTGAGCACTGCACACATAATCAATTTCAGAGAAGATAGGACAAGCTTGGAACCAATAAATCAACTCATTGCTTCCCTCTTTGCTTGACTTACAAGCATTGATTTTGTGCAACCCTCACATGAATGATTAAGCATTCAACCATTCACCATCATCAACTGCCAGGCCGGGGACCTCTTTCCCAATTCACTTTACAATTTTACAGTTTTTGGCTGATACAGTTGTTATGTAAAAGGAAAAATATAATTAAAAGTTGGACAAATGAACTTAAAAGTTGCCCCTGATTCCAATTTCGGAGCTCATTTACTGATGATTAGTTTTAAACGTTGGCACAAGTTGGGTACCGTCAACCCTAACTGTCTACCCTCTCAGTTATCCCTTCCATGACTAAACAAAACACAGGCGACCATTATGAGTTTTTTCTCGATCACATGTAGGAATAGCCTTAAGAAAGGCTATTCTTCTCCTACCTTTAGATGTCTTCGCCACCCAGCCATTCAGTAGAAATCCCGGTTTTCGTCTGTATGCAAATGAATTATCTCGCAGCATCGGGGGCGGTCCACAGCACTCAAACAGCACTGGGGGCATCCCCAATGCTGCGAGACAACTCTCCAGCGCCACCTCTTCTTCAGGAAAGGCTTTCTAAAGGCTATTCCTACGTGTGATTGAGAAAAAATGTGATTTTAATGATAGAATCCCTTTAAGGGAACTTATCTCGTATTCAATGTCCCATAGCAGTGAGTACAGTAGAGCACAAGTGCACTGGCACTCCCCTCTCAAGGAGTCTTTGTGCCCTGATCTGCTGATCGCTGGTGATCCAGCGTTCAGATCCCCAGCGATTTGACACTATCCTGTCAATATATAATAAATGTTTTTAATGGCACGACCACTTCAAAGGGGTTGGCCATTTTCTGAAAAGTTACCTAAAAATACGGAGAAAGGAGGCACTCTCTGCATCTGGATAAAAAAAAAGGTTTAATCTCCAAAGGCATCAAGGCTTATTTACGGTAAGGGCTACAAATCTGTGGAATAGCCTACCTCATCAAGTCATCTTCAAAAATGGTTTAGATGCCTTATTACAGCTAAATAGCATTAATGCTTATGATAATGTATAGAATGCTTATTTCCTTCACTTGTCACTTCAGTTGTGCCATTTCCTTCCCCCTAGTGGTATGATGGACATATGTCTTTTTCTACTGTACTAACTATAGATGCAATATAAGTAATATAGTGTCTCCATCTGTTCTGCCCAACTGTCCTCCTTTGCTAAGTGCCAACCGTGCTGTGTATACAGCCTTCTCCTCTGACTGTACTTCGCTCTGGTTGACCTCCACCAATTTACTTTTTTTTTTTTGTAGATTGTGAGCCCCATATAGGGATCACAATGTAGATTTTTTTTTCCTATCAGTATTTCTTTGTAGAATGGGAGGAAATCCATGCTAACACAGGGAGAACATACAAACTCCTTGCAAATGTTTTTTCCTGGCAGGATTTGAACCCAGGACACCAGCACTGCAAGGCTACAGAGCTAACCACTGAGCCACCGTGTTGCCCCTCCACCAATTTACATTGCACTGTGCATGAGCTTGATTCCCTTGCCATGTGCAATGTAAATCAATGGAGGCTGCTGATGGATGGGCTGGGCACACGAGGGGAAAGCTTCTACAAGAATGCCACTTAGCAAAAGAAGAACATAGGAACATAGTGGATGGAGACACAATATTGGTATGTAACTGCACCTTTAGATAAATCTTCAGAAAACCCAACCCATTCAAATGGCTTTCAAAGGAAGTAAAAATAGATTTAAAACAGTTAAACGCAGAGTTCTAACATAAAAAAGTGATACTGATACAATCCCCAAACCAATTCACTTCTGGTGCTGCCCTGGTCCCTATGCTTCCAGGTGTTGCAACAAATACAGGGAATGCCTGGAGCAGGCGCGTAGCTATAGGGGGTGCAGAGATGCAATCACTACTGGATTTGGACCCTGAGGGGACTTTACAATACAGATAAAACTAACACATAAAATATTTAAGGTTATTATTTTAAATATTTAATATTAAAATAATAAGGACACAAGTTAGGTAGGGACCCCATTACAGATATTTACTGGAAGTAAACAATGCATTACAGCAAGCAGAGATCTAGAAATCTGGGAGGAATTGATACACAAAGTATATTGGAAAATAATTTTCAGTATACAAAGAGTTACATTTACATGCATAAACTGGACAATCCCTTTAATTCTCAAACAGGCCTCGTTGTTATGCTGACATGTTAAGGTTCTATGTGTGTATAGAAGTCATTTGTAGCTATAATAATAATAATAATAATACATTTTATTTATATACCGCCAACATATTCCGTAGCGCTGTACAATTTGTAGGTTTCAAATACAGACAGAAAGATGCATTACAAAGAAATAGTCATTTCACAAAATGGGACTGAGGGCCCTGATCGCAAGAGCTTACAATCTATGAGGTAGAGGGGGTGACACAAGAGGTAGCAGGGGCAGCATTGCTTATACAGAGGTCAGACAATGTTGTAATAGAGGTTACTGTCATTACACAAACATAAAACTTTATGAGCTGTCATTAGTCATGTCCTTTAACATGTGGATGAAGCTTGGACATATAAAGTTAGCCTGAGATGGCATCATATCATGTGGGGAAATGTGGGAGCGGGGACAGAGGAAGGTTAAATTTTGGGGAGTCTAATTATAGTACGGAAGGGTTTACGTTAGACATTGTGATAAGCTTGTCTGAAAAGATGCGTCTCTAGTTTGCGTTTGAAACTGTAGAAGTTGGGAGTTAATTTGATTGTCCGGGGTAGAGCATTCCAGAGAAGTGGTGCAGCTCGGGAGAAGTCTTGTATACAAGCGTGGGAGGTTCTGATAATAGAGGAGGTAAGTCTTAGGTGATTGAGTGAGCGGAGAACACAGGTTGGGCGGTAGACAGAGATGAGGGAGGAAATGTATGGAGGTGCGGCATTATGGAGAGCCTTGTGGATGAGGGTGATAACTTTATATTTTATTCTATAATGAATAGGCAGCCAGTGTAGCTACTGGCACAGACCAGAGGCATCGCTGTAGCATCTAGACTGATATATGAGCCTGGCCGCTGCATTCAGAATGGATTGTAGAGGGGAGAGTTTAGTAAGGGGAAGACTGATTAGTAAGGAGTTACAGTAGTCAAGGCGAGAATGAATCAGAGAGACAATAAGTGTCCTTAGTGTATCTCTGGTGAGGAAAGGGCGTATTCTGGAGATGTTTTTGAGGTGGAGGTGACATGAACGTGCGAGTGATTAAATATGAGGGGTGAAGGAAAGGTCTGCGTCAAACATGACCCTGAGGCAGCTTTCATTATTACAGTTTCTTATGATGTAATATTTTTCGCCTCCATCGATTAGGATGTGTTAGTATTATTATTTAATGAACAACGAGAAGGAAACAAATGAAGGGCAAGTTCTATAAATAAAACAGACAGATACTTTCTTCATACTCTCGCCTCCATGACTTGTGTTATCAAATTATGTATACAATAATGCATACAATGTAACAATTAGTCACACTGCCTATGTCCCATGTAATATCGTGAAAACTTCTCTGCAAACTAGGAATCTTAATATTTCTTAAAATAATGTAATAACTACGAAAACAACACTGAGACTTATGGACGAGTAAAGAAAAAGGCAAAGAGGAAAAATAACAGATAGCAACTGTAGTATACCGCAGCATACAATACTGTGGGTTTGACCTGAAGTTATCTTCTGTACCTGTTATGTGTATAAAGAGGTGAAGCAGCATGGTCCTAATGCTAGATGGCGCTGTTTTATCACTAATAGAGAATAGTACAATGAAAGAGTGAGGAAGGTCCTAGCCCTTGTGAAGAGTAGGAGAGGGTCCATATGAAAAGACTTACTTTGCACCATCTGCATAAATGTCAACTGACCTGACCCAGGAATCTACAAGTTTTCAAGTCCCCTCACCCCATGAATGATCTTTTTCATCCAGCTGCTGGCTTATTAGTGCAGTGAATAATAATGAAGAGTGAACTAGGAAATTTGAATTCAGGAAACAATATACAAGGCTATTACTCTACTGACTGAGCCACAAACTCTATTAGTTTCAATAGGAGATTTTTTTCTTATACCAAGCTGCAATAGTAATGTACTAGCCTACATAATGTATTGGTATGTAGCGATATAGAGTTAGGTAGGCATATAGAGTTATTTCTCTATATATCATACGTATATAGGAAAAGGAAAAAGGGAAAGGGAAAGATTGGTATGAGAAAAAAAAATACCAAATAAAAAATAATTAAAACAAGACTATAGCAATTTTATTGAATGATTATATATGAATGTGTGTGTGTGTCCATATATATAGTATATATGTATTTAACCCCTTCCTGCCAAGGGATTTTCGTTTCTGACAAAACTTGCTTGACCCAAATCGGTCGAACTCAAAACGAAACAAGTCCTCATGGATTCGCTCATCTCCAGACGTAATGTTTCAAGTAATGGTGTCCTTCTGTGAAATGACTGTGTGTCTATAATGTATAACATAACATGTGTTTGTGTTACAACTTAAACCTTGCCTCTGCTTTCCTTATGTCATGCTATACCTGCATATTATAGTAACATCACAAAACCAAAGCTAGAGTAGAGAGGGAGCAGAGAGGGTGAGGTGTACTATTTTAAGCCATTTGGAGAGTGTGGAAAATAAGTCGTCAGTCCATTAGTCTTTGTAATGGCTGCCATTAGTGCTTGTCACATTTCTAATGCAGTAAAAAAAATTGAATAAGATGACTAGGTATGTTCCTACATAGTCTGATACTATCCAATAGATGTAGACAGTGTCATGCCTTGTAGGGACACCCCCAAATGGTCATATGTAACTGATTATATAACAGAGGAGGAATAACAAAGGAACAGCACAACACAGAGTTCCTAGAAAATATGCTCCAGAATCAATATATAATGGAGGTCCTTAACCCCTTCTGGACTGGGCCCTTTTTTCCTGCTTCAGGAATGAACACTTTCGGATTTTTTCGTACATGCACCTTTGAAGGGTAGAATATTTTTATTGAAATAATTTTTGCATCTTTTTTCGGTGACAAATAACACTTTATTTTGCCAGCACTCGCTCACCATTTGTACAAGTGTGTACAAAGACTGACAGTGCTAGCAAGGGACTGAATGAAGTACACATATAGTCATATACAAATAATAGTAAATTCAGTTTTAGTGGGACATGACTGCCATCTTAATAAGGGCCCCTTCACACGGCTTTACGAGCGCTCCCATTGAAGTGAATGGGAAGTGTTTAGAAGCGCTTGTGTGTACAGCCGAGCCGAGCGCTTACGCCGTGTGAAGGGGCCCTTATGTGGGATGTGGTAGTGGCACATACAGGTAAAAATACTGCTGAAACATCAAAAAGCGCCAAGATTTCAGAAGCTGATATAACAGTTGAAAAGGCAAATTGAACCAGCAAATTCAGATGGGTGTATTGCATCAGTGTTACTCCGGGACAACCAATGGTTCTACTAAACTGAACTTACAGTCCCATAGGCTTCTATATTTAAATACAGGTGACTGGCGCCTGGTCTTATTATTAGACTTTTTGCCCTGTTGCCACCACTTCACATATAGTGCATACTCTGCATTCCTGTAGGCTATAGAATGTGGATAAATGTACAATATAAGATGGAATTTCAAGTGTAGAAGCTTCAGACAAGAGTAATGAGATCACAATGTAAAGATATTGGAACAAAATGTATCAGGACTCTGATAGAATGATCTTCATTTGCGATATTTTGTATATCACAAATATATGTGTATATTGGTTTACATATAGAAGCCCATTCATAACCTAGACACATCTGGGGTCTTTAGCTTGGTGCCCACACTTAACACTATTCAGCATTGTTACATCTGGTGCCAGTGGAAATATTCTGTAAATTCTCTGAAACAGGTTTTCACCCAGCCAGCTGAGACTGCTTTTGTAACTTAACCCACACCACTATGACATGGGGAAAAAAAAATGTAAAACACAGTCTTGGGTATATAGGTCCAAAAAATATGTTAATTGGTTTATTGCTGTTCATTGCAAGGAGAGCATGAAGTGGCAGTACCCTTTAGGTCAGCTTTTTGCAGTTTTTAAAATCCATTTGTCCATGCTATATTTTTTTAATAGCAATGGTTGCAGAGACGTCCTATAGACTTAAATGGGACACCGTTGTAGAACCGATAACTGCTGCTACACCTGGCATAGAAACAATGCCAAGAGCTGCATGCTCGAGAACAGCTGAACTGTGAGGGTCCTTACAGTGGGACTTCTGGCAAGCTAAAACATATTGCTAATCTTTGCAGACAGGCAAATACAGTCTGATAAAATCCTGACCATATATTCCACACTGACTATGGGGAGCCAGGGACTCCTAGCATTATAAATCACTATGACTCGACTCAGAGGCCAGGTCTTGGTTCAAATGAAAAAATACGTACGGATCCCACTTTTCAGATAGTGTTCCCCAAGTGCAGGGAGACTGAAAGGGGTAGTGCCGCTATGGGCCCTTATCCCCTATGTAAAGGACAGGGGATAAGTGTTCAATCGCTAAAGGCCATTTATCGAGTTCCCCAGTAATCAGGAGAAAATCTCCCTAAGGGTAAGTTAGTTTATAGGGATACAGCCGTCAACTCTACTATATGCACTTCTGGTGTTTAATAAACATATTTGATTGGCACATACAAGTGTGACGTCTGCCTTCATATATGCCTAAGGGTAATTTCACACAGAGTTTTTTGGACCGGAACCTGAGGTGGAGGCATCCAGTCCCGCACTCCAAAATCAATGGGCCTAGTGGGAGGGAGTGTCTTCAGGTGGATGTCACGAGACAAATCCGCCTGAAAGAATGAGCATCTTGCTTCTCACCCCATAGACTACAATGGGGACCATGTGCTTGCTGCACGCTGCCTGCACGATCCATGCGGGCAGGAAAGTAGATTATGCACTACTTTACCGTCCACATGATCCCTGTGGAGATCTGCCGTTCAGCACATGGACCCCATTATAGTCTGTGGGGTCCATGTGCTTTCCTCATGCGGACTCCCCCAGACGGAATACCAACACAAATGTGAACAAGGCCTTAGACTAGATAAATTCTAAAATAAAGTCTAAAGCTTTACCAGAATCATCATCCAGCACCATTCAACTGTCTTCAATCTGGTGCATTTTAGGACTGTGTAGATAAAATTTACACCATCTAAAAATTAGATAGCATTAGTAAATCACGTAACATCTTACATATAATTTTCAAGTAAATATATTTCCTTTTATTGAGAATATTTTGTGATTTGTAAACCATAGTACATAACCAGCTATTGTCATTCCCAATATTTGCAGTACAAGGATAGTCTACTTATATAACCTGTCAGAGAAAGAAAAGCTTAGAACAACTGGCTGGTTATTTATAGGTCTGGCTGGGCAATGACGGTGAGTGTATTAAAATGCTACAGCAAGTTTACTGCTCAGTTATTTATAAGCCATCTATGTATTCCTGAAGTACACAGATCACTCAAGCAATACAATTCTTCTACATTGTAAACTGCTATGAGCCAGACCCTCATGGCTCCTTTCTGTGAAATCCTGCACTTCTTTATTCTATCTCTTGTTTGTCTATTGAGAACTAAGATCGAAAGATTGTGAATGACAATCTGTTTTCCCTTAGCCCAAAGAGCAGCACAACTGGGGTAATCCTGCCCCTATGAGCTGTTAGGACAGGTGGAATATTTAATTACCTAACAGCAATTAACCCCTATAAGAGGTCAGAGGACCAACTCCCCTTTGTGTTAGTAACAAGTAAAGTTTTAGACATCTATTTAACAGGAGTAATATGACATACAAACAAATAGTACAATTACAGCATAGGGAGGGAGCCTTGTGCTGCTGTTTGGGCTAAGGGAAAACAGATTGTCATTCACAATCTTTCGTTCCCCCTACGCCCAACAGCAGCACAACTGGGGATTTAGCAAGTATCGCTTTACCCTAGGGCAGGTGATTCTGGCAAGCTGATGCCAATACCGAATGTCCAAATGCTGTGGACTCCCTTGTTCGCCACTCAAGTCTATAATGTTTGGCGAAAGTTAGCTGAGAACTCCAAGAAGCCGCTGCACATATCTGTTCCAAGGAAAGAAAACGTCTCTCGACCCATGATGTCGCCACTGCTCGGGTGGCATGGGCACGGATAAGGTCTGGTACCGGGAGGTCCTGAGCACGTAGGGAGCAGACAATGGCTTCTCTAATCCATATTGATAGAGTTGGTTTGGATGCTTTGGTCCCTTTGGTGTGGCCAAACACATTGATCAGCAAATTCTCTGACTTCCGAAAGGACGCAGTCCGCTCTAGATAAATCTGCAACGCTCTCACCAAGTCCAACTTGTGCATCCTTTCCTCCCACTCAGAGGTGGGAGAGGGAAAAAACGCTGGTAAGACGATTGCCTGGTTAACATTCTGAGGCGTGGGTACCTTTGGCAAGAATCCTGGGACGAACCTCAGTTGCACTCTGTCTGGAAAGAAGGTTAGAAATGGCTCAGAGGCCGCTAGGGCTTGTAGCTCACCGACCCTCTTGGCGGAGGTTATTGCCAACAGGAAAGTTATCTTGTATGCTAGGTACTTCAAATCCACCTCAGATAGGGGCTCAAAGGGGGGCGCACAGAGCCCCTGCAAAACTGCGGCCAGGTCCCAGATCGGGACCGGTGGCTGCACCTGAGGACGGAGTCTAGTAGCCCCTCTTAAAAATTGCTTAATCAGAGGATCTAGTGCTAGCCGGGTCTCCAGGAGTGCGGACAGAGCTGAGACTTGGACTTTCAAGGTAGCAGGTGCTAGCCCCTTCTCCAGGCCGTCTTGTAGGAACTCCAAGACTGCATTCCTATCAGGGTCGCGCTGGTTACTCGAACACCAGTTCTGAAAGATTCGGGCGACCCTCCGGTAGCTCTGGTTAGTTGACTCTGCTCTTGAGTGCGCCAAAGTTCTTAGCACTCCTTGGGATAATCCTCTTTTGCCAGCTAAAGGCTGGCTGACCTCCAGGCAGTGAGGTTGCATCTGTTCAGGCCTTGATAGGGCCGACTGTTCCGGGTTACCAGAGTTTACACTGGTGGAAGCCTCCAGGTGTTCCTCCGTCTCATGAGAGTGAGGACGGTGAACCATGCCCTTTTTAACCAGAATGGCGAGCTCCTTGCCAAGTTCTGGTTCTGCCTGCGTTTTGTCAATACCTTCCGAATCCTCAGTTGACGAGGGTAGACGCACTTCCGTCTGAACCTCCCTGGTATTGACAGGGCATACAGCGCTGGAGGATTGTCTTCCCGAACTGGGGAGCGACGTTCCTATATTGCAGCACCGTTTGAGGTGGCCATCAGATCCACCTCGGGGAGACCTCATCCTTTGATAGGATAGTGGAGAGCACCCTGGTCTGGGGATGACCTGGCTAAGGTCCTCCGCATTCTGGTGAGTCAGTCCCACAGACTGTAACCTGGAATTTGAATCGCTGGCCGCTGGGAGATTCATAGATCCAAATAGATGAGGATCCTGGCGTCTGGTGACGTGGGGAGGGTTCTCGTCCTCTGTCCAGGATGACCGTAATCGGCTGTGAACAGGCTGTCCGTCCTGGTTCTTTACTTCCGAATTTGTGGAGTCCACGTCAGAAGCTTCACTTGAGCTCTGGTAATCTCTCGCCAGCTGGGTAAGCGCGTTCTCTTCAGGTAACGCCAGGTGCTCTGTACCAGGGTCTCCCCCAGATGAGCTCCCCTGGACCGGGAGGCATCTGTGGTCAACAGGGTCTAGGTAAACCTGACCGAGGACCTGCCATCGTGAAGATGGGTCTGCCGGGCCAATCATGGCCGGGCACTGATGGTTCACTGGATAGGCTTTTTTAGTCCCTAGGGACAGCGATTCCGGACTCGCAGCTTCTTGACATAGAGAAGGTGCCTCCAGGTAGGAGAGTCCCTGGTGAATCCCCGGAACTGGATTCGATTTGATGGAATCGTAAAAAATCTTAACGGGTCTTCTTTGATCCTGGCTCTGAGAGGCCTTCTGTCCCCTTAAAGGGCTCCCCAGCCTTACTAGGGGGCTGGGGGAAGACCCGTGGATACTACTCCCCTGGAGATAGGGGGGGCTGAAGTTCTGCCATCTGGGAGGGTGGAAACTTGAGGACAAGGTTTTCCATCTGGGTGTTCGTCCCATTGATCTAAGGTCCTGGGCCGAGCTATGAGAGATCCTGCGAGTATACCTGGCCTGAAGGTTCCCTAAGGAAACCGCATCCCGTGATGGAAGCGGTCTATGTCGAAGATGAACCTGAGTCCTTCGCCCAAGATTCTGGAAACCAAGAAGCCTGGAGGGAGATCCTTCTGGACGGGTACTCAAAGATGAAGTTGTTTGGGGCCCTAAAAAGGGCAAGATGTTCTCTCGGCCGGTGGAGCCTTGATGTAGCAAATGACCCTGGGACCTTTGCGTCGGGGCCCTAGATGGACGGGCCCGCTTTCTCCCAGGATGGCAGACCACTGATGGGTCAAGGATCCTTCTTACGGTCGCGGAAAGTACCGCGTCCTCTACCTCTGCCCTGGGGAGCGGAGCGTCCACGCCCCCTGAAGCCTCTGGTGGAGGACCCTCGGCCCCGAAGGCAGTTCTTCTCCTTTCTGGCGGCTGCAGCAGATTTTTGGTTTTAGTGTCCGCCAGATCCTCCATGATTTTGTCCAGGGCTTTGCCAAAGAGCCTACCGGGCTCAAAGGGCAGGGTACAAAGCCCTAGTCTGGAGGAGTTGTCCACCCTCCATGGTTTAACCCACAACGGTCGCCTGGCCACAGTGGTGAGGGCCATAGATTTGGAGGCGAGTTTTAGTTGCGACCTGGAAGATTCAGCCAAGTGGTCCACCAATAAATTAATATCGGTCATAGCCGATAGGAGGTCGTCCCGGTGGACCCCCGTGTCTATATCCCTAGCAAGGGAAGATAGTTCGGCCTGTAGGGCAGAGACCACCTCATTAGCCGATATGGCCACGGAGGCCTGCGACGAGGCGACAGAGTATGCCCGCCTCAGGGACCCCTCTACGCGGCGGTCCAACGGGTCCTGCAGGCTTGAGCCGTCCTCGGCTGGCAGGACTGTACGGCGGGATAGCTTGGCAACTGCCACGTCTACTTTTGGCGGTGGTCCCCAGGCACCCTGCTGGGACTCTGACATAGGGAAAAGTGCCCTGAACCTAGCGGAAGGTGTAAATGCTTTCTCGGGACGCCTCCACTCGCCTTCCATTACCTGGACCAGGTCAGTACTAGCTTTAAAGGACTTTGCCAACCTGCTTGGCCCTTTCCCTGCCTCCCGATCACATGATCTGAGGACTCTGAAAAGTCTTCCCATCTTTTCGAGGGGAAATACCTCCTTCTCCACCTCCACAGGGTCTTCCTCTGAAGACTCAACCTCCCCGATGTGAAGCCGCTCTAGGGGCGGGAGGGAGGGCTCAGAAGCCTCCAACCGAGGCCTCTTGGCGAGGTGGGAAATGGTCTCATCCACTTTCCTCATGGACTGGGACACGAAGTCCTTAACCCAGGAGACCATCTCTCTGATTGGGGTAGCTTTGGAGGGAGGCGCTCTACATCCCTGGCAGTACCTGTATTCACAGGCGTCAGGGAGGGGGATTTTACATCGGGCGCAAGACAGATGTCTCCTCTTCGCAGTGGTTTTCCTCCGAGGGAGGGTCGAAGAGGATGAGGAGGACATACTAAAAGGAGGAAAGAAGAGCAGCATAAAAACAGAAAATCCGGACCTCAGCAACAACAACAGCAGCAGCAGCAGCCCCAGCCCCCCCCCCTCCACCAACCTTGATAGCACGCAATAGAACTTCCAGCTCTTGAGCTTCTAATCCTGAGGCAGCAATGCTTCAGGAGTACCTGCAACCGGAGCGACAGGTACCATACTGTGGTGGAGGGGGGGTTTAAATAGGCCGGCTGGGGGAGGGACAGGGGCGGAGCCACGCCCCCTTCACCTGGGTCCGAGATCTTCCTAAATTCATAATAACTCACCCCCCCTTCCTGAGCAAGCGGGGATGGGGGGGGGGGGGAGGGAAGACACACTAACAGCAGTCGCTTACCTGCTGTTCACTGTTTTCTCCCTGCCGCGGCACCTACCCTGGTCGCGCGGCCTGCGCATGCGTGGTTTCCCCGGAAGCAGTCCCTGGCTCGGGCGGAACCTGGGAGCTGAGAAGTAGTTCCCAGCCCCCGCCGGCAGACAAAAGGTTCCTACCTGCCGGCACCTGCAGCGCCCGGACGTCCGCGATGCCGCCGCTACTCACTTGCTCCAGCAGGGAACCCGGACCGGCGCAGGGAGAGAACCACGCAGCAAGGTACAATCTTTAGGGGGGGAGAGGGGACCCCTATAGGAGGCCAAAGCACCTCTCCCCCGTCCACCTGTCCTGTCCCACAGGACAGAAAAAAACACAAAGGGGAGTTGGTCCTCTGACCTCTTATAGGGGTTAATTGCTGTTAGGTAATTAAATATTCCACCTGTCCTAACAGCTCATAGGGGCAGGATTACCCCAGTTGTGCTGCTGTTGGGCGTAGGGGGAACTGTACAATACTTCTCACTGGAGGAGGGTTTGCAGCTTTTGTATAATGCAGGGAAGCTGAGGTTACGTGTCAGCATCAATGCCGCGTTACATTGTGGCCCTAAAAGACCATGGGTGTTCTACGAAAGATGATATGCTAGGATTTATCTTTGAAGTGCCCTGCACAGCCTCAGCTTCCCTGCATTACACAAGAGCCGCACATCCATACTCCAGTGAGAATTGGTGTATCAATCTCAGCTCTCAAAACAGAAACAAGAAAGAGAATTAAAAAAGATTTTAAAGAAAACATCCCAAATTCCCTTATTATACCTATAGGGAGAACACAGCGTTTCCGCAGGTATAATTGGCATGCTGCAATTTTCAAACTTTTTATGATAACGTCGCTTTTTTGTAGCAGATCTTTTTTCTGCAATGTCTGGATGGGATTACCCAGAATTTCATTTACTGTGCAGGTATGTTAAATGCAGCTTTTATTCTGTGGCGTTTCTGGCAAAAACGCAGCATTTTCGCATGTAGAGCCTTAGCCTGAGGTTGCAGCACCATGGATTGAAAACATCGCGATTTACATGCAGTGGAAATGCCACAGGAAAAATTGCGGTGTTTTAAAGTAACTGCAAAGTGGATGGGATTCTTGCGAATCCTATGACCACTTTGCGGTAAAAACCGCAGCGCACATGCTGTGATTTCCAAAATTGGCGAGGTTTTGGAAATCGCAGCATGTCAATTATATCTACGGAAACACTGGCGGCTTCCCCGTAGATATAATTGTAACAGAAAGTCCGCGGAGGAAAACTCTGCAAACTTTCTGTTTAAAGCGCTGCGGAAAGAACCGCGATGCGTTCCTGCCGCGTTTTGTCCCCGCAGCGCTTTATAGCTGTGGGTCGTCCCGTGGGAGTTTTCCAGGACTGTGATATTGACAACCTATCGTTAGGATAGATCACTATTATCAGGTTGGTAGGGTTCCCACACCTGACACCCACAACCATCAGCTGTTAGAAGAGACCTCTGAGTGCTGCAGCCTCTTCACTGAGTACCAACATTGGGACTGGTATTGCAGCTAAGCCCCATTCACTTGAATAGGGCTGAGCTACACACAGGGAATGTAAGGAATGAACATGACTGCTCCACTTCAAGCAGCTCTGTGGGGGGTCTTGGGTATCAGACCCCACTGGTCACTTATTGACCTACACTAAGAATAAGTCATCAATATTAATTTATATTTATTTTATTTATTTAACTCCCAGAAAATCTTTTGAAATGTAAGACACAGAAATCAATGAGAAGCCAAGCATGCAAGTAACAAAGAGATCACAGGCCGGTTACTGCAGTCAATACAGACATTCACAGCTTGTGCAAATCAAGACATGCTAAGTCATGAATGGAAAGTGCAATGCAGACTATGCAGACTCCATCATGTAGAACCAGGAGCAGAATGGAATCCTGGGATTGGATGTGCTTCATGAAAGCTATTCAGCAATATTAGTAATTGAACAATTTAATTGAAATCATTTTAAAAAGTAGTTTTACTTTTCAAAGCATTTTAAAGACAGTTGTTTTAGACTAAGGCCCCACATTGCGAGCCGTAGCGAAAAAGACACAAAGGCTGTGGTGGAAATGTATTGAGTAGAGATGAGCGAGTACTGTTCGGATCAGCCGATCCGAACAGCACGCTCGCATAGAAATTAATGGATGTAGCGGGGGCTTAAGCGGCCGGCTGCCGTCAAAGCGAAAGTACCAGGTGCATCCATTCATTTCTATGGAGCGTGCTGTTCAGATCGGCTGATCCGAACAGTACTCGCTCATCTCTAGTATTGAGGTTTTTTTTTCTGCAGCGTTTTTCACAGTAAGGCTAAAGCCCCTGCGGTGCGGAAACGCAGCTTTTTTTGTTGCAGATTTTATTGCGTTTTTTTTTTTGAGCCAAAGACAGGAGTGGATTAAGCAAAAGGGAGATGTATAAGAACTTCCCATATATTTCCCATTCTGTTTGTAGCCATTCTTGGCTTTGGCTCAAAAAACACAACAAAATATGCAACAAAAAAAGCTGCGTTTCTGCACTGTGGGGCCTTAGCCTAAGTCTGCAGAGTTTTGACATGCTGCGATTTGCAAAAACATTACAGTTATTGAAATTGCAGCATTTCCGATGTGGATATTTTTCTGCAATATGTGGATGGGATTAGCCAGAATCTCAACCACTTTGCAGGCACTGTAAAACGGTACAGCCCAATCACGGAATTTAAGCTTCATGGGGTCCCAGCCATAAGCTAAGTCCCCACAATGTGTAAGAACTGCTTTTTATTGTAGATTATGCTGCATTTTTTTTTATCCAAAACCAGGAACGGATTGAGTAGAAGTAGAATTGTTTACTATATATTACCCATTTGATTTGAAGCCACTCAATATGCAACAAAAAAATCAGCTTGTCCGCAACGTGGATTCTCAGGCTGAGGCCCCACATTGCAGAAACACAGCTTTTTTGTTGCAGATTTTGTTGCATTTTTTTAAGCCAAAGCCAAGAATGGCTACAAATGGAATGGGAAATATATAGGAAGTTCTTATAGTAATACCTTTTGTTCAATTCACTCCTGGTGTTGGCTCAAAAAACACAACAAAATCTGCAACAAAAAAAGTTGCATTTCTGCAATGTGGGGCCTCAGGCTTAGGCTAAGGTCCCACGTTGCAGAAAAGCGGCTTTTTTGTTGCAGTTTTTTGAGCCAAAGACAGGAGTAGACTGAACACAAGGTAGAAGTATAAGAACTTCCTAGATATTTCCCATTCCTTTTCTAGCCATTCTTGGTTTTGGCTCAAAAAACCACAGCAAAATCTGCAACAAAAAAAGCTGGGGCCCCACGGTTTAGAAACGCTGCAGGAAAAATCACAAAGTTGATGCGAATCCCATGCACGCTACACATTGAAATCAATGGGTTAAAAAGCCTCCTATTGATTTCAATGTGTAGCGCCCGTAAGCTGGCACACATTGAAGTGAATGGGATCTGTTTTGAGCGCTCACATGCGTGTTACTACGTGGGAACGGAGCCTAAAACTGATGTTAAAGTGTATTAGCATTTGCTTAGTTCAGTAGGGAACTGTTTTTACAAAGGATATCTCATGATTAGAGATGAGCGAACAGTGTTCTATCGAACTCATGTTCGATCGGATATTAGGCTGTTCGGCATGTTCGAATCGAATCGAACACCGCGTGGTAAAGTGCGCCATTACTCGATTCCCCTCCCACCTTCCCTGGCGCCTTTTTTGCTCCAATAACAGCGCAGGGTAGGTGGGACAGGAACTACGACACCGGTGACGTTGAAAAAAGTAGGCAAAACCCATTGGCTGCCGAAAACATGTGACCTCTAATTTAAAAGAACAGCGCCGCCCAGCTTCGCGTCATTCTGAGCTTGCAATTCACCGGGGACGGAGGTTTCCGTCCAGTTAGCTAGGGCTTAGATTCTGGGTAGGCAGGGACAGGCTAGGATAGGAAGGAGAAGACAACCAACAGCTCTTATAAGAGCTAAATTCCAGGGAGAAGCTTGTCAGTGTAACGTGGCACTGACGGGCTCAATCGCCGCAACCCAGCTTTCCCAGGATCCTGAATGGAATACACTGTCAGTGTATTCCCGTATACCCGATATATACCCCCGATACCCGTTCCAACGGTGTGCCCCCCCACCTTCACCCCAGAAATACCCTGCAAGTCCCCTAGCAATAGGATTGGGGCTATATACACCCACTATTTTTGCTACTGCCATATAGTGCCATTGTCTCACTGGGAATTCAAAGAATATATTGGGCTTACATATAACTTCAATTCCAGGGAGAAGCTTGTCAGTGTAACGTGGCACTGACGGGCTCAATCGCCGCAACCCAGCTTTCCCAGGATCCTGAATGGAACACACTGACAGTGTATTCCCGTATACCCCATATATACACCCCAAATCCCCGTTCCAACGGTGTGCCCCCCCACCTTCACCTCAGAAATACCCTGCAAGTCCCCTAGCAATAGAATTGGGGCTATATACACCCACAATTTTTAATACTGGTATACAGTGCCATTGTCTGACTGGGAATTCAAAGAATATATGGGGGTTATGTGCACCCACAATTTTTAATACTGGTATACAGTGCCATTGTCTGACTGGGAATTCAAAGAATATATGGGGGTTACGTGCACCCACAATTTTTGCTACTGCTATACAGTTCCATTGTCTGACTGGGAATTCAAAGAATATATGGGGGTTATGTGCACCCACAATTTTTAATACTGGTATACAGTGCCATTGTCTGACTGGGAATTCAAAGAATATATGGGGGTTACGTGCACCCACAATTTTTAATACTGGTATACAGTGCCATTGTCTGACTGGGAATTCAAAGAATATATGGGGGTTATGTGCACCCACAATTTTTACTACTGGTATATAGTGCCATTGTCTGACTGGGAATTCAAAGAATATATGGGGGTTATGTGCACCCACAATTTTTAATACTGGTATACAGTGCCATTGTCTGACTGGGAATTCAAAGAATATATGGGGGTTATGTGCACCCACAATTTTTAATACTGGTATACAGTGCCATTGTCTGACTGGGAATTCAAAGAATATATGGGGGTTATGTGCACCCACAATTTTTACTACTGGTATACAGTGCCATTGTCTGACTGGGAATTCAAAGAATATATGGGGGTTATGTGCACCCACAATTTTTACTACTGGTATACAGTGCCATTGTCTGACTGGGAATTCAAAGAATATATGGGGGTTACGTGCACCCACAATTTTTGCTACTGCTATACAGTTCCATTGTCTGACTGGGAATTCAAAGAATATATGGGGGTTACGTGCACCCACAATTTTTAATACTGGTATACAGTGCCATTGTCTGACTGGGAATTCAAAGAATATATGGGGGTTACGTGCACCCACAATTTTTACTACTGGTATACAGTGCCATTGTCTGACTGGGAATTCAAAGAATATATGGGGGTTATGTGCACCCACAATTTTTAATACTGGTATACAGTGCCATTGTCTGACTGGGAATTCAAAGAATATATGGGGGTTATGTGCACCCACAATTTTTAATACTGGTATACAGTGCCATTGTCTGACTGGGAATTCAAAGAATATATGGGGGTTATGTGCACCCACAATTTTTACTACTGGTATATAGTGCCATTGTCTGACTGGGAATTCAAAGAATATATGGGGGTTATGTGCACCCACAATTTTTACTACTGGTATACAGTGCCATTGTCTGACTGGGAATTCAAAGAATATATGGGGGTTATGTGCACCCACAATTTTTACTACTGGTATACAGTGCCATTGTCTGACTGGGAATTCAAAGAATATATGGGGGTTATGTGCACCCACAATTTTTACTACTGGTATACAGTGCCATTGTCTGACTGGGAATTCAAAGAATATGTGGGGGATATGTGCACCCACAATTTTTACTACTGGTATACAGTGCCATTGTCTGACTGGGAATTCAAAGAATATATGGGGGTTATGTGCACCCACAATTTTTACTACTGGTATACAGTGCCATTGTCTGACTGGGAATTCAAAGAATATATGGGGGTTATGTGCACCCACAATTTTTACTACTGCTATACAGTTCCATTGTCTGACTGGGAATTCAAAGAATATATGGGGGTTACGTGAACCCACAATTTTTAATACTGGTATACAGTGCCATTGTCTGACTGGGAATTCAAAGAATATATGGGGGTTACGTGCACCCACAATTTTTAATACTGGTATACAGTGCCATTGTCTGACTGGGAATTCAAAGAATATATGGGGGTTATGTGCACCCACAATTTTTACTACTGGTATACAGTGCCATTGTCTGACTGGGAATTCAAAGAATATATGGGGGTTACGTGCACCCACAATTTTTAATACTGGTATACAGTGCCATTGTCTGACTGGGAATTCAAAGAATATATGGGGGTTACGTGCACCCACAATTTTTACTACTGGTATACAGTGCCATTGTCTGACTGGGAATTCAAAGAATATATGGGGGTTATGTGCACCCACAATTTTTAATACTGGTATACAGTGCCATTGTCTGACTGGGAATTCAAAGAATATATGGGGGTTATGTGCACCCACAATTTTTAATACTGGTATACAGTGCCATTGTCTGACTGGGAATTCAAAGAATATATGGGGGTTATGTGCACCCACAATTTTTACTACTGGTATACAGTGCCATTGTCTGACTGGGAATTCAAAGAATATATGGGGGTTATGAGCACCCACAATTTTTACTACTGGTATACAGTGCCATTGTCTGACTGGGAATTCAAAGAATATATGGGGGTTATGTGCACCCACAATTTTTACTACTGGTATACAGTGCCATTGTCTGACTGGGAATTCAAAGAATATATGGGGGTTATGAGCACCCACAATTTTTACTACTGGTATACAGTGCCATTGTCTGACTGGGAATTCAAAGAATATATGGGGGTTACGTGCACCCACAATTTTTGCTACTGCTATACAGTTCCATTGTCTGACTGGGAATTCAAAGAATATATGGGGGTTACGTGCACCCACAATTTTTAATACTGGTATACAGTGCCATTGTCTGACTGGGAATTCAAAGAATATATGGGGGTTACGTGCACCCACAATTTTTACTACTGGTATACAGTGCCATTGTCTGACTGGGAATTCAAAGAATATATGGGGGTTACGTGCACCCACAATTTTTAATACTGGTATACAGTGCCATTGTCTGACTGGGAATTCAAAGAATATATGGGGGTTATGTGCACCCACAATTTTTAATACTGGTATACAGTGCCATTGTCTGACTGGGAATTCAAAGAATATATGGGGGTTATGTGCACCCACAATTTTTACTACTGGTATATAGTGCCATTGTCTGACTGGGAATTCAAAGAATATATGGGGGTTATGTGCACCCACAATTTTTAATACTGGTATACAGTGCCATTGTCTGACTGGGAATTCAAAGAATATATGGGGGTTACGTGCACCCACAATTTTTGCTACTGCTATACAGTTCCATTGTCTGACTGGGAATTCAAAGAATATATGGGGGTTACGTGCACCCACAATTTTTAATACTGGTATACAGTGCCATTGTCTGGCTGGGAATTCAAAGAATATATGGGGGTTATGTGCACCCACAATTTTTACTACTGGTATACAGTGCCATTGTCTGACTGGGAATTCAAAGAATATATGGGGGTTATGTGCACCCACAATTTTTACTACTGGTATACAGTGCCATTGTCTGACTGGGAATTCAAAGAATATATGGGGGTTATGTGCACCCACAATTTTTAATACTGGTATATAGTGCCATTGTCTGACTGGGAATTCAAAGAATATATGGGGGTTATGTGCACCCACAATTTTTAATACTGGTATACAGTGCCATTGTCTGACTGGGAATTCAAAGAATATATGGGGGTTATGTGCACCCACAATTTTTACTACTGGTATACAGTGCCATTGTCTGACTGGGAATTCAAAGAATATATGGGGGTTATGTGCACCCACAATTTTTACTACTGGTATACAGTGCCATTGTCTGACTGGGAATTCAAAGAATATATGGGGGTTACGTGCACCCACAATTTTTGCTACTGCTATACAGTTCCATTGTCTGACTGGGAATTCAAAGAATATATGGGGGTTACGTGCACCCACAATTTTTAATACTGGTATACAGTGCCATTGTCTGACTGGGAATTCAAAGAATATATGGGGGTTATGTGCACCCACAATTTTTAATACTGGTATACAGTGCCATTGTCTGACTGGGAATTCAAAGAATATATGGGGGTTATGTGCACCCACAATTTTTGCTACTGCTATACAGTTCCATTGTCTGACTGGGAATTCAAAGAATATATGGGGGTTACGTGCACCCACAATTTTTACTACTGGTATACAGTGCCATTGTCTGACTGGGAATTCAAAGAATATATGGGGGTTATGTGCACCCACAATTTTTAATACTGGTATACAGTGCCATTGTCTGACTGGGAATTCAAAGAATATATGGGGGTTATGTGCACCCACAATTTTTAATACTGGTATACAGTGCCATTGTCTGACTGGGAATTCAAAGAATATATGGGGGTTACGTGCACCCACAATTTTTGCTACTGCTATACAGTTCCATTGTCTGACTGGGAATTCAAAGAATATATGGGGGTTACGTGCACCCACAATTTTTAATACTGGTATACAGTGCCATTGTCTGACTGGGAATTCAAAGAATATATGGGGGTTATGTGCACCCACAATTTTTACTACTGGTATATAGTGCCATTGTCTGACTGGGAATTCAAAGAATATATGGGGGTTATGTGCACCCACAATTTTTAATACTGGTATACAGTGCCATTGTCTGACTGGGAATTCAAAGAATATATGGGGGTTATGTGCACCCACAATTTTTAATACTGGTATACAGTGCCATTGTCTGACTGGGAATTCAAAGAATATATGGGGGTTATGTGCACCCACAATTTTTACTACTGGTATACAGTGCCATTGTCTGACTGGGAATTCAAAGAATATATGGGGGTTATGTGCACCCACAATTTTTACTACTGGTATACAGTGCCATTGTCTGACTGGGAATTCAAAGAATATATGGGGGTTACGTGCACCCACAATTTTTGCTACTGGTATACAGTGCCATTGTCTCACTGGGAATTCCACAAATAATTTGGGGATTCATTCACCCTACATCTCAGGCTCTTGCCATATTCACCCAGGTTGTCAGTGCTGCACCAGCTCGTTCCCAGACAGCTCGGCCCGAAAAACACGTTACCTATATAGAGGATTTGGACAATGAAGACAACATGTTCTAAATCTAATGTCTGCACCTTCTCCAGAATTAAAATAAAGGCAGCGTTTAACTTTCAAATAGCACTGCACAAAGGAAGAGCTTATCAGCTTGTCTCATGACATGCTACTGAAAAGTTTCATTTGTGTATCTTAATGTAAATATAGTTGTATAAGCTTTTTGGGTTTTAGGCACTGCCAAGTTATTTATTACCACCCGCTCCCTTATAATGATGATGACGCCAAAGTCACTGTGGGTGTTCAGAGCTCACAGCTTTGGGTGACATTTGTCTTGCTCTCTGTCGGTACCAGCTGTCTTTTTGGATACCGTAAAGTTATGTTGACTTTATTAACAGCTATAGAAGCTTTAGCCAGGTTGTGACGGTGTGTAACCCTAACAACACTAAGTGGGATACACATTAATAGTCAGTCTATGTACGCTAAACGTATCACTGAAGTAATTTTTTTTCCCTCTCCCCTAATATAAGAAAGGAACAGACATTAGACCTAGACCGGGGTTCGAGGCTTGAAAAAATCCAGTATTATTTGTTCTTCATGATGTGAAATATGTGTTGAAAAGCAACCCAAGATGAAGTCAGCCATGTGTGCCAGTGTGTTACTTGGCATGCCTTTGCTGGCCCCAACTGTAAGGGTCACTCTCCATTTCCTCCATTTTCCACTCCCCTTCACACCATTTGTGGTGAAGCAATGGGATGCACTGAAGTGCACCCTCTAGCCTCGTGTGGGATAGGGACATCAGATGCCACTCCAACCCCCTCGTCTTCCTCCGCCAGCCAACGGTGCGAAGATGAGAGGAGTGTGCTCTGAATGTTTTCTGCCTAGCAGAGGCTAGTTCTCACTTACGAAAATGGCCCCACTTTGACCTGTATATCAGGCACAATGGTGTAGGTTTCAAAGAAACATGGCACCAACAAGTTGGAAAACGTGGGCCATGCGTGGACCGTGTTTGAGTCTGGCAAGCTCCAGATCTGCTACCAGGTTCCAGCCATTATCACAGGCGCAAAAATGCCAGGCCCCAGGTGTAGCAGGGAAAAAAAAAATGCCATCTCAGCCAGGATGGCATCCCTGACCTCGGAGGCACTGTGCTGTCTGTCCCCCAAGCTGATCAGTTTCAGCACGGCCTGCTGACATCTCCCCATGCCAGTGTTACAGTGTTTTCCGCTAGTAGCTGGGGTGGAGGTTGCAGCTTCGTAGGGTTTCAGTCTACTCCTGCCATGAATTTTGGCCTGGGAGAGGAGATAGGCCACCCCAGTTTGCACCCGGGGAACAGACTCCACCACATTCACCCTGCCTGTCATTAAAGATAAGCACTGCAGCATCCCTGACCACAGGCGCTTGTCCATGTGTCGGTGGTCAAGTGGACCTTGCAGCAAAGCGCAGAGCTCTGGGCCCGACTGATGTTATGGGACACATGCAGGCGCAAGGCAGAGACAGCACACCAAGAGAAGTAGTAACGGCTAGGCCCAGCATAGGGAGGTGCCCCAGCTGCCATCTGCTGACGGAAGGCCTGGGTCTCCAGAAGCATAAACAAACACCAACATCTCCAGGGCCAGCAGTTTATCGATGAGGCTGTTACAGGCTTGGGCATGGGGGTGGGTTGTATTGTACTTCTGCCTGCAATGAAAAGCTTGGGAAATGTGGAGTGGCTGGGAAGAGGCGCATGATGGTGCAGGCCAAAAGGGCGCATGAGGGTGAACTCCCCAATGTGTCAGAGATAGGTGTGTAGGTGTCCTTGCATCATATACTTGCACCATATTTGGCTTTGGAAGTTAATTTTGTGCCAAAAAGTGGTTAAGACAGCGATCCCTCAGCTACTCCCGTTACACTGTCTATTGAAGTTACCATCTGTGGAAGTGGACCACCATTTCTAAGATCCCAAAGGAAGCAGGCAAGAGATGTGCAGTTCAGAAAAAAAGATGAGAAAATAAGTTTAGGCTGTAGAGCACAGAGGGATCGGAGAGGACAGAGCTGGTGTCGGCCAGGTATTCCCACAACATGCGCCTATACTTGTCCCTCCTGGTGACACTAGGCCCCTGAGTGGCAGTAATTTGTCCAGGGGGGCCATTAACGTGTTCCAGACCTAGGAATAAGTCTTCCAACAGGGTAGAGTTTTGCATGCCTTTGCTTCTACCCACTGTTTTTGCTGCTTAGCTTCCCTCCACATCTACTCTGCTTTCACCCCTAAACATCACCCCAGTTTATGCCTTTGCTTCTACCCAGGTTTTTTGTTGATTTAGCTTCCCTCTACATCTACACTGCTTTAGCCCCTAGACATCACCCCTGTCCATGTGGGGTCGGTGGCCTCGTCATCCACCAACTCCTCTTCCAATTGCGCACTGCCCCCTTACTGCAAACCGCACATGACCACAGCTTGCCTTGATGGCAACTGTGTCTCATGATCCCCACTTAGGTCCAGACAAGTCGGTGGCGGGTCCAAAACCCCAAAATTGGAAGGAAATGGCAGATGCTGCAGTATTTCTAACACCTGTTCCTGGTGCTCGGGCCTGGTCTGTGTTGTACCCTGCACCCTGCTTAACGCATCTGCCATATCCGAAGTTGTGCTGAGCGCATGCTAATGTTTCGTGTCCAGTGCAATGGATGGGATGGGATTTCACATAAGTCTGCCACCCATGGCCACTCATGGTTGAGCAACTGAGGGAGTTGACTTTGATGAACCCGAGGGTTTTGGAGTTGGAACTACATCAAAGGTCTGTGCTGCTCACACACTCTGCTCAACACATGATATGTTTAGTGCCAGCAGTGTGGAGACGTCGCACAACAGCCGTTGTTCCAGCAGGTACAGGCGTTGTAGGAGTGCATAGAGGCTAGCAGCGGCAACTATACACTTTAAAAACTATCCGCACAAGCACCACACTTTCACCAGTAGCTCAGGAACATTGGGGTACCTTTTTCAAAAGATTAGCAGCAATGAGTTAAAAACGTGGCCCAGGCATGGAATATGTTGCAGGCTGCCAAGCTACAGAGCCAATCCCAGGTTACGGCCATTATCACACATGACAACATGCCTGGGCCCAGGTGCAGTGGCAAAAACCACATTGCCGTCTCATCGAGGATGGCATGACTCACTTTGTAGGCAGTGTGCTGTCTGGCCCCCAAGCTGATGAGCTTCAGCACGGCCCGCTGACGTCTCCCCACACCAGTGTTGCAGCGTTTCCAGCTCGTAGCTGGGGTCAATTTAACAGCGGAGGAGGGTGGTGTTTCAGCCCTCCTCCCAGGAATGTTGTGTGGGGAGACAAGTCAGGCCACCACATTTTGCGACCCGGTCCACGCCTCAACTACATTCAACCACTGTGCCCAAATTGAAAGTTAGCGTCCCTGTCCGCATGCACTTGTCCATTCGTAACTGGTCACATGGAACTTTAGGGCTAAGCGCTGAATTTAGGGACCGCCTCATGTTTGGGGGAAAGTGCTGGTGTGGACGGCACAGTGCGGTGGCGCAGTAGACACTCTGCCCAAAAAGGGCAGAGTGTCCCCCAGCCGGGATTCCAACATCTCCTGGGCCAGATTTCTTGAGATGAGGCCGTTGAAGCCTTGGGCATGTGGGTGGGTTGCGCTGTACTTTAGCATGAAATGAAAGGCTTGGGAGATGGGGAGTTGCTGGGAAGAGGCGCATGATGGCGCGGGCAAAAGGAGAAATGGCAGGAAAAGGTGAGGATAAGGGTGAACTCCCCAAAGTGTCAGAGGCAGATGTGGAGGTGTCCTGGCTCCTGGTCTGGACTGCAGCGCCAGCCCTGTCAACAGTGGAAGAGGCAGTGGCCGCCAGGCCAAACGACGATTATCCTGCGCTTGCTCTCACCCACTGAGCCCAGGGGCAGCGGGGATAAACAAATTGCCATCTCATCCAGGATGGCATCCCTGACCTCAGAGGCAATGTGCTGTCCGTCTCCCAAGCTGATGAGCTTCAGCCCAGCCTGCTGACGTCTCCCCACACCAGTGTTGCAGCGTTTTCAGCTCGTAGCTGGGGTCAATCTAACAGCGGAGGAGGAGGAGGGTGGTGTTTCAGCCCTCCTCCCAGGAATGTTTTGTGGGGAAACAAGTCAGGAAAATTCTTGAAACGGGAGAGTTTTGCATCTTTGCCCTTGCTGCCTATGGACATCCCTTTGCCTCTAGCCACCATTTTCCCTGCTTTGCTTGCCTCCACATCCACACTGCTTTTGCCCCTAGACATCACCCCAGTCCATGCCTTAGCTTGTACCCCCAGTTTTTCCTGCTTAGCTTGCCTCCACATCCACACTGCTTTTGCCCCTAGACATCACCCCAGTCCATGCCTTAGCTTGTACCCCCAGTTTTTCCTGCTTAGCTTGCCTCCACATCCACACTGCTTTTGCCCCTAGACATCATCCCTATCCATGCCTCTTCCCCTAGCCATAACTCTGCCACCCCTGGAAACTCATGGTGCAGAAACTTTGGTTGCTGACTTTGAGGAACCCTTGGGTTTTGTAGATGGAACTCCATCAAAGGTCTGTGCAGCTCACACACCCTGCTCAAGATATGGTATTGTAGGGTTTCAGCGTGTGTGAATGACGGACAACAGCCTGTGTTTGGACAGATGTAGGCCTTGCTAGAGTGTTTTTAGGCTAGCAGCGACTCCTGTGCACTTGCAAAAGTGGGCGCACAAGCGCCGCATTTTCAACAGTAGCTTCGGTACATTTGGGTATGTTTTTAAAAAACTTTGCACCACTAGGTTAGACGTGGGCCAAACATGGAACGTGTTGGAGGCTGGCAAGCTCCAGAGCCGCTACCAGGTTCCAGCCATTATCACAGGCGTAAAAATGCCAGGCCCCAGGTGTAGCAGGGAAAAAAAAATGCCATCTCAGCCAGGATGGCATCCCTGACCTCGGAGGCACTGTGCTGTCTGTCCCCCAAGCTGATGAGCTTCAGCACCGCCTGCTGACGTCTCCCCACACCAGTGTTTTAGCGTTTGCCGCTAGTAGCTGTGGTGGAGGTTGCAGCGTCGTAGGGTTTCAGTCTACTCCTGCCATGAATTTTGGCCTGGGAGAGGAGATAGGCCACCCCAGTTTGCACCCGGGGAACAGACTCCACCACATTCACCCTGCCTGTCATTAAAGATAAGCACTGCAGCATCCCTGACCACAGGCGCTTGTCCAAGTGTCGGTGGTCAAGTGGACCTTGCAGCAAAGCGCGGAACTAAGGGCCCACCTGATGTTGAGTGACACGTGCTGGTGCAAGGCGGGGACGCCACACCGGGAGAAGTTGAGACGGCTAGGGACGGCATAGTGAGGTGCCACAGTTGCCATCAGGTCCGGGAAGGCGGGAGTTTCAACAAGCCGGAACGCCAACCTCTCCTGGGCCAGCAGTTTAGCGATGTTGGCGTTCTAGGCTTGCGTGGGTGGGTGGTTAGCGGTGTATTTCTGCCGGCGCTCCAATGTCTGAGAGATGGTGGGTTGTTGTAAAGAAGCGCCTGATGGTGCCTTTGATGGTGCAGGAGAAGGAGATAAGACAGAAACAGGGGAGGATGAGGGAGAAGTCAACAAAGTGGCGGAGGCAGATGAAGTGATGTCCTGGCTCGTCCTCTGGAGTGCATCGCCAGCACTGTGAGCAGAGGCAGTGGCATGAACGGCGGGCGACGTTTGTCCTGCCATTGCTGCCTGCCACTGATTCCATTGCTTGGATTCCAAATGACGGTGCATTGAAGTGGTGGACAGGTTGCTCTTCTCAGGGCCCCTACTCGATTTCGAGAGGCAAATTGTGTAGACGACACTATATCTGTCCTCGGCGCATTCCTTGAAAAAACTCTACACCTTCAAGAAACGTGCCCTCGATGGGGGAGTTTTTCTGGGCTGGGTACAAAAGGGAACATCTTCGGACATTCCGGGTCTGGCCTGGCTTCGGCAAAGCAGCTGACCTCTGCCTCTGGACATGTCTCTGCCTCTAGCTACCCTTTTTGGTGCTGCACCTGCCTCAACATCCACACTACTTTCCCAGCTTGACATCTGCCTTGTCCAGGTGGGGTCGGTGTCCTCGTCGTCCACCACCTCCTCTTCCAACTCCTGTCTCGCCTCCTCCTCCTGCACAATGCGCATGTCAACTGGCTGCCCTGACAGCAACTGCGTCTCATCGTCGTCGATGAGGGTGGGTTGCTGGTCATCCGCCACCAATCGACCGGAGATGGAATGGAGGAGACTCTAGTGTTTGAGCATCTGGACACAGATACTCGTCTGTTAGGTCCGTGGAATCGCGAAATGGAGGGGCAGGTTGCGGTACAGTCAAAGGAAGGGAGAACAGCTCTGGGGAGCAGGGACAGTTGGGGTTATTGTTCTGGGAAGATTGGGAATTTTGGGTGGAAGGAGGACAAGACTGTTGGGTAAGAGGAGGTAGAGGCTGACTGGCTGGTGGACAATGTGCTTTAAGCGTTATCTGACAGCCATTGCAAGACCTGTTCCTGGTTCTTGGGCCTACTAATCTTTGTACCATTCAGCCTAGTTAATGTGGAACTTTTGTGCAAAGCGCAGAACTTAGGGCCCGCCTGATGTTAAGGGACACACGCTGGTACAAGGCTCAACTCACCCTAAGTGCCAAAAACACTGCTGGTGCAAGGCTCTACTCATGCCAAGGGCCTCAATCTCTGCTGGTAGCTCAGCTTAAGGTCATGTAACTTTGTTTGGAAGGGCTCATGTTAAGGGCTAGAAAAGTGAATTTTGGAAGGTCTTACCACATCACACACACACACACACACACACACACACACACACACACACACACACACTCAAAATGACAGTTAAGGGTGAGGGCTTTTGGAATTCCCATTGCCTATTCCATTTGTGGTTGTCATGGGGAACGTGATTTAAAGGGGTGGTTGTTACTGTTTGTTGAGCTTAAATTGGGGTTTGTGTCCATCCATTTGGGGAGTAAAGAAGGTTTCCAGGTATTTTCCCACTTTGATAGAGGTTTTTTTGAATGTGGAAAGTGTGTAGTTGTTAGGCAGTGATGTTGGGGTAATAGAGGGTCTTTGGTGTGTTAGATGCCCCCAGACATGCTTCCCCTGCTGTCCCAGTGTCATTCCAGAGGTGTTGGCATCATTTCCTGGGGTGTCATAGTGGACTTGGTGACCCTCCAGACACGGATTTGGGTTTCCCCCTTAACGAGTATCTGTTCCCCATAGACTATAATGGGGTTCGAAACCCGTTCGAACACACGAACATTGAGCGGCTGTTCGAATCGAATTTCGAACCTCGAACATTTTAGTGTTCGCTCATCTCTACTCATGATCACTTTCTTCACAGAATCTCATGATGTTTTTTTTGTTTGTTTTTATATTTCATTACTGAGGTTAAAGGGTGATGGACTAAAACATTCATGCAAACCAATATGTTATTCAATCATTCCATGCTATTCAGTTGTCCTATGAAGTAAAGTGAAAAGGACTGGTGTCAGTTGGTTCCCCCATTCACTTTAATGGGAGGGCAGGAGATTCCCATTCAGTCCTGCCCACATCCAGTCTGGCTGCGGTCAGGTTGAAGGTGGAACGTAAGAAAGGTGCTTTTCACTTTGCTTTAAGGGACAACCCCTTAAAGAAGATTGGTTCTTTATGGAGCTGTTTATATAAACGTAGAGTTTTTTTGTGCATTTTTTTTTATGCTTGTAAAAAAAATGTCATAAATATTAGTCAATTTTCATAGAATTTTTGTTCAAAAAATTTAAGTTAATTTGCAAAAACTACATTTTTACAACTAAACAGAAAAAAATATTGGCTCAGTTTGATGATATAACTTAAGCGATGAAAATTTTTTTTAGACTGTTTTGATGAGTACTACCTAATCCTTTTTTTTTGTAAATTGTCACCTGCCCAAAACACACAAAAATGTTAGGCCTCATTCACATCTGCGTCGGTAATCCATTCGGGGAGTCCATATGGGGATTCCCCCGAACGAACTACGGACTACTAGCGGAGCAGGAATGACTTGTAAGTCTCCGTATGCCTATGTAGGCACACACTCTCCCTAATGTGTACGATTATCCCCTGACCCTGGTCTATAGTCTCCCACTCTGCCAAATCAGTATCCCTGTGCTATGCTGAGGAGGTCCAAAAGACCGAAACAGCGCTGTCCATAGCTGGGAATCTGTTCCTTTTGGAATAGAAATACTAATTTGGCAATAAACTCCGCATCATGTCAGTAGGCTTTCTAACTGAGTCATGCATGATGTTAAGGGGGCTGCCCTCTAGAGGACAGCATACAAAGGCACTGTTCTCCTATTTACATCCTGGAGAATAGATTTGCATATTTTTTACCGAACGCATTGGCAGGCGGGGTGCAGTGAAAGCACACGGACCCCATAGATTATAATGGGGTCCATGTGCTTTCCGCACCTTCTCCACACGAGTCATGTAGGAAAGTAGATCGTGAAGTACTTTCTGTCCGCATGTTCTGTGTGGAAAGCACACGGACCCCATTATAGTCTATAGGGTCCATGTGTTTTCACTGTACACTGCGTTCCGTAGTCTGTTAGGAGGGGGGGTCCTCATGCAGGCTCCCCCGAACGGATTACCGACGCAGATATGAACAAGGCCTTACAAAGATTCTGCATGTATACATTTCAATCAATTGCTATGGACTATCAAAGTAATTTCTGACCAAAGCATTTGTTACCTATACAAAATGCCATTAAAAAACCTGCAAAAAAACCCCAATCAAAGCCCCAGTATCATATAGGCTATCACTATCTTCAATAGAATGTAGTACTCCAGACCCTTCTATAGAAGACTCACGGGGTTACTAACATCCATGGTCTCTCCTAAAGCAGTTTCCAATCTATTCAATAGGCAAATTAAGGAGCCCCTGGTTACAGTTGACGACCACATGGACACTGCCAGGGTATCAGTGCAATAGCTGGATTGCTGCTGAAAGTTATTAGCGTTATCCATCCATAACAGAGTCCATTAGAGACTGTGGTGTGTAAATTGGTTAGAAAGACAGAAGGAATAACTGTGCCAGCAATGCGATTGTAGCATGCCAGGGAGTTGCCATGATAGCCAGGGGCCTGACTGTGTTCTCTGGTTCTGTCATGTACAGAATCCTGTTAGGCCCAGCCAAAGGCTTGGTCTAATAGACTGAACGTCAGTGTAAAACTGACAGGTACAATACTATGCATGATTAATATAGCAGTGATCAATTAGCCGCATGTTGAAGTCCTCTAGTAGGACTAATAAACAACATGATAAAAATTTCATTTCATTTTTTCCCCCTTAAGACCCCACGTAGCAGGTCGCAGCAAAAAATGTGGGGAGAAACTGCAGCAGCAGAAGCGCTTTGCAGTTTTTCCCATATTGTTTTATACAGAAAGTGTCTGCTTCCATTATATCTATAGGTAAATCCCCAGCATTTCCATAGATATAACTGACATGCTGTGATTTCCAAAAAAGTAAAATCGACACATCCGTATTTGTCTACAATATGTGGCCTTAAGGGGGAGATTAGTCACTCATCAGAATAAGTGGACATATACTCATGTCATGGCTTTAGTTTATACCTAAACTAATCTGATATGTTTAATAATTTTCTAAAGTTAAATTAAGTGGTAATCCTATTAATATTATAAATGTGAAAGTTTGTGGGTTTGTGAGTTTGTGTGTGTTTGGATGTTCGGATGTTTGTTCCTCAATCACGCAAAACCCGCTCGACCGATTTGGCTGAAATTTTCCACAAACATAGTTAATACACCCGATTGCGCAATAGGCTACTTTTCGTCACAATAGCGCACATACGTTTGTGCCAGGACTCACACAAAACCCAAACTCACACCACCATCTCTGCAATCTCACACACTTTGGAGCATAGCAAGCCACAAAATTCATATTACCCCCTACAGCCTCGCCCCTAACCCCACACAATCACATATACATATACTTTACCACTTTGCCCCTCACCTTAACGATACTCCAGGAGGCGCTCTATAACGCTCCAGAGCAGCCATGTTTGCCGACCCCCACCGCTCTGACAATCCGCGACACCACCCACCCATGTCAATACCCCTAGGCGGTCTAATAAATGCAAAAAAATAAGTTTAAAAAAAGTAAAAAAAAAAATAAAAACAAATAAAAAGGATTAAAAATTCAAATCACCCCCCTTTCCCTAGAACACATATAAAAGTAGTTAAAAACTGTGAAACACATACATGTTAGGTATCCCCGCGTCCGAAATCGCCCACTCTACAAAGCTATACAAATATTTTTCCGGTTCGGTAAACGCCGTAGCGGGAAAAATGGTCAAAAGTGCCAAACCGCCGCTTTTTCACTGTTTTGATTCTGATAAAAATTTGAATAAAAAGTGATCAAAGCAATAACATTTCCCGAAAATGTTAGAACTACAAAGTACACCCGGTCCCGCAAAAAAAGACGCCTTATGCATCCCCGTACACGGACGTATAAAAAAGTTACGGCTGTCGGAATATGGTGACTTTTCAAAAAATAATTTTTTAACATAGTTTTGGATTTTTTAAAGGGGTCAAAATGTAAATAAAACCATATAAATTTAGTATCCCCGGAATCGTAACGAAACACAGAATACAGGGGACATGTCAATTTGGTTGCACAGTGAATGCCGTAAAACCAAAGCCCTTAAGAATGTCGCAGAAATGCATTTTTTCTTCAAATCCACCCCATTCTGAATTTTTTCCCTGTTTCCCAGTACATTATATAGAATAAATAATGGTGGCGTCATGAAGAAAAATTTGTCCCAGAAAAATTAAGACCTCATATGGCTCTGGGAGCGGAGAAATAAAAAAGTTATGGGGTTTAGAAGGAGGGGAGTCAAAAACGAAAAACCAAAATCAAAAAATGCCATCGGCGGGAAAGGGTTAACTTCAAATACTTCGGTCCCAAAGTCACTACGTACAGTTTCTCACAACACCGTATATATAGCAGCTCAAATACAAAGTAACTTCAACACAAAAGTCTCACGTATTCTCTGAATTACAGAAAAAACAAGATACAAAGTTACATTTCATATCCCATACCTTATACACAGTACGAAAACCTTACCCACGCCTGTATATACCCACTTCTACAATCACCGCAGACGAAGTCGCGGGTACCAGCTAGTTCCTTTATATTTAGATCTAAATAAAAAAGAAAATCGCTTTATTTAATATACTGTATTATATACTGTACTATAAGGTTATATGAAGATTATCATTGGATATTGCAGTGAATGAAGTCTACAAGAATACATCATTTGTTGTATATTCAGTTAACATTGACTTCTGCTCTTACAGACCCAGCACATCTATGTATTTATATGAATTACTGTCATGTAAAGTTACATTGCACCCATGTGTCTCCCCCCCCTCCAGCGATAAGAGATGATCAGATAATGCTAGGTTTATATGACGATTTGTGGTTACACTACATAACATCTCAAAGTCACACTGTTACATTACAACAAATATTGATCACATTGTGACCCATTGTTACACATGACAGTCAGCAGAAAGTCTAACGTTCTGTATTTCAGTGTGACCACATTCGTTGTCCAACATTGTGATCTTATGTCGCTCGGCCACAAGGGTTTATGCACATGACTGTACTACTGTCCATATCAGCATGTAATAGGGCTCCCATAAGGATGCATGGGTCTGTTACTATACTATTGTGCACCTCCAGTTGCCTCCAAAGAATTGGCAGGCAGTAAGTTTTTTCAGAGTATTCCTTTGCCAGGACATTAGCTTTAGGCTTTTCAATAGATCCTTTCAGATGTGATTCCCTTGCTAGTTTCGTCTTTTGTTATTAGACATTATGTTCCTTCCATATTCCATCTGGGTACATGCCCTTCCGTCAGCATATTGGTACGACTGTAAATTGTGCTTTCTAATTCCTACCGATTGTGAAACTATCAGTGTTTAACAAATGTAAACTGAATATACTGAGGCACATTTCCCATTATTTTTCTGTTATATAAAACTTCGGTTCAGAAATCTGTAACCTTCACAGCATACACAATTTACTCTCCATAAATATTCTTCCTGCACAGCACAGATAAAATAAATCTATTTATATGAAGTGTATATATGTTCTTTTGTCCTATCGGTGCCCAGGCTTCCTGCCTGGCTCCTCTTATCTGCCACAGGAACATGGCCAAATCTGACTTCTAACCCTTTCATGCAGCAAAAATGTCTATTTTTCTTTTATTGTGGTGTCATAGTGTGCCAGTCTTGTAGCCACTTATTAAATGTTCCTGGAAAATGATGACTTTAAGCTTCCAATATCTAAAAACTTACACAAACACATGTGCGATTGTAGAAACCAAACGGACAAAACCCAAATATACAGCTCTGGGCACAAATGCACCACAGGGTGTTCCGTACGATGATGATAACTCATTTCAGTATAGTGGAAATCTTGGTTTATTATAAGTCTCAAGTATGAACGCGTTTCGGGGTATGTAGACCCCTTTATCAACTCACTATAGATACTGTTCTCTACTGAATTGCTAAAGGGGTCTGTGTTCCTCGAAACAAGGGTAATAAAACAGCCATTGAACTGTACACAAATCGCTCCAACCCACACATATAACCATAACTCTTAAATATTCCAATGGTTGCCTGCACGTTTCCTGGTTCAAGATGGCCCCATAATTCTCGGTCCCCAGCATAATGTTTTCTAAATCTTTTTTGCAGTATAAGGGGGCATTCACACGGAGTAACGCCGGGCGTGTATTACAGCCATACACGCCGGCGCTACGGCAGACTGCTGAACACTTCCCATTCACTTCAATGGGAGCGCTCCCATTGAAGTGAATGGGAAGTGTTCGGCAGTCTGCCGTAACGCCGGCGTGTACGGCTGTAATACACGCCCGGCGTTACTCCCTGTGAATGCCCCCTAAGGTCTTGGAAGACTCCACATTGTCCCAGTGTATTGAGCAGAAATATGGGTCTGATCTGATGGCATGTGTTATTGCCAGTCGGCCACTGGGAGTTTTGCAGAGAAGTTGGAATATAAGAAACAATATTAGATATTATTGGTGATAAATACTAACAACTACCCTGATTACCCTGATTCATCATAAATAAGTCACATCATCCATCAGTGCAAATACTATCAACACTGGATACTTAATTTCTTTTACCCACATTTGTGATAGAGTGGTTCATTCTCTGGAGCTCACTGAATCCTGGCATGGTACTATAATAGGATGTCTCCATTGTAATATGTCAGTTCCTGAAATGTCTTCCCTAGGGGCGTAACTACCATGGTAGCAGCTGCCACAGGGCCCGGGACATTAGGGGCCCGGCGACAGCCGCTACGGCTGCGTTTTTTTTTTTTTCCGCAATAGGCCGTTATCGGCTGGAGTTACTCCAGTCAGTAGCGGGCCCTATTTAGTTACTGATCCTGGCAGGGGCCGGGATCGGTAAGTGACGCCACGGCCCCACAAACACTATTATTATACTCGGGGGCATTTTCAGACCTCTGAGTATAATGATCGGAGGCCCGGGAGAGGTAAGCGAACATAAAAAAACTGTGTTACTTACCTTTCCACGCTCCTGGCAGGCTTCGGGCCTAGTTGTGTGACGTCCCTGACATCACATGACCGGGATCTGCATCCTGGGTCATGTGACGTCTGAACATCAAGGAAGATGGCCGACACCACTGAGGACTGCAGCGGAGCCGGGGATAGGTAAGTGACAGTGGTTTTTTTATGTTGTATCCCCCCTTGTGTCTTCGATTATTATACTCTGGGGTCTGAAAAGACCCCAGAGTATAATAATTGTTTATGGGTGTCCACAGTGGAGAATAATACTGTGTACAGGGGCCACTATGGAGCATAATACTGTGTGAAGGGGACACTATGGGGCATAGAGTGTGCAGGAATGTGTGGAAGGGTTGGTCGGTCGGGGTCTTCGGCGTCGGTCGGTAGGTGGGGGGCCCCATGCCAAAAGTTCGCCACGGGGCCCCGCCATTCCTAGTTACACCACTGTCTTCCCTCCTATATATTGCACCATCATGAAAAGTGGAAGTGTTTAGGAACCAAAGCAATTCAGCCATGGAGTGCAGGTAGACTACTCAAAGTTAGAGCATGGGACGTCAAATGCTGAGGAGCATAGTGCATGAAAGTCGCCAATGCTCTGCTGACTCAATGGGGGTTTTCATAAAGACAGGAAAATTAAACTCCGACCTAGAAAATCCCTCCATTACCAGTGGATTGGCATATGATAATCTGCCACACATCACACCCTTGCCACACATTATTTTGGAAAGTTAGGATGTGGTAAGAAGGGTACTTGTCGCAATTTTTGTCAAAAAAAGCCAAAACACTGAACTTTGCAAATTTTAGATGCCACAAAAGTAAATAGTTAATGAATCTGCTGAAAAATATTAAAGTTCTAAATCTCTTTTTGTATTAACATCAACCAAAATCTGTGTGTTGTTGGCAGCTTCATAGCATGATCTTTCATACTTGGGAAAGCTGCAAGCAAGCCTTATATCTCCAAGTACATTGTCATCCCTGGACCCTGGAGCTGAGGAAAGATGTTCTGTGGAGTAACAAATCACACTTCTGTGTCTGGCAGTTTGATTGCGGAGGGATAATGCTATGGGTAGACCTCTTAGTGCCAGTGAAGGAAAATCTTATCTAATTTTATGTTTCAGCATACTAAGAAATTTTGGACAATTATATGCTTCAGCCTATTCTGTTCCCCCAGGGCCCAGTGCACAAAGCACTGTGGCACACTTTGGGCATCAGCACTTTCCTGTAAACATCATGCACCGGGGTCACCAAGAACCGTGATTGGGCCACCAGAGGTCACATGCACACGCCTATGTCCCGATTCAGGCCCAATTACAGGCATCAGTGGTGATCCTGGGCATATGACGTCACTGAGGAGGTGGGGAGAGAGTGCTGGGCACTGCTAGGAGGCCCAAAAGAGGTAACGGAAGGGAAATATGAATGTTTTGTATTTTTTACATCTCCCCTGTTTCTCCACCTATTACGGTGGGGTCTAAAGAGGAAAAGAAAGGTGGGGCAAAGGTCTGTTATTCCTCCTGGAATTGTATGGTGCCGTTCCTGGCCAACATGGAAACTTGTTGCCAAAATAATTAATTTTACAAAGCAATCTCGCTGACTTCAGCTGTGACTACGTAGCTAAAATCAACTGGCAGTCTTACAGTAAGTCCTTTGTGTGGCCCAGGCCTACGTGGTTGGTACAATTGCTCTTGTGAAAGGGACGTATGCCTTCATAGTCTAATATTGTCAGATTGAACAGCGCCATTGTATAGGAAGACAGCCATTAACAAGGGGGATTGTAACACTTGCTTGACAATTTATTCATTTATTTCCACAAAACATAACAATGCACAATTCAGAGGTCTAGGAAAAGATGCCCCAGGAATGTTTTTTCATGAGTATTTACTAAAACAAAATTGTTAGGAAAATTGTCCCTTGCACAGTCTGCAGCATGATACTACTCTGCAGAAAGCCTGTGCAGACCTGGTATTAGATTGTGGCTTGTATAGTGATACTGTATTGTTGTCTCTGACAAAAAATAAGTTCTTGACCGTGTGATAAGGTATTTCTGTGTCTGACTTGTTTTCCATCTTGTGATGACATGTGGTTGATCATGTGGTCAGAGATCATGTGGACAAACTTCCTGCTGGAGTGAAAAACTTTACAATTACACTTCTCCCATTGATAGAAAGTCACAGCTACATGTGTGATTCCAGCAGCTATTTATACCGTCAGTCTGGAGGCCACTTTTATCTATGGGCCGTGCTACATTATCTATTGATGATCATCATTGTCAGTGTCTCTATATAAATATTCGGATGAGGCCATGCCCCTTTTAGGGATGTGAATGGAACATAGCGTGCCCACATCACAAACTAAATGGCTGGCTCTTCAGGAAAAAAGTCAAAGACTACTCATCTGGGTGCTCATCATTTTATGGCTCAAAATAGTCCACAACTTTGCCCATACCTAAGGTGTAGTGTCTAATCCAAGACATATGGAATAGTACTTGTCTAGACCAACCAAAAACACATAAAAGGGTGTCAAGCTACACTGTAGCAATTCGGGATGTGATGTTATAGCAGAGGCGCACATATAGCCAGTACAACCTGTGCAGCTGCACAGGAGCCAGTAGGTCCACAGAAACCTATCACCATATGGGCAGGCTTTCATGCATTGTAGGATCAGAGCAAAGGATATATTAAGTGACTGATGCAGATGGAGTACTGAACATATTTCATTGCAGGTAAATGGATAAGCTAATGAACTTCATAGCTAACAATTATAGTTTTATTGTTAGAGAGACATAGGGTGTTCTAGTCTGAGATATTAGAAATAAGGGGTCTATAACTGTTCTTGCACAGTGGCCCTTATAGTGTTCATATACAGATGAATCTACTCTTAGCTTTGCTCTAATTGAATTAAGGGCTGTTATTCCCTTGATATGCTGTAATTCACATGACAGCCACTGGGTGGACACACACAAACACATATATACGTAGTAGACATCCTATTGTACAGTATCAAAAATCATGTGTGTTTTTTTTTTTTTTCAAAGATGTCATCTAGCCCAATATATTTCAGGATATTTGGGCCAATACCATAGATATGGAAGGACATGTGTACAGCCACACTGTACAAGACTATCCACGTTAGTCAGTTAAACTTCAATATCATGACGGTTTAGAGTCTGACATCTGGCAACATCACCAATCAGCTGTTCTCAACACATTCACTTCAGTAGGAGCTGAGCTGCTATAGCAGGGTATGGCCACTACACAGTGTATAGAGCCATCTGCTTCTGACTATGTATACTGTACTGACAAAAGTTGATTATGGAGGTGACAGGTGTTGGACCCTTACTAAACTGGTATTGATGACTTATCAATAGAGATGGCGATTTGGTTTGTACCAAGTTCAGCCCAAATATTCCAAAATGGCCACCACATTACACTCTGGGCTTTCTTCAAACCCCAAAGTATAATAGATGGAAGCCCAGGGAAGCTGGAAAAAAACAATACATTCATACTAACCTTCCCTTCCCTCTTTTGGGCCTCCTTTTGGCATCTGGCGCTCTCCTGATGAAGTCCAGCTCTCTTCTGAGATGTCATTGAACTAGAGAGGGTGCAAAGAAGTGCGACCTAGATTATGAGAGGAATGGGTGGGTTGGAGTACAACAAAAGATTAATAAACTTGGGGTTGTTTCAATTTAACTTTGTCTTTGTTTGCCTTAATGAGATAGAAATTGGATAACTAGGTTCCTAGGAGTGTTCTACACTATGTATTTTAGATAGGCTCCTAGAAGCCCTGACAGTGTTCTACACTATGTTTTATAAATAGATTCCTATGAGTAAAAAGCAGAATATATGCAGCTCTAACCACTGTGGAATGACCTGTATATGTATTCCATAAAGATGTTAAACGAGCAAATGGGCTGCACAGAGAAACCCCCGGACTGTTTCACGGGGTGGACAATAGTCAAAAGTAAAAGTTAAATTTTATTCATAATTGGCCATGCTGGCGTAAGTTTTTGTTTTTTGAGGATCCTAGGAGCCCTGACAATGTTCTACACTCTGTTTTATACATAGGACCCTAGGAGCCCTGACAGTGTTCTACACTATGTTTTATAGATAGGTTCCTAGGAGCCCTGACAATGTTCTACACTATGTTTTATAGATAGGTTCCTAGGAGCCCTGACAGTGTTCTACACTATGTTTTATAGTTAGGTTCCTAGGAGCCCTGACAATGTTCTACACTATGTTTTATAGATAGGTTCCTAGAAGCCCTGACAGTATTCTACACTATGTTTCATAGATAGGTTCCTTGGAACCCTAAGGGTATGTTCACACGGAGTTTTTTGCAGGCAGATTTTTACGCGGAATCAACCTCAAAATCTGCTAGCAAAGATGGCTCCCATTGACTTGCTCTGCTCGCTTTTTTTTCCTGCTAGCTAGTACGGAAAAAACAAGCGACATGACCTATCGTGCAGCGGATTCTGTGGCTGAATCAGCTGAGGCATCTGCTGCTCAAGACACGCTCCTGTTTAGGCCCATTCATTCAGGCCTAATCAGAGCGGGATGCCATGATGGAATGCCGATGCTGCATTTTCATCTCGTTGTTGCTAGCCACATGGAAAGTTCACAGGCCGGAAAAGGTTTCCGCCACCTTTTCCGTTGTGTGAACATACCCTAAGGGTAAGTTCACACAGGGTTTTTGGTCAGGATTTTGAGGCCGTATTCGCCTCAAAATCCTGACAAAAAAGACGGCTCTCATTGAAATCAATGGGACCCGGTCAGGAGCCGGCACAAGCTGGTTCTCGGAAAAAGAAGCAAAGTGCTCATTCTTCAGGCCGTTTCACCTCGCGATTTGGCCTGAAGACACTCCCTCCTCAAGACTAGGCCCATTCATTGTCATTCATCCGGAGTGAAGTACGCGGTTGGATGCCAATGCAGTGCACCGGCTTTCAGTCGTGGCTACCCGGCTTTTGGATCAGAACCTGAGGCGACCTCGGCTTCAGGCTCCGATCCAAAAAAACCTTGTGTGAACTTATCCTGAGAGTCCTAAGCGTGTACTACACTATGTTTTAAGCCAATTTAAGGTTTGGCTCGTACTAAACCTGTTTGACTTGAAACAAATCAAGGACCCAAACCGCTGAACAAAACATGAAACGAATCTTGAGAGGTTCGCCTATCTCTAATCATCAATATCCTGGCTTGGTCAATACCTTTAACTCCTCCAGTAGCTTAGACCAGCAGAAAGCAGCATTAACCCTTCCACTACCCTGGAGCGATAGTAAAGACATTATACCTTCCACTATCCAGACATACCGAGGTCCCTGTTAAGAAAATAAGAATATAATATACTTAGTATAAAAATTTAGAGCAGGACATCATGTCCAGCAGCCACCTGCCAGTTGTGGTAGTTTAGTAAGATCAGAACACTTGACACAATAGTGACTGAAATTGTTTATTTTACGACATCGAGTTATTTAATCTTATATCCCAAGCAAGTACACAACACATATCGTGCTTGTTTATTTATCTGCCACTTCCTCAGGAAATAAGAGACCTCAGATAACCCTGCCCTGCTCATCTTTGTCACGTCCATGGCAAATGACTTATGGCTGTAATAAAATTCTAAAAAAGTAAGAATTAATGTGATGTTTTCATTGAATGATGCTCTGGCTGTGCCCCAGCAGGGTGAGATCTTGTGCTTTAATCTTCTGCCATCTAGTGGTTACTCATAGGAATTGTCATGATAGTGCTACAGTAAATATTCTATACTGTCCGTACCGTGCAGTTCCGGGTCTCTAAGAACCTATTCATTGAAAGTGATTCACCCACTTCATTAACGTGTCAAACTTCGGAACACGACCATGACGGCCAGCGTTGAAATGATCCTGGAAACGTCTGTGTTTGAATGACAGAACGGCCCGTTTCAATAAAGTTGTTTACACGAACACAAGATGCTTTATCAACCACGTCTCCATTGCTAGTGAAATGGCAGCTCCTGACGAGGAGATACTCCCACTCTTTATCCACCAAGGTTATCTCCTCCTTGCATGGCGCCCCGTTCTAATCATCCATGCCTCCCTGCCTGACCCTATACTAAATAGCAAGTATCTCTTTACATTGCTAGGGCTGCAGAGGGTGTGATTGCACCTGGACCCAGGAGCGAAGACTCTGACGCAGATGTGAACCCAGCCTTAGATAGGTCATACCGTTATTCCCTATGGAAAGTCAGGCCTCCATTGCAGAAATTTTCATTTATTTCACAGTATGCCAATAAGCACTCTGGAGCACTGAGGGCGGCTTCATTGCTCCAAACTGCTACACTCCACATGGCTCTAATATGCCCTCCTTTCTCCATCCCTTCTTTGAGTGGCATGGTCAGAGAGCTAAGGTGAAATCTCACCTGGCCCTGTTTTCTTGAATATTCATAGATTGTAAGCTCTTGCGAGCAGGGCGCTCAGTCCCATTGTGTGAAGTGACTATTTCTTTGTATTGTATCTTTTTGTCTGTACTTGAACCCTACAAAGTGTACAGCGCTGCGCAATAGGTTGGCGCTATATAAATTAAATGCATTATTATCATTATTATTATTTTTTGTGAATAACCCTAAGCCTTCTTTCTCCTCTGGCAGTTGACAATGTAGTACCTAGGTGGCGCTATACTGTCTAAGTAAATCTTATAACAACTGGATAGTTTTTTCACATGTAAACAGCAAATATTGTTATTTGTTTATGATCCATGTAATGAATATGAGATTTTAAGGGAACTCATCAGGGCGATTGGGGACATTAAACCAACCACAGGTCCTTGTAAATCATATGTGCCTGCTATAAAAATAAAAAAGCTTAATATTCTCCCTGCAGCCCCCTGGTGTTCAGCTTCTCTGAAAAACTGCACAGGCGCTGGGAGCACCAGATATGAGTCAGATTCATCTCTAGGGAAGTATATAGGTCATGGAAGGCTTAAAAACAGGGAAGTCTGGGGCACTAAAGCCCTGGTCTGTAAGGACCTGTCTGTACATTAGTGTCCAAAATCAACCTGACAAATTCCTTTTAAAGATGGGGTCCTTTTCAGACAGGGTTTTTTGGTCAGGATTTGGACACGGAATCTACCTCCAAATTCTTATCAAAAAAACGTCTCCCATTGAAATCAATGGGTGCCAGTCATTCTCATAGATTGTAAGCCCTTGTGGGCAGGGCCCTCTACCCCACTGTGCCAGTCGGTCATTGTTAGCATTATATCTACCTGTATATTCTGTGTATTGTATGTAACCCCCAAATGTAAAGCACCATGGAATTAATGGTGCTATATAAATAAATAATAATAATAATAATAATTTACATTTTCCATCAGTAGTTTGTTCCCGCTCGATTTCAATGGGAGCCTGGATCGTACACGCCGCGTTATTTTGCGGCCGCAAAATCACGGCCGCAAAATAACGCAGCGTATACGAGACTAACTCCCATTGAAATCAATGGGAGCGTATACGGCGCTCAAAATCTCACACGGCGTATACATGCCAGGTCACGCAGCACGTTACTCCGTGTGAATGCACCCAATGGACTGAAAGAGTTTATTAAGAAACACCCCCTAATCAATTGAGTAATAATAATATTAAATTCGGGAAATTGTGACAATAGCGCCATCTAACACAGTATGTTGTATGAAGATAGTAATACAATAGAACATAATGATATACAGTACTGAGCAAACGTCACCCCAAGTATTGATGGGATTTGGAGTTCTCTTTTCATCATTCGCATCATGTTGTTAAATGACAAAAAATAAATTATTAACACTTCCATTTCTGAAAGCATTCTTACTTTGAAGCATTTTTCCCCACACCTGCCTAACACTTTTGCACATTACTATATATCCAGTGTCTGCCATACTGCCTGTGATGTAAAGGAGAGGTGTAAAGGAGATCCTGTACCTTCCCCTCTACACACGGGTATTAACCTCAGGTCACACAGTCATTATGTTTCCCAGACTGCCTTATAAAGTCACCCAGTTGCATATCGGCTTGGAGGTGAGATGGTGAGTACAGAGAGCAGTCACAGACCAATGTCATTCACTGTGACACATTGCTGCCATCTCTGTGTCATGTTCCTGACTCAGCATCCGCTACAAGAGCTGGAGAAAGCACATTAACAATTCTCGCTGGCTGGCTCAAGTTAGGAAATTCTGTGCCAAGATTTAACTCCTTCCTACTTCCTGACTGAGATACAGTATCTTCTATAGATTCTGAAAAGAAGCCTTGATTTAACTTTATTACCTTACATCCTGGGCTGAAATAGAATCAGTCGTGGTGAGATTCTTTATGTAGGATTCAGATGACTGAGGTGCAAAAGGGCTGTGAAGAACTTCCATTTTTATGGCCATCTTGCACCCAAGGGGCTGCCGTGTCACTGATCCCCCATACATTTGAGTGTATGGAGGGATCCGTGAAAACTGACAAAAATAGGACATGAACTGTGTTATGATGGTCCGTTACAATACCATCCAAATAACGGTCATGTGAATAGCCCCCATTTACCGCCCACTCAACCTCTCGGCCTTTTGACACACAGCCGTACTACACGCCACCCATGCTTTCATGTAACTTGCAGACTAAGAACTTCTCCCAAGGGCAGTCCCGGCACACCATTGGACTGAACACCTTACTAGACTCTTACCTGCAGCTAAGACTCCAAGGGAGTACACTTACCCTCTTTTGGGTTACATCAGGACTATCCTCTTCTATACAGACCTTGTCATCTTTTTTGAGTCTGAGGAAGGCTCCTTGAGAGCCGAAAACGTTCAACATGTACACCATCTTATGTGATTACCAGAACTGTGGTTTTCAATTTTTTTTTTTTTTTTATTTAATAACACAAAGTGTCACTGAAAAACTTTCTAAAATAGTAATATATATATATTTTTTTTCAGATTGTGTCCCCATAAGGTGATAAGAGACCTTTGGGGACATCTGATCACTTTTTTTTGTACTTGAGGCTAATTTCCCCTACAACTGGGGCTGGTACATTTAGCCTCAGTTGCACGAGGAATACAACCTCTTGCACGCTGTATACACAGTATACAGAGCTGATCTGGGTCCTGTAGGACCCAGCAGCTCTGGTAAGACTTTGCTCCTGGCGGATCACGTGACCGCCGGGTCGGAGGGCGGCCGCATCATGGCGGCGCCCATAGCTGTTGTATACAGCACTCATTGAGCGCTGTATACACAGCGATCGAGAAGGCAGGGATGGGAATAAACCTTCCCTGTCATCTCTCTGGGAGCTCCGGCTGAAGTTACAGCTGGCTCCCAGCTTCAGCAGCTGTACGATCTTGTGCAGCTGCTGTGTTCTGATTGGATGTACCGGTACGTCCTGTCAGAACAAGGCAACCACTTCCCGGACGTATAAAGTCTATGGGCGGTCCGGAAGTGGTTAAACAGACGTAAATCAGCCATCGATCTGTACTACATCCATTAAAAACATATCCATTGATTTCTATTGGGTCTGTGTGCCTGTCAAAACAGACAAAAGACAGAGCATGTCAGTTTTTTTGACTAACATTAATAATGGTCAGGTAAGAAACCGGACATGTGAATAGACACACTAAAATCAATGTGTTCTCAAAACAGCCATGTGATGGACGTTACAAAAACAGACGTTTTTCATTGCTGTGTGACTGAGGCCATAAAGTTTTTTTTCTATGGACATATTCCATAGTAAGGCCGGGACCACACGTGGTGTAATCGCCGTGGATTGTCTGTGGTTTTACAGTCACAGCAAAGTAGATTCTAGTGAATCCTATCCCCACTTTGCGGTAAAATATGTGCTGCAGACATGCGTCTATTTCAAAACTGTCACGGTTTTGGAAATTGAAGCATGTCAATTATGTCTATAGTTTCCCTATAGGTGTAATTGAAGTAGGAAGTCCAAAGAGGAAACCTCTGCCAACTTTCTGTGCTAAGAACCGCGATGCGTTGCCACTGCATTTTTTCCCGCACTGCTTTTTTGTTGTGGGATGACTTGTGGGGCCTTAGCCTAAAATAGATTTTATGACTTAAAAATGAAAACGTATCCGTACATATAGTCTGTGTGCTGCAGTAGAGACTATATGGAGGCCATTGGGTTTCCTGTTGGTATAAAATTGGAGGCACAGTAGAAGCCCTATCTAATATCGACCTCCACTCAAATAGTCACATCATTCTCAAACTCACCGTAAATTCTAAAAATACAACAATGTTTCATAATCTGAACAAAAATAAACTCATTACAGTGAAAACATCCATAGACTTAGTTTTCAGATTAGCAAATGATCTAGTAGGTAACGCTATACAAAATTATAGACTACAGTAGGGAAGTTGTGGAATACGTTTAACCTGTTCCCGACTCAATGGTGTTTACTGTGCAGCCAAAAGGATGTGTTACCTATAGTCTGAGGGTCTTTACTCTTATGCCAATATCAAATTTGTATATTTTTTGTCATGTTTTAACACCTTAACAAAATATATACGGAACTGCATAAGGAGTCCTTCTTTGCTGCTGAGCAGGAGCCATATTTAAAGTGCTGTTCTATTATGGCAGATGTCGGTATGGGGTTAAAGGGGTTTTCAGGGCAAATGTTATTCATGACCTATCCTCAGGATTGGCCATTGATATCAGATCATTGTGAGTCTAACCCTTGGTTCACATCTGCGTTCGGTATTCCGTTAGTGGGGGTCTGCATGGGGACCCCCCCAAACGGAATACCGAACGCAACTGCAAGCTCTTTGCAGTGAAAGCAAACGGACCCCATAGACTATAATGGGGTCCGTGTGCTTTCCGCACACTGCTCACACGAATCATGCTGACAGGAAAGTAGATTGTGAACTATATTCCTGTCCGCATGATCCCTGCGGAGATCTGGCGTCAAGCACACGGACCCTATTGTAATCCATGGGGTCCGTGTGCTTTAACTGGCACCGCTCTTGCAGTTGCGTTTGGTATTCTGTTAGGGGGGAGGGGGTCCTCATGTGGACTCCCCCGGATGGAATACCAACGCAGATGTGAACGAGGCCTTACACCAGGGGTAGGGAACCTTCGGCTCTCCAGCTGCTGTGAAACTACAACTCCCAACATGCTCCATTCACTTCCATGGGAGTTCCAAGAACAGCAGAGCAAGTATGCATGCTGGGAGTTGTAGTTTTGCAACAGCTGGAGAGCCGTACGTTCCCTACCCCTGCATTACACCCTTAACCACCACAGATCAGCTGTGATCAGCAGCTGTTATACAGAGAATAGAGCAGGAAGCAGATAGCTGTGTCCTCTGTGTAGTGACTCTGCTGATTTACTACAGTTCAGGTCCGGTTCAAATCTACGTTCGGGTTTCTGTTCGTGAAGTCCATTTGGGGACCCCTCAAACGGAAACCTATACGCATAAAAAAGCGATTACCTAAAGAAACTAATGAACCCCATAGACTATAAAGGAGTCCTTGTGGTTTCCAATCAATTTCCGCACGAAACATGCGGACAAAAAGTGCTGCTTGTGCGGAAACCACATGGACCCCATGGACTCCGCAGGTTCCCAGGTGACCGCTTTTTTATGCATATAGGTTTCCATTCAGGGGGTCCCCAAGTGGACTTCATGAACGAAAACCCAAATGCAAATGTGAACTGGGCCTCAGTTTCCATTCAGTTGTATAGGTGCTCTGCTGCAATATATTAGCACAGTTACTACATTGAGATCGGAGCTACCTACTTCTGCTCTCTGTTTAGCAGCTGCTGAGAACAGCCGATTGGTGGGGGTGTCCTGGATCTTCTAACCATCAGTCTTTAATATAATTTGCCCCCAAACCTCTTGAACTTTGTTAAGCCAGATTGCTGAATCTGAGCCTGAATCTCATCAGTTTCACTCCCTATATAACCCCTTTAAAGGGGGTTGATATAAGCAGGTAATTGAATTATTCACCATGAAAAGTGGTCATAAACCTATCTTATGGATAATATAAAAGAAGTAGGGAAAAAATGTACCCAGGACAAAATAAGCAAAATTTGGAGAAACTGCTTTGAAGAAATGGATATCCAAGAAAAACTGTATCTGGAGCATGCATATGAGTTATCAGTCTCAGCCAGGAAATTTTAATGAAAAAAAATACAAAGACAGTAACTATCAAAAAAAGAAATATTAACCCTTCCAAGACCCATAGAAAGAAGGTGGCATGCCTTTTTGGCTGCACAGTGAACACCATTAAAATGAAGCCTGTAAGAAAGTTGCACAAACTCAGTTTTTCCTTAATCCATGTTATATAACTCAAAAGTTGCACTGCATGTTTAATAAACATGGGTCCCATATGAAGAAGAGGCTGTTGAACATGGGCTATATATGGTATTAACTGTTCTTATGACAATCCAGATGATTCCAATGTTATTACCATTATTTCATATACTAGCTATACCCGCGACTTCGTCTGCAGCCTCTTCACTCTTTGCGTGCCCCACCTGCAGTGCTGCCCCGGCCCCCCGTCTCTGCCTTGTGGGTGCAGCGGGCCCGTCCAACACCAGTGCGCCCAAGGACCCCCACCTTGTGTCCTGCCGGCCCACTCCCTCTCCTCTCGCCCCTGGCTCCCCACTTTTTTCGCTCCCCGCTCCCCAATTTCCTCGCTCCCTCCTCTCTCCCCAACCTGTGACCTCGGGCCCTCTTACCCCCCTTCCCATATCATCCGCATATCCAATCAGAGCCGCACGCCTGATGTGGTGATGTCATCTGAGGTCCTTCAGCCTACATGGACTGTGAATTCGGTGCTCACAGACGAACAAACTGGCAATATACGGGGATTCTGAGGCCTATGTTCTTTTCCGGGTGCCATTCTAGGTATGTGCGAAATTTCATTGAAATCCGATAGGCCGTTGCGGCGTGATAGTGGAACAAACATCCAAACACACAACCTTTCACATTTATAATATTAGTAAAGATTCCAGATACAGTCGTAACATTTTAAAAAAGAGACTGGTGTATAATGAACAGATCTGACACCTCCCAGACTAAATGAAATAGAAATCCTGATCATTCAGACTGTCACCGTTCGAAACAAAGAAAGGCGATATCTAGTGACTGTACAATGTATTGCCTCAAGAAGAATAGTGCCAGGAAACTCAACAATTTTAGGATCTGGAAGCATGCTAAAGAAGTACAAGAACTCTAGTTTGACTACTATTGGCAACCAAAAATTTAGATCTAACAATAGTTTTGATAAATGTTGGCATCATAGGTATTAGAGAAGAGAAAACTGGTTCAGATCAAAACAGATTTGACCAGAATTCTTGACCCAAAATCTTTGGGGTTTATCATCCACAAATCACGATAATATTTTGGGGTCATGCCCTTGCTGTGTCCAGCATTCTCAGGGGGTCCTTTTCTAGCCTCCTGAGTAATATGTTAGTTATGATAGTGTCTCTGTAAAAAATTTCTGAAATTATAGGAACTGGCTGACAACAGAGAGTAGTAGATCTAGTTGTTTAAATGTTACACAGTGCTGAGAAATAGATCCCAGGCACCCAAATGCCATCACCAGAGCCAGTCTAAAAGCCATATAAACGTGCTAAATTTGGGTACCAAGTTATCAGTTATCACAGAAACTGGTATAAGAAATAAATGCTCCACAATCTAAAGTCAAAACAAAACTCATGATATTCCTACAAGGCAGGAATATCAGGAGAATGAAACAGGAGAGTGAACTTGTCTAAGCCAAAACTCAATGTGAGAAGTAACGTCAGAGTCAAAATGAAGAGTCAAGCAGATTTCCAGCAACAAGCCAAAGGTCAATATAGAGCAAGCAGTCCAGTGTAAATGATCAGGATATAGAAGCCTCACTAAAGTGCAACCAAATAGCAGGCACCTGGGTGAGCAGGAACAGGGTTTAAATATCTCTACTCATTTGCTAATTGGATAAGCATAGGGGAGGCCTGAAGACTGAAGAAGCTTCATAGGCATAGTAACTATAAAGCAACAGCAGCTAAATTGAGATTGCTGACAGTTCTCCTTCACTTATGAGGGGCCTCCGGACCCTTAATCCCCAGACTAGATTTTGATGGAAATTCCCTTTGAAATTTCCTAGCTAGTAAATCTGTATGAACAGAACGAGCTAAATACTAAAGTATGTTCTCCTGGCCTATACCCCTTCCAACGTACTAAGCAGTGAAGTGCACCTCTAACTGTATGTGAGTCACTGAGTTTTTGAATGAACCTCAAATTATAGGTACCACGTGCACAAGGGTTTACTAGGGGGATAACCGGCGCCAAATAATTTTTAAGGAGAGATTTATAAAAATAGTATGTATCTTGAAGGATGGAGAAAGACATAAACCAAAATAATTAACAACTTTAGCAAGATTTTGTAATTTTGGACCAATACACCTATGAATCAATGCATGAGATTGAATCTTAAGGCTGGTCTTACACGACCATATTTGTTTTACGGTCCTGTGTCCTGCCACACGCGCCCATAGAGTTCTATGGGCGAGTCCGTGTAGTGCCGTGAATTTACGGCGTTTGTGGCCCAGCTCTATTCAGTGCGGACCTCGGTTACGGCCCGGTACACCACGGATAAAATATCCGGTGGTGTAAGAGGCCGCACTGATTATAACGTGTCCGTAAATGGTCCACAATTGAAAACCCTCAATTGCAGACCATTTGCGGACTTAAATTACGGTCGTGTACAACCAGCCTAAGACATAGATTTTTAGTAGAGAGCCACAAATTTTCCCTACAGCAAAAACAGGATCTGCTGGTCATGTGAACCTGTACCCAAAAAACTGTGCACAGTTTATCTGGTTCCATATTTACTTCTGGGCCTTCAGTAGTGGAGGACAATGAACTGAACCCAGGATGGAACCCATAAATACAGAAAAATAATGAAATATTCATTGAGACATGATTTGATTATTTCTAGAAATTCTGCTAAAGGTAAATAGGTTACACACTCAGATGGATTAAAACCTTCTGTCTGACCATTAGTCTCAGGATAGGAATAAGATAAAAGCATTCACAATTTGGAACAAAAAGCTTTCCAAAATCTTGAGAGAAACCATATTATCTGGAATACAATTTAGACAAACAATATGATCGATAAACAATTTGGAGATAATTTGGGCATTCGGGAGTTGAGATAATGGAATACAATGACACCTTTTACTGAAACTATCTACCCCTACCCAAATGACAGATTTCCCATCAGAAGATGTCAGATGGTCCTAAATCCGGGCACAAGTTTCATAGGCACAGACATAGGCCATGATATCATGTGACACTGATGGCCACTAATAAAGACCAGAAACTAGTCTTTTAGTACCAAAGATCACTGGATAACCGCATAAAATGTATTCATGTATATCCATTCAACAATCTCAGTCTAAATTGGGGAGGTGCAAAAATTTTTTCCAACCAGGGTATTTGGAAGGGCTCTTTGATGATTCTCTTTGGTCTCAAAAGCGATATCAAAAGAAACGGCTCAGGATCAGAGGAACAAAAACTTTGAGACAAGGCATCAAAGGCCCATATAATAGCTAATAGTTCACAATTGCCTATATCGTGAGTCTTTTTTGCAGGAGAGAATTTGCAACGGCACAACTTCTGAGGAATTAACTTCAACAACAAAAGGATTTGAAAGGTCAGGTTGAACCAGGACTGGAGATCCATAAAACTACACTTAAGTAACTCAAACAACAAGATAGCATCTGAATTCCAAAGAACTAAGTTAGCTCCCTTTTTGGTGAGGTCAGTTAAAGATTTTGATGTGGAAGAAAAAGTATGAATAAATTTCTCTATAGCAGTGATGGCGAACCTATGGCACGCATGCCAGAGAGGGCACGCAGAGCCCTCCATGCTGGCACGCGTGCGGTCGCCCGGATCGCTCACCAACAGGGAATCCGGTACAGGATTCCCCGTTGATGAGCGATCACTGCCTTCAGTTGTATGTGCAAATGCACATACAGCTGAAAGCTGTCAGGGTAGGCCGCGGATCGCGCGACCGCGGCCTACACTGGCTGCAGAGTTTGACCTCTGCCCCGACGCGGGCGCGATGACGTCATCAGCGCCGCCAGTGACAAGAAGGTGGATGCCGGCGGCTCTTCAGGGGTGAGTATGAGAGTGGCTCACTGTGTATATGATGTTGGGGGGAGCGCTTATAATACTTGGTGGGGTGTATGATACTGGGGGGGAGTGTATAATACTGGGGGGGCTTATAATACTGGGTGGGGTGTATAATACTGGGGGGAGTGTATAATACTGGGGGGAGTGTATAATACTGAGGGGGCTTATAATACTGGGGGGAGTGTATAATACTGGGGGGGCTTATAATACTGGGGTGGCTTATAATACTGGGGGGTGTACTAAAGAGCATATAATACTGGGGGGGGGGGGCTATTTATAAGCACACAATACTGTGTGTGGATGCCACTGTGGAGCATATAATCCTGTGGGGGGGGACACACCTACTGCGGAGCATATAACACTGGGGGGGCTACTGTGGTACTGTGGAGAATATAATATTGTGTGGTGGGCCCACTGCAGAGCATATAATACTGTCTGGGGTCCCCTCACTATTTATATCACACAGTATCTGTTTTATAGCAGACGTGATATTAGTACAGGATGTAAGAATATTACACGGTAACTATAAAACAGATCCTGTGCGATGTAAATAGTGAAAATTAATTGTTCAAAGTACCAAATGCCGAGACCTTTACATTTCAGTACAACGTTGTTTGTATTATTGAAAGCTCTGTAAAGCCCCACATGACTGTAATTTTTGGTCAGTAACTGTCCGCAATTGTGGATCCGCATAGTATTAAGTCTATATTGTCGTGTTGGCACTCCGCGAAAATTTTGTGGGTTTTGGGTTGCAGTTTGGGCACTCGGTCTCTAAAAGGTTCGCCATCACTGCTCTATAGTAACTGTATTCTGGGAGCCCAACCCTGTCAAAAAGAGAAGCTGTCTCCCAGAGAGAAAGACAGGTAAGTATGATGTGGTGGGGGATTGGCTGAGTTAGTTAGCTGGGTAGGGCTAGTAGTGGAAAGGACAGCTAGAGAGGGGTAAAGGCAGTGGTGAACCTGAGGTGGACGATCAAAAGATGCCCCCCCCCGTATTGAGTCGGGGGAGGGGGTGTTGTTCATCTTTTGATCATCCGCCTCAGACAGTGGGGACACACACACACACACACGACTGTTGGGGGTGCTAGTGGTAACATTACAATAAACAAAAAGCAGTAATATTTTGTGCAGTAATACTCACAGGAGACATCTTCCCACATTTCCCGTCTCTTCCCTTTGGACCGCCATGACCACTTCTTCCAGCTGTGACTTGACTCTATAAAATTTGAAACAAAGACATCTTTGACTCCTCACTTCTCCATGCTCCCAACCCCTATATATCCCACAGCGGCCATTGCAGCCTATATTATGCCCCACAGTGGCACATTGGATCCTGGAGAGGTGAGTGACACTGTTTATTATGTTCCCTCACCTCCCCTGGGGCTCCAATTATTATATTTGGTGTCTGAAAAGACCCCTGAGTATAATAATAGTGGTAGTGGGATCGCGGCCTGGCCCGGGTCTATTCACTACCGCCCTCTGCGGCCTATAGTACAAGGGGAAGCGAGGGAGGTAGTGAGGCCTATTATAAAACAAAACAAAAAAAGTTATTATACTTACGGACATGAGCGCTGCTCCTGCTGCCACTACATCTTCTTCTCCCGGCTGTACGCTGCGTCTCAGCGTAGGCGGCGTGATGACGCCGCCTACAATGATACGTAGACGTCTGAACCAGCGCAAGGAGAATGGCAGCTCTCCTTACGCTGGGTCAGAGAAAAAAACAAAAACGCCCGGGCTGCCGCCCCCATCCAGTTCGCCGCCCAAGGCGGCTGCCTAATGTCGCCTTATTAGAGGTGCGGCGCTGGGTAAAGGGAGGATGAACTCAAAAAGTGGACCGCGGTTACTGGTCAAGGAATGAAGGAACATCTGATTATATTCACTAGAACTTTTATCGATGTAAGCAGCCCAACGTGTTTCGGGTGATGAGAGTCCTTTCTAAAGTGCATGAACTTCACCAATCATGCAGGATGCGTGCTGGGAGAGTGCACCACTGGACTTTCTCTGAGAGTCTCCAACCTCGATCCCAGATGCATGATTTGATTTACCAGATAAAGAAAATGGCTTCAGCCTGAGGAAGCCACTCCATCACAGATGGTGGAGAGACTGGTACTTGACAAATACACCAGGTCGCTTCTATCTAAGGGTCAGCGTTGGGTGGGACAAGCGGGACCTACAACGGCTGACCAGCTGGTGTGTTTGGTGGAATGATACCGAGCCACCAAGAAGAAACTGCAGCTATCTCCAGGATCTAGTAACCCCAAGGTAGGTAAGACTGCACCTACTACTGTGCAGGTTAGAAAGATTGTGAGAGGTGGACGCTCAGAGGGGAACAGGCAGCTGGGACTGAGAAGGTTGAGCCTAGGTCTCAGACTGGAGACTCATACCTACTCAGGTGTTGGCGGTGCCATGAACTGGGCCATGTTGCTGGGCCATGTTGCTGCATACTGTCCCCTGACAATTGAGCCCATGGACTGCAGCAGTTCCAGGCAGGTGTTGCTGTTTGCCCAACCCACATGCTTGGCAAAAACTGCGATGGACCCACAGATGTGCACTGTGACTGTAGCAGAGTGTGCTGTATTGGCTCTCCTGGATGCTGGGAGCCTGGTAACTCTGGTGCACCATGATTTGGTCGGCCCTGCACTGTATAATGGACAAATTATTGGGGTCTTCTATATACATGTTAAAACCAGGGAGTATCCTGTGGCAGAGGTCACTATAATAACTACCTCTGGCACCGCCTACCACAAAGTGGGCTTGGTTAAGTCCCTGTTCCATAATGTGATCATAGGGAGGGATTTTCCTCTATTTTGGGATATGTGGAAAAAGCAGAGTTTACCAAGTCCTAAAAATGTGACTGTTGATATCATCTTGCCTAAGGTTAACCCTGAATCCTTTGATCCTGACAGGGAACCACCAGCTGTAGGGGTGACTCAAGAAGGTAATGACTTTCCTCTGTCTGTATTAGCTGGTGATGCTGATTGTCAGGAGGGAGTTCCCAAAACATGGATGTGATCTAAACACAGTCCCCCTACTTTCTAAATTACATAATTTATCAAAAATGTATAGTTACCCATATCCCTGGGCGGTCATGTGACATTTTCTGATTATCTGGTGATGATCCGTTTCCCCGTTTCTGCAAATGGAACGTCACTACTACTCCGCCCCCTCCATGCCATCATACTTACCTCTCTTCCTTCCAGACTTCCTCCTATGGGGAATGACTTCTCCTCCTCCTTCTGTGACGTCTGCCCATGTGTGCACAAAAGAAAGAGCCAGAGTCCCAGCTTTGTGCTGTAGCCAACAATCCATCTCGAAGCCCAAAGGAGTTGCCCACACCTGCACAGTAGACATGGAGTGAAGGCTACAGCACAATACCCTGACTACTATGCAGGTGCTGGCGGAATCAAAGAAGAGGAGGAGCCGTTCCCCGCAGAAGGAAGTCTGGACAGGAAGAAGACAGGTAAGTATATTGGGGTCAGGGCGTGGGCTTAGTTATTTGGAAAGGGCTAGTAGTGAGTGGGATAGCTAGGGAGACACAGTGGGGGTACTAGAGAGGGAGGGTTAAGGAGTTAGACGGAGAGAGTGTGAGAGCCTACAACTATCAATGTAGCAGGAAGCTATACCAGATAAACTAATGTAGAGGACACTAGGAGCTCCCAGAGAAACCCAGAAATCACTCAGTACACTGCTATAGATATTTGAGTGCACTTATTAACCCATTAATAGCACTAACAGACCTTTTTTAAAAAAAAAAATAAAAAAATTGCCTGGAAATCCCCTTTCAGGTGGAGAATTTAAAGGCGTTATCCAGCTTCCAAAAAGTATATGCAAATACATCCATAGCAGTGCTAAATACGCACTGTTCCCTTTGTTTGGCTTTATATTACTTGCTGCTCCTTGTATCAGTGTTATTTACATGTAGTGAATCTGTGAACAAACTACATTTCCCATGCTTCATCTGCCCGTGATCACTCTGTGTGTACCCCTTCCTTCTCCAATCTGCCCTGCAATGAAATGACGGGTAAAAAATCACTCCCACATCTGAGGTCACATGATGCCTTAATTGCTTAAGGGGTGGGGGTAGTCAGCTTGCAAATTAAATGTCACTCTGAGGTCAGTGACCTGAAAATAAATGAGATAAATGGTGCCAAATTTATACAGGCTATATATTAGTGTTGAGGCTATTTTGTCCATATATTTTTCAAAACTGGATAACCCCTTTAAACCTTGCTAAAGTTCGGTCACGTACCTGTGATTGTTTTGTCTGGTTGGGCTCCTTACTCTACTTGAGAACATTTGTTTATTGCTTGGACTTTGACTCCACTTATTTTGACAACTCCTTACACTCCTGGTATGACCTCGGCTTGTTTATTACTACCTTGATCCTCCTTAAAGTAACTGATTTTGTTTTATATATCTGCAAATATACCTGTTGTCTTATACCTAGCTCCCAAGTGGCCGAGCTCATCCTGTCTTGCCGCAGGGTCTGGTGAGAACATTGGGGATGTCATAAAGGATCTTGGCCTAGGGGTACCCCAGACCTAATTTTTCTTGGTGCAAATTTCCCCCTATAATCCCCCTAATGCCTGCCAATAAGTGGTCATAGCGGTAAGGGTAATATATATGACTACTGAGGGACTGTGCCGTATGGATGGAGAGTAATACCTGCTGCACAGACTGAAGATTTTTGTCACGAATAGAAGAAATTCATACTCGAAACAGAAGTCTATATTTTACTTTAATATTTAATAAGCAAATAAACTTCACTGTTTGCTCCATCAAACATTTATGAACTGCGTGACAAATATAGGAACGTAAAAAAGCAAATTAGCAAGAGACCTTGGATTATATATACGACTTACTGGGTCATCATGGAAACCTCTTATCGTTCGTTTTCTTACTATTGTTATTACAGCACCGACATGTTATGGGGTGAGGTCTGCTGGTCGCTCTTAATAACATTACCACTGGTTTTGCTGTAGTGGTATTTCTGCCATGCAGTCTTCTTAATTTTACAGGCACAGCAGGAACATGTCTCAAGACATTTCTTCATATTATAATGTGATATTACTCTTTTCATACCATACGATTACCTCTTGCTTATGTGGTCTTTTGCCACAATTTGTTTAATCGGTCTCTTTGCTTCTAAGATTGAAAAAAATGAAGTAATTTCTCAAAAAGGCTTAGTTAAAATTACTATATACTGCTTTTTGTTTGCTGACTGCGTATGGGAATATCAGTATGTAGGAAAGTTGTGTCTTGTCTAGTATAAAAGGAGGGGGCAACTGAGACATTGTTACTTACTCCTGATGAAGGGGGCGCTGTCAGTACCACGCAAATGAACTGAGCTACCGAATTCACTCTGCCAGGCATCGGGCTTGTAGTGCGGGCATGCGCAGTCGGCTCTGCCCAGGCCCAATGCCTAGCAGAGTGAATGAAGAGCCGGAAGACGCCGCGGGGAAGCTTCTAAAAGGTAGGAGAAGAATCAGTGTTGATTGGCCGACTGTATAGCATTCGGCCAATCAATGCTGGTTCTGCATCAAACTTTTCCATTCGAATAGCGAGTGGTACTCGACCGAGTACGAGTATTTCGAATACCGTAGTATTCGATCGAATACCTACTCGATCGAATACTACTCGCTCATCTCTAGTTCTGTGTAATCCTGGTTTGATGCTTTCATTGCCAATGCTGACAAGTATTGTTGGATCTTACCGTTCCTAATGTCCCGAGACCCAGAGACTGAGTTGAGCTTGATATTCATCTCCATCAAATCTCCTGGGAATACTATTGTAAAGCTGGTAGTCTGTGACGGCTGATCTTCTGTAATTCCTGGTGGACATGGCCAGTAGAGTACTCACAAGCTAAGCTAGGGTCAGTTCACACAGTTTTTTGGAAGCAGATTCTGCCTTAAAATCCGCTGCCAAAACCGGCTCCCATTGACTTCAATGGGAGCTGCTCACTTATTTTTTTCGCTAGCTAGTAGCGGAAAAAAGAAGCAAGATGACCTTTCTTTCCACGTATTCCGTGGCTGAATCAGCTGCGGCGTCCGCAGCGCGAGGCTCTCTCTCGATTAGACCCATTCATTTGTGTTACGGACGTTAAACAGAACCCATTGAAGTCAATGGGATTCTGTTTAGCAGCGCTGATCCTTACACAAGTTATCGTGCAAGAATCAGTGCCGCGTTACATTGTGTGAATGCACCCTTATGTTGGTTTTAATTTCTTCAATATGTAAATCTGCTCCAGTCTTGGTCTGGGCTGTCTCAGCTTAGCGCATGCGCAGAGAAGTCGGTGAGGAATTATTAGTAGAGCAGAAAGAAGGGGGTGTTGCCTCATAACAGGAATAACATCAAACTAAATTTAGGATGTAAAATGATTTGTAAGTAGGGAATGGGTTTATAGATGTGGGTGATCCCACATATGATCCCCATAAAAAACTTCAACTTACCTGTTAAAGGGGTTTTCCAACTTTCTGAAATTGATGTCCTTTCCATAGGAGAGTACACCAATATAGGAGGGGGATCAGCCAGTGGGACACAGATCAGCTATTTTCCTTTGCTAAACACTGTAGTAAGTACTGCAATGGTTGTACCTTTCCAGTAGTGCAATGTTACTCCCAAAGGGACGGGTTCTTGTTGCGCCTATTGGCTGTTGAGCGGCTGATGTCCTTTCACAGCTCTCAGTTTGCAGCCTTTGAACGCTATAGTGACTTTTTGGTCACTGAACTCTCTCTGTACAAAGAGAGGTTTTCCTGTTCCTTTCGGGGTTTTCCATACCAGGGGATGTCCCTCAAGCAATGGGAAGCAGAGGTGGTCAGCAGTTAGGGACAGGGAGCAAAGCTCTGGCAGGAGAAACATCCCTAAAGCTTTTTTCAGCTAATTTGTATAAGAATAAAACTGATTTACATGCAAATGGAGTTGCAATGCAGAATAAGAAAGGCATGTTTGGAAAATATAGAACCCGCCCTACAAGGTACTGGCATGAGCTTGAAATTGATTTCCTGCTGACAATCTTCCTTTAAAGGGGACATATCAGATACAGGTAGTTTAGTGTCCCAAATATCCCCTGCTTGGCTGTCTTAAAAAACCCCTATATTTATGTGACGGTTATGGGGTCTCCCAATGGTTATGTTGGCTGAGGTTTCAGATTAATTTCAGTCCTTTATTTTTTTTTTCTTCTTTTTTTAAATGTAGATTGTGAGCCCCACATAGAGCTCACAATGTACATTTTTCCCTATCAGTATGTCTTTTTTGGAATATGGGATGGAAATCCATGCAAACACGGGGAGAACATACAAACTCCTTGCAGATGGTTTTATGCCCTTGGTGGGATTTGAACACCAGAACCCAGTGCTGCAAGGCTGCAGTGCGAACCACTGAGCCACCGTGTGGCCCCCTAGTGCTGATGTTTGTTGTCGACGCTGTTACCACCCTAGGCTTGGGATGGGACGTCCAATAACATTTGCAGTATAGAGTTGATAACTATTTGCCGTTCCTCCGATCAGAAGATTAATCTGTATAGAGGTTTTCCTTGCTGCTGAGTCAATGTGTCTGTCTGGGTCTGGTGTTTTCTGGAAAGATGGCGGCGCAACATCTCTCTATATATCTTATGGAAGTGTTCTGTAGCATAGGGGCTTTTAGGTCCCCCCTCAGGCTATTGGGCTGAGGTGTGAATGCTACCTTTGCACCTTTTCGAGCTACACCCCTGATTCCTGGTCATTTTAGAATTCTGAGAATCACATACGTGTATTCTCCCCTAGAAGCAATGCTTTGCAGGAATGTATCTTTATGAACTTCAGCATAAAATGTAAAAAAAACATGGCGTTCTAAGCACATGAAACTGTACAAGTCAAAGCAACGATGCAAATACAATGCAGTTTGCTTCCTCCTAAAATGTTTTTTTTTTTCGACTTTTGTACTGTTTGCAATTTACAGACTTACCACAGGAGGGAGCCATAGCCTCACCAATCACCAATGGGAGGCATGACAATCAATGTATGCCGCAGTCAGGTTACATACAGGATGACATGACTTCCATGTCCTACGTGTTAGGTTTTTCAAGCATTTCTCATGCATCTAAAGCGGCTTTATGTCTCAATGACCTAACTGTTACCAGCAACATATTGCAGGCAGATTTTCATTTCTTGGTAGTATGGTGACTCATGTTTTACTTGATACCCTAGGAAACCGCTTTTATTTCAATTACATGGCTGTGAAAATTGTCAGGTTTGCATTAACCTTTTACAATGCGACACAGCGCTAGACGAACCAGCAATCTCAGCTCATGTACAGAGTTCATATTTTCTTGCTATTAAGAACTGTGTCCGGCTCGCCTGATCCCCCTGTCACGGTGATAAATGTCCTCTTATTTCACATGAAAATGAGATTCTGCTCCGTCTCTAGCAAACGCTGCTACCTAAGCGCAAAGTCTCCGCGTATTATAGCCAACCGTGTTTCTTGTCTGTGACAAAGGCAGCCATCTTACCTGTTAGAAAACTACCAATGGAGTTCCAAGCCTTTGTTCGTACAGTATCGTGTATTAGTAGTCACCGTCTCCTGCAGGGAATTACAATTTACTGATCCATTAGCGATGACGTCATCGATCTGTGGATCACGTTACTTGTCTTTTATGGTGGAATTGTGTACTTTTATTGCTGTAGAGATGTCCCAAAACACTAAAAACTTACAAAACCACAACACATATAGCAGATGCTTCGCTTTTAACAAAATACTACCGTATAAATTCATACAAAAGGTTCCAATTTTACCCAGTTTGGATTGGATCTGAAAATTTAGGACAATCCTGATCAACTCAGAAGAGTTGGCATATAGGGTATACATGTGTTTTAAAGAGAACTTTTCACGTCCTCATAGATATACGGTATTATATACCGCTAGAGGTATCAGTGCCAAAATCCCTCCCCCCCTGTCAGAAAGGTGGACCTTACAGGATCTTTCTATTTCATACTTCCTTAGACCAGTTTGTCAGTCCATCTGTCTTCTTCTCACTACTTACCTTTATCTATCTGATAACATCAGGCGTTGTTTTTGTACGATCTACATTTGGTTTTATTGCATCATGGTGACATTGCCATGATTATACAGTATTTTGTTATTCATTGAGTTTTGACTGTTGTTCTATCTTTATTTTTTCTACCTCTAGATCATCTCTGATGAAGGTCTAAACGAGCAAAATGTTATATACACCTTGATCTAGTGTCCGCTTTATCCACATATGCTTACTGACTTAATGTTCATGGCATTATCACTGTTATCACCTATTCTTGAATAAATTGTCACATATAATTGTCACATAGTGTGTGCAGCAGCATCTATTCTCTACTGTTTTGTGGGTCGGAGGACCCTATTACTGCTAGCACCATAGATTAGCTAAGAGTGTGCGGTACCATTGCTCTCTTTATGCTAAAAAGATCCCTGACACAGAAAAAGAGAAATCTGAACATAATAAGGAAACTTGCTTGCTAGATGACTAATACCCCATCCAATAACATAAACAACTAGTCAGAAGTTGATATGCTCTCCTTATATTCACTGTGAGAAGCTGCAGACTCGGCCACTTTCAGAACAATATTAAGAGACCAATGTTAAGAGTCCATGTTCATTTGATATCCAGTCCATGGTCATGTGATATCCAGTCCATGGTCATGTGACAACCAGTCCATGGTCATGTGATAACCAGTCCATGGTCAGGTGATATCCAGTCCATGGTCATGTGATAACCAGTCCATGGTCATGTGACAACCAGTCCATGGTCATTTGATATCCAGTCCATGGTCATTTGATATCCAGTCCATGATCATGTGATATCCAGTCCATGATCATGTGACAACCAGTCCATGGTCATTTGATATCCAGTCCATGGTCATGTGATAACCAGTCCATGATCATGTGATATCCAGTCCATGGTCATGTGATATATGGTCCATGGTCCTTTGATGAACACACAGGTGCACAGCTCGTTACTATACAGATGTCTGATTACTAATCTGTGACTATAACGAGCTGTTCACATCTGTTCATCACATGACCATGGACTGTATATCACATGACCACGGACTGGATATGACATGACCATGGACTGGATATCAAATGACCATGGACTGGTTATCACATGACCATGGACCGTATATCAGATGACAATGGACCGTACATCACATGACCATGGACTGTACATCACATGACCATGGATCAATTTTTATCCACTGGGAGTAAACAGAATGAATAAAATCAAGCAAAGATCTAGAGAACTGTGATGAATTGTTGCAGGAAGTATACTGGAAAACTGTATAGCTTTTTTATTATAAAAAGAATCATATTGGTCTCTAAATATTGGTGTGAAAGTGGCCAACCCCTTTAAGTAATTGTTCATTCACTCTACAGCACTGCGGCAGGATTTCTATGCACACCACTAATCATCCCTATCTGGACTCTAACAATTAGGATATAGTAGAATATAGAGGTAATATTTTACTATGATAATTTAATATTCCCTGAGCAAAACTATTTAAAAAGTAACTTTTTGTAATAAAATTCAGCAGCCATTTCATAGTGAGTAATATAGTGCTGTATTTTATTACTCTCATGAGTTATAACTGGTCCCCTTATAAATGTTAAATACATAGTAATTGGTCAGAGCTGAGTATATGCACAGACGCATTATACAGCCAGGTAAACTGTATCCCGCAATGCTCAGAAGCCCTATTCAGTTCTATAACTGCAGTAAAACAGACTAGGACACAGGTGGAACATAAAAGAAAGAGCTTTGCTAAGCAAAAGTGACGAACAATATGACACACGAGCAAAATAAGAACTGTAACATGTAATGGAATCTACTAAAAACTTAAAGGAATGTATCTCCAATTGTTTTTATTTACTCATTAAAAACTGAAATATAAATATTTTTCTTTTTTTCTATTTTCTCGTTATTCTGTTTTTTATTCTATTTTCTGTATATGATCATGGAGGCGACTACCTTGCATGAGCTTCTCCTCTTCTGTGTTTACAGCATTTAGTGATATGCTTTACAGAATAGTTATAATGGGGATATTGTCATTCCGTAGGGAGAGACTACCTTGTTAGGTTACCTTGTTAGGTTACAAAGCCATTTTTGCTCCACTGTGGAGGATCATGGGAAGAATATGCAAATATGTTTCCCAAGATGTAAATAGGGAAACAGTGCCTCTGTATGCTGCCCTGTCAGGAACGCCCTTCTGACTGTAAAGCGCTACGGTACCGGGACCGATAGCTCTTTACTCAGGGCACAGATCGGGAAAGCCGACAGTGCGCTGAACTCAGCGCACTGTCGGCTTTCCCGCAGTATATAGAACTGCCTGTGCCCAATGTGATGAAAGGTCCTCTTTAACCACATTAGAACTAAGTTAAGGTTGGACACAACAGTAGCTTCACATTTTATTTGAGAGTTAGTATAACAAAAAATCTCATGCTGATAAAGGGAATGTGCCATCATGTGACCTATTTTTCGAATTAAAAATTTATTTTAAACATATTTTTTAAGATTTTTGGTGAGTTATTACATTTTTTCGATCCTTTAAAAAAAAAAATAAATTTCCATATTTTTTTAATTTAAAAAATCTTGCAGTTCTGACTCTGACCACTAAGCCAGATAATATGCTGAGACTTCTTGTTTTCTGTAGGAGACTTCTATACAGCAATATCGCACTTACCAGCACACTGATGATCATAGCTATGATGTATATGTACAGTGAAGGAAATAAGTATTTGATCCCTTGCTGATTTGGTAAGTTTGTCCACTGACAAAGACATGAACAGTCTATAATTTCAAATAGAATATCAAAAATAAAATCCAGAAAATCACATTGTATATATTTTATAAAGTTATTTGCATTTTGCATAGAGATATAAGTACTGTATTTGATTCATCTGGCAAACAAGACTTAATACTTGGTGGTAAAACCCTTGTTGGCGCGCACAACAGTCAGACGTTTTTTGTAGTTGATGATGAGGTTTGTGCAAATGTTGGGAGGAATTTCGGTCCTCTCCTCTTTGCAGATCATCTCTAAATCATTAAGGTATTGAGGCTGTTACTTGGCAAGTCAGGAGCTTCAGCTCCCTCTATAAGTTTTCTATGGGATTAAGGTCTGGAGACTGGCTAGGCCACGCCATGATCTTAATGTGCTTCTTTTTGAGCCACTCCTTTGTTACCTTGGTTGTATGTTTGGGGTCATTGTCCTGCTGGAAGACCCAGACACAACCCATTTTTAATGTCCTGGTGGTTGGGCGAAGGAGGTTGTCACTCAGGATTTTACGGTACATGGCTCCATCCATTCTCCCATTGATGCGGTGAAGTAGTCCTGTGCCTTTAGCAGAGATACATCCTTAACATAATGTTTCCACCTCCATGCTTGACAGCGGGGACGGTGTTCTTTGGGACAGAGGCCACATTTCTCTTCGCCCAAACAGAGTGAGTTGAGTTAATGCCAAAGAGCTCAATTTTTGTCTCATCTGACCACAGCACCTTCTCCCAATCACTCTCAGAATCCTCCAGCTTGGTCAGATGAGACAAAAATTCAAAAACTTTGATTTGGTGACCCTAACATATATATATTTGCTGGTTGGTTTGGGAGGGTTCTGGTGGCAGACTCCCTTTAAACAATAGGTCATCTTGTCTCAAAGATATGCTATATATGATATATGTATTTCTAGTGCTAAGATTAGAAAATGCAGCCCAACTGCCCTGACAAATCTGTGCCATAGGCTATATGCATTCAGCTTCAAAGTAGGTATATGGTGGAGTAGTGCACAACTGTACACTATCAAACGCTCTCACTTATTATTTTAAACCCATTGTTTAAGGGAATTGCAATAGGAGCAATTCCCCAGTAGCTTCTGGTGAACGCTGAGGAAGGGGCACAATAGACAGTGAGCCGTAAGCTGAATTCCCACCACTGTCCCTTCCTGCTTGCCGGTTCTCTCCTAAGCAATAGGCGGCAACTGGTCGATGTGCTCTTCCTATATAAGTGACAACACAAGACAAAGACAAGACAAACAACATCAAAATGAGGTCAGCTAGCCAAGGGTCCGGTAACAGTCCAGCAACGCAGTACAGATTCAAAATCCAAGAGAATAGTCAAAGGGTAAGCCAAAGGTCAGAGGTCAGCAATACAATAGTAGCAGAAGAGGAGCTTAGCAGGGACAAGGTCTAAGGACAGAGTCTCAACAGCCAGAAAGTAAGTGAGGGCCGATCTCCTGTATATAGGAAGCCCAAGACCCGCCCTAGGCTTGATTGGAAGACAGGCTGTTAATCACACAGGCAAGGCTAGAATTAACCATTTGATGAACAGAGGAAAACGCAGGAGCAGGAGATGGGTATGGTGGAAATTCAATCACCGAGATAGAGCAGTGTTCACACTGTGCCACGAAAAACACCTAAGCAAATAACGAGGACTAGGTAAGGTGAGACAGTTAACCCCTTAACCACACAGCATATTTACACAGCTCATCTTCAGATGGCAAAAACATTTCTATTTCTGTCATTGTAGCTGGATAAGGACATGTTTTTGCAGGATGAGTTGTATTTTTAATGGCACCATTTCAAGGCACATATCAGTATTAAAAATATAATTATTAATAATTAGTATTATTTTTCCAGACATGACAAAACAAGTAATGATGTATTTTTTGGGGTATTTTGTTTTTAGCTTTTGTGGCGCTCACTATGTGGCATGAATGATACGAGTCAGTACAATTACAGATATATCCAATTTATGTACTTTTTGTAGAACAACAGAAAAAATCATTTGCTGCCATATTCTTAGAACCATAATTTTTTTTTTTTTTTCTGTCAATGGAACTGTGTCCAAGTTGACATTTTAATTGGTACCATGTTCTGGTACATACAGTACTTCCTTAGATTGCTTTTTAATCCTTTTTGGGGAGGCAATGTGAACAAAGACAGGAATTGTGGCATTCAGTACAGAACACATTACATTGTGTTAATAATAAGAGTTACAGTGTGGCAATACAAATTATGGGCACATTTTATTTTTGTTCTTTGACATAAGAAAGCATTCTAACTTTTTTGTAGATGTTTCAAAATTATTTTAGCTTTTTCTCATATTTTTTTCAGTACAACTAGTGAGTAGAGATGAGCGAACAGTAAAGTGTTCAATATTCAATATTCGTTTCAAGTAGCCTCTCAATATTCGACTACTCAAATCGAATATCGAATCCTATTATAGTCTATGGGGAGAAAATGCTTGTTTCAGTGTTAGGCAACATTCGATCAAATTATACTTAACAAGTCCACGAGTGAGGGTCGGGCTGGATCCTCCGAGAAGTCTTCTCCGTGCAGCGTCCCCGCAGCATCTTCCGGCTCTGAATTCACTCTGCCAGGCATCAGGCCTGAGCAGAGCCAACTGCGCATGCCCGCGCTACAAGAAAATGGCCGCTTACAGTCAAAGCTACTCGCTCATCTCTACTAGTGAATTGAATATTATCAAGTCCCCGAGCGTTATTCTGATCACTGGTATAATATTGTGTGGTGGTGGGATTTATAAGCCGACAGAGTGAGGGACTGTTAACTGAAACATCTAAGGGGGCATTCACACTTGCGCCTGTGTCCACCCTGTGCCATTCCGCCGGTTTTCTGTCCTCAAGAGAAACTGGACAGGGGACGATAACCCGGTGGTCAGCTTTAAAACCCATTCATTTGAATGTTGCATGTCCAACTTTGTGTCCGGCCAAAAAAAATGGTTTCCCTGTGGAGAGGCTGCTGGTGGACACCAACGGTCACCTTTAAAAACCCATTCAAATGAATGGGTTTTAAAGCTGACCACTGGGTTTCCGTCCCCTGTCCAGTTTCTCGGGATTGAGGATGGAAACCCAGCGGAATGGCACAGGGTGGACATGGGCACAAATGTGAATGCCCTCTAAGGGGTTAAAAAGCCAATATTGTAGTTTAAGACAAAACAGAAACTGTCACTATTGTTAGCATTTGTTTGCATTACATAATTGTTATTGTTAAGGTTACAGTACTGTGCAAAAGTTTTAACTCAAATAAAACAGAGACAGAACCGAGTGGTACATAGTATAAAACCATTAATTATGGGAAACACAAATACGTGAGTTAGGAAATGCTCTCACCTTGGTATGTTGCAAACATGGTCACACCCACCATAAATTGCAATAGAACTGATTTAATAGAGGGTTCCTCTCTAGGTGGATACAGCAGTGGAATGCAGTAGTCACCCTAAGGTGTATGAAGATGCACTTGGAGGGACCAAGAAAAACCCATGACCTGGCTTTTGGAGTTTCAGGGCTGGTTCACATTTGTGCCCCGGTCTCCGCTTTCAGGTTTCCATCTTCTGCTGACAGGAGACAGAAATTCGGCAGACAGTATCCGCCTGTGAGCGTTTTGTGGTCTTCACAGCGAAACCGTTTTTTCTTAACCGGACACAAACTCCTGCATGTCCGACTTTGTGTCCGGTTAAAAAAAACGGTTTCACCGTGGAGACCACAAAAAGCTCACAGGCGGATACTTTGCAATCCCATTCAAATGAATAGGTTTGAAAAGTGACTGCCGTTTTCCGTCTCCTGTCCAGTTTCTCGGGCAGAAGACGGAAACCTGAAAGCGGAGACCGGGGTGCAGATGTGAACCCACCCTAAGGAACCACACCCCACCAAGGATGAATATCCAATACGTGAACTTTATTAAATAGAGTTTACGTTTTTTATATTGATTCTTGGTGGAGTGCGGTTCCTTAATCTCCAATCTCAGGCTGTGGGTTTTTCTTGGTCCCTCCAAGTCCAAACATTTTAGGCAGACATGGAATAAAAATGATACAAAGAATGCTTTCAAGAATAGATGGTAATATTAACAAAATGCAAAGGGAACAAAGAGAAATTTAAAGCCCATCAATATTTGGTGTGACCCTCCTTTGCCTTCCATCAGTTCTTCTCGGTACTTGCAGACAGTTTTTGAAGGAACTCGGCAGGGAGGTTGTTCCCACCATCTTGGAGAACTAAGCACAGATCTTCTGTGGATGTAAGGCTTGCTCCAATCCTTCTGCCTCTTCATGTAATCCAAGACGGACTGGGTGATGTTGAGATCAGGGCTCTATATATATCACTTCCAAGACTCTTCCTTCATAGGGCGCTCACCACGAATATTAATAGGATTTCTCTTTTATTCTTTCAATCCATTTTTGTATTTGGCAAAAACAAACTATTAACCCTTCTATTTCAGAAAGCAGTCTTACTTTATAACTTTTTTCCACCACTGCCACCACATTTACACAGTATTGTACTTAGCACATTGATATTATACTAGAAAGTAACCTTTAAAATACATCGTCTCCCTATAGTTTTCCTGAGTCCTATTTTACTTACCACTTAAGTATTTCTTATAAATGAATTGAAGAAAACCCTAACATAGGTCCTTTTACCAACTTTCTTCTGGATGTCTTCCAAATTGACTTTGGTCACTATTCATTAATCTTAAAGAGAGCATTGGCGCAATTCAGCAAGATAATCTTGACTGCCAAGTCCAATAGACATTTCTCATTTCTTCATTTCCTAAAGTTTAACTCTTATGTTGCCCGACGCCGGTTTTGGAAGATGGTAAGACATGACGTAGCTCCGGCAGCTTACATCTTACTTCTCTAATTGGCCGACCTCCGTCTGCTCATCTGGAACATATTTATTTAATGGTATTATATATTATTAACCACTTTCTACACTTTTATCTTTAAGTATGTTATAATATCATCCTCTTGTGGCATTTACTTAGTTTTTTTCTTGCATTAAAATGTGCATTTCTATGAAACTCATTACAGACTTAGAATCTCGGAAGTATACATATTTCGGCTTGGTTGACCCTTTCTTAAATTTTTGGACTTCTTGAGTATTTAATTCTGATATCAAGATTAGAGATGAGCGAGTAGTACTCGATCGAGTAGATATTCGAGCGAATACTAAGGTATTCGAAATACTCGTACTCGATCGAGTACCACTCGCTGTTCGAATGTAAAAGTTTGATGCAGAACCAGCATTGATTGGCCGAATGCTATACAGTCGGCCAATCAACGCTGGTTCTTCTCCTACCTTTAGAAGTCTTCTCTGTTCTGCTTCCCCGCGGCGTCTTCCGGCTCTGAATTCACTCTGCCAGGCATCAGCGCTGGGCAGAGCCGACTGCGCATGTCCGCTTGTAGTGCGGGCATGCACAGTCAGCTCTGCCCAGGCCCGATGCCTGGCAGAGTGAATTCAGAGCCAGAAGATGCCGCGGGGACGCTGCACGGAGAAGACTTCTCGGAGGATCCAGCCCGACCCTCACTCGTGGACTTGGTAAGTATAATTTGATCGAACGTTGCCTACCCCTGAAACGAGCATTTTCCCCCCATAGACTATAATAGGGTTCGATATTCGATTTGAGTAGTTGAATATTGAGGGGCTACTCGAAGCGAATATTGAACCTCGAGCATTTTACTGTTCGCTCATTTCTAATCAAGATATAAATTATATAAAAAAAAATTTTTTAATGTAGATTTTAGGCACAAGATTGAAATTGAGATTAGAAATGCTATAACACCATATTTCCACTTTGGTAGTAGGAGACCATAAACTCCATTAATAAGCTTCCGTCGCCTGATGTGCAGTAAATCTAACCGTCGGTGCCCAGCTTGATAAAAGAAAGTGAAGGTTCAGAGTGCTTAGAGTTAAACAATTTACCGTATGGTTCATTCTAATGATAGATAAGCAGTAGGTAGTTGGAGAGCGCACCATGACAAATTGTATATCTATAACTGTCAGCCTTGGCCAAGGGGATTATCTGCTTCTGTAAGAGAGGTCAGGTACAGATATCACCACCGGTCTTGTCAGTAAGAGTCAGCATATACGCTTTGGACAACACACTTGACCACCTGCATAGATTCCAAGTAACAGTTTCAATAACATTTTACAGATAAGAGTACAGGATCACTATAAAAATAACTTTTATTTATTCACTTGTTTAGTAGATACCAAGAAGCTAAACTCCCAAGACAGTTTTGTAGGTTTTACGACCGATAAAGCATTGCCTGTGCGCCAGCATGCAGAAATGACCCAATTATTATTTTTTATCTCCCAACATTTTATAGACCTGTGTGACATAGATATGACATCAGTATATCTAGACGGCTCCTAACTACTGTAGTGATTGAAGCCATTGTCACGTCTGCGGTCCGTCTGATGGATACAGAGTGGCATTTGTAGATGTGCCGTAAAATATGTTGAGATTTTGTAAATGTTATATGCACACATGGACCGGGAAATGCATAATGTTCACTTAGATACATATGTTATAAGATTGCTCAGTCAAAACAGTTTATCGCCCAGTGTAATACCATTGTCTCTTCAATGTAACATATACATTGATCATTCCAATTTCAGTATCTAAATGTTAGCCAGTTAATATTGTTTCTATAGATTTCTTATAGATTTCAAGATATCTGCTTGCAGTCATTCAATAGGGGCTTGCTTATAGTCATGGACCATTTGCAGTCTTACAATAGACATTAAAGGGGTTTGCTCATGAAAACAACTTATCCCCTATCCACTGGACAGGGGAAAGGTTGCAAATTGTAAAGAACTGCTCATTGATACCCCCTCACAGCATAAGATTGGGCGGGGAGGGGGGGGCGCTACCGATCCTGTTAGAATGCTGCAGTGGGCACACAAGCAAACTGCCACTTCATTTCCTTGGAACTGCCTGACATAGACAAGTATAGCAGTCCTATAGAAATTACAGTGACACACCTATTGAGAAACCTTTGTGGAAAAACATGCACCTAGACCATCATTATCATCACTTGGATTACTGGACTGTTAAGGGAGTACTAAGGGACCATTCACACGGAGGAAAATGGTGAGGAATTTCAGCGCTGAAAAAAAAAAAGTCTCCCATTGACTTGAATGGGTTCCTTTTTCTGATTTTTCTTTTGTTTTTTCTTAACTTCCTAGTATGTCTCGCCGAGTATAAAACGTTGAAATCAAGAAATATAATTTATTTCATGTCTATGTTGAAAATTTTGTTCTGTTACTGTATCCTCAAGTTTGGCTCTGTTACTGTGTCCTCAAGCTTGGTTCTATTAGGGGATGCTCACACTGCCATTAAAAATGTTCACTGCATTCATCTGTTACCGGATGAGAGCAATGGACATTAATGGCAAAAAAACACTCTGTGAAAAAAATGCGGCAGAAAGGCATGCGTTTTTCTGTGTAGCACTTTTCATTATGATTTTGCAGAGTTCCTCTGCAGAATTTCTGCCCCTATTATACCTACAGTACAGACCAAGAGTTTGGACACACCTTCTCATTCAAAGAGTTTTCTGTGTTTTCATATTTTCTTCAAAGTAGCCACCTTTTGCTTTGATTCCTGCTTTGCACACATTGGCATTCTCTTGATGAGCTTCAAGAGGTAGTCGCCAGAAATGGTCTTCCAATAGTCTTGAAGGAGTTCCCAGAGATGCTTAGCACTTGTTGACCCTTTTGCCTTCACTCTGCGGTCCAGCTCACCCCAAACCATCTCGATTGGGTTCAGGTCTGGTGACTGTGGAGGCCAGGTCATCTGGCGTAGCACCCCATCACTCTCATTCTTGGTCAAATAGCCCTTACACAGCCTGGAGGTGTGTTTGGGGTCATTGTTCTGTTGAAAAATAAATGATGGTCCAACTAAACTCAAACCGGATGGAATAGCATGTCGCTGTAAGATGCTGTGGTAGCCATTCTGGTTCAGTATGACTTCCATTTTGAATAAATCCCCAACAGTGTCACCAGCAAAGCCCCCCCCCCACACACACCATCGCACCTCCTTCTCCATGCTTCACGATGGGAACCAGGCATGTAGAGTTCATCCGATCACCTTTTCTGCATTGCACAAAGACACGGTGGTTGGAACCAAAGATCTCAAATTTGGACTCATCAGACCAAAGCACAGATTTCCACTGGTCTAATGGCCATTCCTTGTGTTCTTTGGCCCTAACAAGTCTCTTCTGCTTGTTGCCTGTCCTTAGCAGTGGTTTTCTAGCAGCTATTTTACCATGAAGGCCTGCTGCACAACGTCTCCTCTTAACAGTTGTTGTAGAGATGTGTCTGCTGCTAGAACTCTGTGTGGTATTGACCTGGTCTCTAATCTGAGCTGCTGTTATCCTGCGATTTCTGAGTCTGGTGACTCGGATGAACTTATCCTCCGCAGCAGAGGTGACTCTTGGTCTTCCTTTCCTGGGGCGGTCCTCATGTGAGCCAGTTTCTTTGTAGCACTTGATGGTTTTTGCAACTGCACTTGGGGACACTTTCAAAGATTTCCCAATTTTTCGGACTGACTAACCGACCTTCATTTCTTAAAGTAATGATGGCCACTCGTTTTTCTTTATTTAGCTGCTTTTTTCTTGCCATAATACAAATTCTAACAGTCTGTTCAGTAGGACTATCAGCTGTGTATCCACATGACTTCTGCACAACACAACTGACGGTCCCAACCCATTTATAAGGCAACAAATCCCAATTATTAAACCTGACAGGGCACACCTGGGAAGTGAAAACCATTTCCGGTGACTACGTCTTGAAGCTCATCAAGAGAATGCCAAGAGTGTGCAAAGCAGTAATCAAAGCAAAAGGTGGCTACTTTGAAGTACCTAGAATATAAGACAGATTTTCAGTTGTTTCACACTTTTTTGTTAAGTATATAATTCCACATGTGTTAATTCATAGCTTTGATGCCTTCAGCGTGAATCTACAATTTTCACAGTCATAAAAATACAGAAAACTCATTGAATGAGAAGATGTGTCCAAACTTTTGGTCTGTACTGTACTGTATACAGAAAATGCCAGTGCCTCCGCAAGTATAATTGACATGCTGCAATGTTCACAAACACTCACATTGTTGAAAACGCAGCCTTTCTGATGCAGGTTTTTTCCGCAGTGTTGAAATGGGATTAGCCAGAATGCAGCTTGTTCGCAGTGTGGGGCTTCAGCCTAAATGAAATTGTATAGCAGCACAATGGAAACAAATCATTGGCTTATACAGTTAGCTGATATCAGATAGATCAATCACTATCAAATAAAAAGGTCAAAAACATTTCTTATTCTGGGTTCATTTGCTGCCGCATCTATGCAGAGTATACATATAATATATAAAAGTTTTTAACTGTATATTTTGTCTTCTCAGTGCAGAAAAAAAACTATCAACTGTATGAATAAGTTTTGATTTTGTGACATTATTAAACTGGCTGGTGAGTCTAAAGTTCTATGTACTATCGCAAACCTTTCCTTCTGTTAGTTCTTCGTGGCTCTTTTACAGTGCAGAGACATATAACTGCAGAGACAGCAGTGCATATGTGGCTGGCATGTGGCTGACGGTGGATGAGAAGTTGTGCAGACGGGGGCAATGGTGAGCTTTCACACCAGGCCTTGAGAGCCTTTAGCTATGCCCCTCAGCCTAAAGGCTTGGTTGTATTCCTCCCTCTTTACACTCTGATCTGTGTGTACAACCTCCAACCCTCCCCGCAGACATTGCCAACATTAAGAGATGAGAGGAGGCATGAGAGAGCTGAAACTAGCAGGAGCAGTATGCTTCCCAGTATAAATAAATGGTAGCAGGACAGCCAGCTATGTACATGAGTAGCACAGACTCTACAGCACCAAAATAGCAGCACAAAATCTAAAGAAGAACACTCTGACAGAGTTAGGGATATCATTATTCAATGTTTGCAACCAAGAGAAACCTTCATGAACATAAATCCATTAGGGAGGGGTTTATTTCAAATTGCAAACCACTGTTAACACTCAAGAATAGAAAAGCCAGATTAGACTTTGCTAGAAAACATCTAATAAAGCTGCTCAGTTTGGGAACAGGATTCTTTCGAAAGATAAAAACAAGAAGAACTTGAACCATAATAGTAGGAAGAAAATACTAAGAACAGAGACGTTAATGATCCAAAGCATCCCCTATATGTGAAGAATGGTATAGAATATATGTCTGCCTATACAACTGATGTCTACAGAGCTATAAATTCTACTCTAATGTATCCAAATGCTGCAAAATTGATGTGTATTCAAAGTAAGATCAGTAACGACCAAAACATACCATGAAAACCTAATAACATCTTAAAGTGGACCTTTCACGTCCATCGGCACATATGGTTTAATACACCGCTGAATTCAGTGCATTATCGGCTTTCCTGTTATGTGCCATTGAGCGGTGAAGAACGCCCCCTCTCCCTCCTGACAGTACTTGCCCATAGACTAGTACTGGGAGGAGGAACACCCTCTCACAGTACAGAGCTATGGACAGTACTGTGAGGAGGGGTGTTCCTGACACTGTCAGAAACACCATTCTAACACTGAAGAGCTCCGGAAGCGGCACCGATAGCTCTTCACTAAGGGCACAGAATGGGAAAGCCGACACTGCACTGAATTCACCGCACTTTCGCATTTATAGATGTATATAATACCACATTTGCCTGAGGACATGAAAGGTCCTCTTTAAGCAAAAATATTGGTAGTCTTCAATAGTCAAATCAGTCACCTGACCTCAACCTGATTGAGCTTTCTTTTAACTCAGCATTAGTGATATCCATGGGTTCCAGATTTCATGTAGTTTTTTTTTAAATGTAGATTTCCATTCGTGTATTAACAATTATCCTAATATTTATAAAAATTACTTCTGAGCCTGTGAAATGGCGAAACTATGTAAAAATGTCTGTAATTCCTAAAAGATTAATGCAATAGTTCTGTTAAACCTCTTGAATCAAAGCAGAAAGCCTACATTACAATCACTTGATTGCTTTGTTTCATATCCATTGTGGTAATGTACAGACACTAAATCCTGAAATTATTTTACTGATCAAGTACTTCTGGACCTGACGGTAAATGTATAATTAAAAAGTTAAACAGAACCTTTCACCGCCACCACTTACTCCAGCTTTATACAGTCTTCAATAGGTATAGGTACTACTTCACTGATTTTATTGTAGTTAGAATTATTTTCTCTATCCCCCACCATTCTTGAGCAATAAGGAATCTCTATTGTCATGTAAGATGTCCTAGACTGGAGCAGAGCGTCTGGGACCACCCACCTGTCAATAGAGAGGCTAATTAGCATATTGGTTGCTGAAATTAACAGAAATGATTGCTCAGGAATGGTGGGGGATAGAGAAAAAATTCCATCTGAATGGGTATCAGTAGAGCGACACCTAATGAAGACTGCAAGGAGCTGGTGGAGCTGGTGAATAGTTCCCTTTAAAGGGGTATTCCCACGTCGCATACTCACCAGTCTTCGTTGCTGTAAAATCTTCTGTCTTCCTGCTTTGTTGCGTCATTGGTGGGCGGGGTTACATATGCAAAGCCAGCGGCGAGATGCCGCTGGCCCTGCGTGCACGCTCATAGATGGTGAGACCAGTCTAGCCTTCACAATGTAATACAGACCCGGCATCCGCTGTAATAGAGAGGCGGATGCTGGGGAGTGTAGACGCCGGCACAGGTGCCTGCAACATCACTATGCTCCTGCCCTGCATGAAGCCAGCAGCGGTAGGAGCTCCTGTTATTCTGCTCCTCCGCCCCCCCCCTCCCCTCTGGAATAGCAGCATCGCTCCTGCCGCTGCTGGCTTCATGCAGGGCAGGAGCATAGCGATGTTGCAGGCATCTGTGCCAGCGTCTACACTCCCCGGCATCCGCTGTAATAGAGAGGCGGATGCCGGGGAGTGTAGACACCGGCACAGTCTGTATTGGTGGTCCCTTCCCCCCAAAGGGTAAACTACCCCCCTCCAGGCTCGCTCCCGTGCACTTAGCCCCTCCTCCCTCCCCCCCTGAGAGCAGGCAGATACATCACTTGACTTATGACCAGATAAGTCAAGGGATGTGTCAAAAAAAAATGAATAAAGTAAGATAGTGGACAAACAAAGCAGTTTTGCTGTAGCAATGTATTTAGGAAAAGACTTACATCCACATTAACAAGCAGTATAGATAGGATCCTTGTGATGGGACAACCCCTTTAACTCCTTCCCAACATCCGCTATAATGATAGTCACCAGATCTCCACTGTAGTGCAGTGGTGACCCATGCTAATGCCTGCACTGATCAAGGGCATTAAGGTTCCCATTGCCTCAGTCAAAGACCGAGGTGCCATTTTCTCAGTGGTGCCACCATTTTGGATAGGATTGCCTGCCCCCAGAACAAGATCCAGGGCCAGCAATCCATTGCCACCACAGCAGGGAGCCTATTGAAGGCTTCCATGCTTGTCCAGCATAGCCTTATATTACAGAATGCTATTTACAGTCTTTAATATAAATTCCGTCAATTTGTAATGCATTGCAAAGCATTAGCATTGTACTGTATTGCATTAGTGATCAGGCCCCCTGGGGTTCAAGACCCCCTCGGAGGTCTAAAAAATACAGTAAAAAATAAATAAAAAGAATTAAAAATTTCTCCAACTCCAACCAATTCAGAATTTTTTTCCCAGTTTCCCAGTACATTATATGGAATATTAAATGGTATAATTACAAAGTAAAGTTTGTCCCGGAAACATTAAGCCCTCATATGGCTCTGTAAATTGAAAAATAAAAAAGTGATGGGGTTCGGAAAGCATGAAGCCAAAAATGAAAAATGAAAATCGAAAAGTGCCTGTGGTGGGAAGGGGTTAAGAAACAGGGCTGGAACTATAGAGGATGTTAATGTTACACTTTAGTCCCAAAGTCGGAGTGAGCCTAAAAGCTATGATAAATACTTGTGATAATTAAAGTGTTCAGTCAAAAATGTTGAATCGGGAGCTCAGGAACTTCAAGCTATGGCACCGATGTAACATGGCACTTTTGTTAAAATCTCTGGGAACAGGCATTATAGTTATCTTATTAAGGCAGGCTCAGCGAGTAAGCCGCTAATTTCTTATAAAGCAGCTTTTATAGGTCCTGTCGGAGAAATAAGACACAGTTTAATCATACACTATTAAATTACAGGATTAAAGTTACTGTCCAGTCAGGAGCTCACAAACGCTATGTATATCAGAACCTACAGAATACAATAACCTCGACTTGTTTTCCCCATATCTTGCTCTTTGGATGCTTTCTCCAATAAGACAGCGATGTGGTGTGTGGTGGGAGCTTACCTATACTGTCTAAAGGGAGTCTGAGGTAGTCTAAGACACACCTCCTATCCCCTCATTGGTTTAGTATTCTGCACCCCACCCTTCACCTGCAGCTCCTCCTCCATAGATTGGCTACACTGTATCAACACAAGTCAACCATAGGCTCACTAGGAAGCCAGGACTTGGAGAGCTGATTTCTATTATGGCAATGCCTATGACTATAAGGGACAGACAGACAGTACGCCAGCAGTGATAAAAAAAAGATTATCAGCTAACTACAATACTTGTATTGAGGCAACTGAGGCTAGGTAAGGGAGAGCCCAATAGGTAACTTTAAGGCCGGGGCCCCACGTGGCGTACACGGAAAAAAATGGCAGTCACAGCAAATTGGATGAGATTCTAGCAAATCCCATGCCCACTTTGCGGAAAAATATGTGCAGCAGACATATTGTGATTTCCAGAACGGTCGCGATTTTGGAATTGGCAGCATGTTAAGTATACCTACGGAAATATTGGTGGTTTCCCTATAGGTATAATGGAAGCAGAAAAACTCTGCGAACTTTCTGTGAAAATAGAGTTTATAATGTTAAACTGGTTTAGAGACCCCGCTTCTGCTTCTGATGTCCATTTGACGTTTGTAGGCAATTATTTACTAGTCTTGGCCGACAACTGAGGATATGATGATTTTATCCACTTCAGAGGAAAGTCTCTGGCAAAAAAACAAAAGGAAGCTGTAAAATTATTTATAATAATGAGTCTGAACTATGTCATTCAAAGGCCTAATCAAGCAGATCAGAAGGGTAATAAAGGGAGGAAAGCCAAAAGTATAATTCATGGCCTGTAAGAAGCCATGCCAATCTGCTAATTCTGGGGGGTGGACCAAAAACATGGGACATACAATAAACCTGTCTAAAGTTCTCCTACATTTGTATTATCTTCGAACTATATAATGTCTCCATATATTTCAACAATGAGATATGTTGATTATAAAGAAAAAGTTTAAAGAGGTTGTCCCATTACAAGGATCCTATCTATACTGCTTGTTAATGTGGATGTAAGACTTTTCCTAAATACATTGCTTCAGCAAAACTGCTTTGTTTGTCCACTATCTTACTTTATTCATTTTTTTTGACACATCCCTTGACTTATCTGGTCATAAGTCAAGTGATGTATCTGCTGCTCTGAGGGGGGAGGGGCTAAGTGCACGGGAGCGAGCCTGGAGGGGGGGTAGTTTAACCTCTGGGGGGAAGGGGTCGCCAATACAGACCTGTAATAGAGAGGCAGATGCTGGGGACGGTTAGACGCCAGCATAGATGCCTGCAACATTGCTATGCGCCTGCCCTGCATGAAGCCAGCAGCGGCAGGAGCGATGCGGAGGAGTGGAATAACAGCATCGCTCCTGCCGCTGCTGGCTTCATGCAGGGCAGGAGCATAGCGATGTTGCAGGCATCTGTGCCGGCGTCTAACCGTCCCCAGCATCCGCTTCTCTATTACAGCGGATGCCGGGTCTGTATTCACATATGCAAAGCCAGCGGCGAGATGCTGCTGGCCCTGCGTGCACGCTCATAGATGGTGAGACCAGTCTAGCCTTCACAATGCGAATACAGACCCGGCATCCGCTGTAATAGAGAGAGGCGGATGCCGGGTCTGTATTCGCATTGTGAAGGCTAGACTGGTCTCACCATCTATGAGCGTGCATGCAGGGCCAGCGGCATCTCGCCGCTGGCTTTGCATATGTAACCCCGCCCACCAATGACGCAACAAAGCAGGAAGACAGAAGATTTTACAGCAACGAAGACTGGTGAGTATGCGACGTGGGAATACCCCTTTAATTCTATAATCTTGGGTGTGAACACAGTCAAACACTTTTTGATATCCTTATGAACAATATAGAGTATTGATCATACAGTAAGAAAATGTTTAGCATTAGAGAAGAGCGAACAGTAAAATGTTCAATATTCCTTTCGAGTAGCCGCTCAATATTCGACTACTCGAATCGAATATTGAATCCTATTATAGTCTATGGGGGGAAAATGCTCGTTTCAGGGGTAGGCAACATTCGAGCAAATTACACTAACCCACGAGTGAGGGTCGGGCTGGATCCTCCGAGAAGTCTTCTCCGTGCAGTGTCCCCGCGGCGTCTTCCAGCTCTGAATTCACTCTGGAAGGCATCGGGCCTGGGCAGAGCCGACTGTGCATTCCCACACTTTCCAGCTCTGAATTCACTCTGCCAGGTATCGGGCCTGGGCAGAGCCGACTGCACATGCCCGCACTACAAGAAAATGTAGTGCTGTATAGCATTCGGCCAATCAATGCTGGTTCTGCATCGAACTTTTCCATTCGAATAGCGAGTGGTACTCGATTGAATACCTACTCGATCGAATACTACTCGCTCATCTCTATTTAGCATGTTTTTAAAAAAATTTAAAAAATAATTAAAATACCTATTTGGTATTGCCACATCCATAACAACTAGGATTGAGCGATCGGGATCAGAAAAGATCGGATCCCGATCGCGATTGAGTAGATTTCATGATCGCAATCAGGTTCCAATCTTGCCTAAAAAAAGATCGGGAACGGAATTCCGATCTCGATTGCTCAACCTTACCTGCACAGAACCGCTGCCACTCCCCGGAGCTCCCAGCCATTGTTCTCTGTCTTCTCCTCTGTCATTCACACGCCGGTAGAGCGCCGTACGCGCCCCCGTCTCCGTGGGCTAGTGTTACTGATGCTGGGGCTTGTTGTGGCTTAGGAGAGTGTGGGTGGATACAGGGAGGGGATACGTTAGTGCATCACTCAGGTAACCGGACAGCAGGGGGGGGACTAAGTAGCCGGCGGATTTTTTAATCACTACACAGTGTGGAGTCCAAAAATTGAGGCCTTCAATTTTTGGACTCCATGCTTTGTAGTGAATAGTATCGTTTTTAAAATCTCATTTTTGATCATTAAAAAATCCCATTGACTTGCATTAGGATCGGAATTGGGATCGGGATCGGGTTCGGATGGAAAATGATTGGAAATTGGATTTTAAAAATGATCCTTAAACCTGAAGATCGGCTCAACCCCAGTAACAACCTGACAGATAATATTATTACACTATTTCACCTACAAAAAATCAGTACAGCTTTTGCACAAGACCCCAATTTGGGCCACTTTGTCGCTTTTACGCCCCACTTACCACTTTAAAGACAGTGAGAAGAGAGGGCAGGGGTCAAGGTGGTCTAGAAAACTGGTGTGAGTTATAGCTAGAATCCACTAGCTTCTTAATTCTGGTCCCCCGGACATCTCAAGATGCTCCAGAATTATTACAAGGCCGGAGCCTCTTCATTTTGGCTCATCTGGTGGCAGCCGGGAAATCGATTAAGACCGGTGTAGGAAACGCCAAGCGTAATAAATTCCCCCCATTGTTTTTTGTTAATATCTGGTATGGTATTGTTAACCGTCCAGGCTTAGCATGAGTACAATTTACACCCAACACTTATTTCTCGCCCCAATACAAACATGCCATTCTGTTCCTGTCCCCGGTGACATCCGTCCACCGGGTTACTTAGCAACAACAGGTTACAGAATTGCCTTCCTCAGTAGTGTTAATTCTTTTTTCATTTGCAGCTTACAGATACTTGGTAATATCTGTCATCCTCCAGTGGTGACAAGGTAATATGTAGTGTACTGCTGTTCTTAGTTTATTGCAAACTGATTCTTTCTTTTCAATAGCACAGTGTGTGAAGGCTGCATTATTAGTTGTGCTAAAAGTATCCTAGGTAAGTCTGTCCCTGTGTGTTTTTATAGATTAACCCCTTCTGCAAAACCCTGTAAAAGCCTAAACTTTCCTAACTTAAAAGGGTTATCCACTTTTTCAATATTGATGGCCTATACTGTCATGTACGCATGTTAATAAAAAGCTTTGGTTATGATAGAAAACCTTTATTTAGCTCCAGGATCAGACTTAGTCTGTCTTTCTTCTCACATGGATTCAAGCTCACGCATCCACCTCTCCTCTCCATAGACTTCCAAAGTCATAAATCTGAGTCATATGACTTGAAATCTGTCTTGAGACAGAGTAGGGATTTTTAGAGTGACAAACATTTTAGCAGATGGAAGAACGGGAAAACAGCCTAATATTGAAGCAAGAAGCATTTTCCTTGATAAGATAGGCTACGAAGCTTCTTACAACAGTACTATTAATTTATACAAAGTTTGTTGAATCAACGGCGCCTTTTTAAGTGTGGACACAAGTAAATTGCTAGCTAGGTGGATAAAGTGAGGATGGCAACAGGAAAGAATTGTGCTCCTTCTGCTCAAATGGGGTTTGTTGCAAGATCCTCCTCAAATTCTGGGAAGGCCTGCTTGACCCATTGGGGTACTGAGCTTGAATTAGTTGAGGTGGCTTGAAGGCAGGGGTCGCATCTGTCCGGGAAACCACGTGACAAGTAGGAACCAAACAGAGCCAAAGGCTCTCAACTCCCAGGGATGATGCGCTCCTCCGCAGTAATGCAATGATACGCCTTGGACTTAAATAAACCAGGCTTTTATTTACAGATAACGCGTTTCACATTTGAACCCTGAAACATGTATACATATGGAAGTAGAATATATGAAATGGATAAAACCAGTTGGTCTCGCACCTGCTGTTGTTGTGATATTGTCGTAACAATGATAGTAACATTGGCAGAGTGGCCAAATGACAGGCTGGTTCCACAATGTCACCAGACGACAGGGCATGTAGTCATGGAGTGGAAAAAGGGTATACAAACCAGAAGCAAAGGGGAGGACAAGCTGCGCTCTCTGGTCTAGAAATGGAAGCCAAGCGGGAATGGTAGCCTTTACTTTTAATCATATATAACAGAGGAACGACACATTGCAAAATTTCCAGAAATGTTTGCTTATGGGGAACACAAACCTTTACTAAAACAGAAGGTCCTCTATAGATCCAGCGACTCAGTTCTCTAATTTGAGTCTTTTTCCTTTCTTATCTTCCCCATCCAGCCCAGACCACTATGATACTGAAATCACTATAGTTCTCATGTTCATATGGTCAGACCTTCCTTCATCTCCATATAGCATCCTAATAAAGCACAACCGGTTATCTGTTCAAACTACCATTCTGCATTTGTCAGGAGAGTTTGGCGCAAGAAAATGATGCCTGTGCAGTCTCGCCCAGAACACACAGTCAGTGAAGAATATCCCCTATACCTCATGGTCATACCAGATTTTGAATGTAGACCAGATATAGCCAAACCAATCTTTTCCCATTTTTAAAGCTTTCTGTGTAATGTTATATACGGAGGAATCATCGCTATCAATATAAAGTAACTTTGAGGGAGAATATAATATATTTTATACAATACTTCTAACTACTGTCGGCAGGGAAGTTATATCAGGAAAGCCATGTTCTAGCAGAGGAACACTTACACCGGAGGTATAACTATGTCTATGATAAGTGTTTTCCCTGACATGTAGCTTAACTATAATGATCAGCACAGACATCCAGAACGGCATCTCACACACGTAAAGCCTGACATTGCCATAGACAGATGTTGACTCTAAAATGAACCCAAATTATCCATCCGTTCTATTACTGTCTGTTATTCACACATTACTTTCTTTGAACCTCTGCAGCATAGCGATCAGTGACGTCTTTCTTCTACCTCAGTCTCCCTCCTCCTCATCTATTATCTGCACATTAATGGGAACAGTCACCTTGAGCTAGTGACGCAGTGTAAGGCATCCATCTCATGGAGTAGCAGCCTCCCTCCCTGTGTACTCTGCTCACATGGCACTAAAACCTAAGCAAAAGCTAAGAAAGAGACCTGCTAAGTATTAAAATGCATTCACTGCCTTTTTTTTTATTGTCACACAGCTATACATTACGAGTGATATTTAGAAGGATAGTTAAAGATGGCTACTTTCACAAAAAATATTCAAGTTTTTTCTGTATTAATAAAATAGACCTTGCACAAGACAGCTTGTGTTACAGTCACCATTAGAGCCTGTGCACTGATTTCTTATGGTTTATTTGCTTCCTGAATGCAACATCGAGCAATTCTGTTTAGACTTCATTAGGAATTACCTACCATTTTTGGTGGTTGTAGAGCCTGTGTAACTTCTTTACATAGCTGGCTGTCCTGCTGAAACTGACATAGGTCTTAAGGCAAAGCATACTGCATTTTTTTTTCTCAGTGTTAGAGATAGAAGTTTAGACGGAGCTCTACATGGTGCTTCAGAGAATGGAGACTAAGGAAAGTATCCAAGTCTTTAGCCTTTGGATAGGTGCTAAATGTCCAATGTGGGATAACTTCAAGGGTAGCTCTGCATAATTTGGTTATAATTTGCTCATGAAACATGGTTCCTTCTAAATTCATAGGCCCAATTGAGTGGCAAAATATCTATGATAGGCGCTTTGGCATTACCATTTAGGTGGAGGAAGAACAAGTCGATGGTGAACTACTTTCCTGTCTGCATGTTCCCTGCGGAGATCTGGCGGTAAGCACATGGACCCCATTATAGTCTATGGGGTCCGTGTACTTTTACCACCAGCGCTTGCACTTGCGTTTGGTATTTCGTTCGGGGGTCCCCATGCGGACTCCCCTGGATGGAATACCAATGCAGATGTGAACGAGGGGTAAGACATCTGATCAACCAAGGCTTCTGCTAAACCTAACATGTTCACATAGATCCCTATAGAGATTTCAGTATCTTGTAGCTGTAATATGGATGTTCATTGTAAAACGCCGCATTTTTTTTCTTCTGCCTTTCTGCAATGTTGGGCTTTAGCCTTTGGCGATGCCCCATGTGGCATAAACGTTGCGGTCCGCCTGCGACGGAAAAGCCATGGAAAGAAAAAGTGGCGTGTTATAATGACTGCAAAGTGGATGGAATCCTAGTGTAACCCATCCCCACTTTGTGTTAAAATATGCACTACAGACAGGTGGCGATTTCCAAAATCGTTGTGATTTTGGAGATCGCAGCATGTCAATTACATCTACGGAAACGCTGGAGGTTTCCCCATAGGTATAATTGAAGCAGAAAGTCCGCAAAGGAAACCTCTGTGAACTTTCTGAGGGAAGAACAATGTCAATGGGAGTGTTTTTATCAGAGCTGATTCTGCCACGAGTTATCATGGCAGTATCAGCGCCACTTTACTCCGTGTGAATTCCCCCTTATATTGGAGTATGTGTATTGGCAGGTGAAAGGTAGGGGAATTAGATGTATGGATGTGGTGTACAAGGGACACTAGCTACACACCTGTGATCAGGGTTTCCGTTCTTCGGGTCCACTTGCGGACTTGAAAAACAGAAACTCAATCCACTTAAAAAACAGAAACCCTTTTGTCTTACTGTTTTTTAAGCAGAATGGGGAGAAATGAAGAGGGGAGATGTAACTGGGGGCAGATGGAGGGGGGGCATGAAATGTAGCAGATGAAGGGGGATATGAAACTGAGGGAGAAATGGAGGGGGGGGAGACATGAAATTGGGGGTAGATGAATGGGGCCCTTAAACTGGAGGGACAATAAACTGGGGACAACTGGAGGGGGCATTAAATCGTGAAGGTAGCTGGACATGTCTGCCTCCTGTTTGCCCCCAGTTTAATGTCCCACTTCATCTGCTATTAATTTATTGCCCCCACAACTACCCTCACTGTTTAATGTCTCCCTCTAGTTGCCCCCAGTTTAATGTCCCGCTCAAGCTGCTATTAATTTATTGGCCCCCTCCAACTACCCCCACTGTTTAATGACCCCCTCCAGCTGCCCCAATTTCATGTCCCCTCTAGTTTCCTCCAGTTTAAACTGGGGCACCAGGAGAGGGACTTAGTACTGTGGGGCAGTTGGAAGGGAACATTATAATGTGGGGGCATATAATGTACGGGTGACTGTAGGAGGATTATACTGTGTGGAGGCACATGAAAAATGAATGAAAATGGGCGGAGTCAACATAAAAGTGGGCAGAGCTTTATTTGCCACAGAACGCTATGCACGCAGCACATTTTGTCCCTCTTTCTGTTCTTCAAAAGTTGGGAGGTATGTTTACAGGTGAAAAAAAGATAAATAGAAGTGTTTTAGGCGAGGTTCACATTTGCATTAGAGCAAAGTCTGTCACGGCTTTACAGTCTATGGGGTCCACGGGTAACCGCTTTTTAGCGGATGGGCTATCTGTTTTTCAGGTCCCCATGAGGAGCCGAACGATAGTGTAAACCTAAGGCCTCGTTCACACGGGGCACGGGACCACGTATTTTGGTCCTGATTCTAATGCGGGAAGCCACGTCAGAATAGGACCAAAATGCGACTGTTGCGGCTTCCAACAGTTGTGGCTTCTTGCTCCGGAGTAGGCCCAACTGAATGGGCCTAGTCCGGAAGGTGCTGTCGTGAGGCGGACGCCGGGCTGACTCAGCCGGGGAATCCGCCTGAAGAAAGCATTACCTTTTGTAATACATGATACATTACAGTATCATGTGTATCTTTTGGTTCCCCCACAGTATTATGTCGCTCTTCGTGTGGCACCACAATATTGAACAATCACACCAAAAAACTAATACCTCTCCCAGATCCCACTGTGTTCGCTCCTGTCTCTGCTCCTGGAGACTTCAATGACATCACCACATTGCACCGACTGCTCACAAGACTCCAGGAGCAGAGACTGGCCAAATGGTGAAGCAGAGTGGACTCGCCCTTCTAGGAGCAGAGGATATGTCACCACATAACTGGACAGATTTACTGTTCACGAGTTTGTAGAAGTTTGGTGAGGACTCTTTCGTACCAGCGCCCGATCTCCGCTGTGCAGGTTTCCATTTCTTGCGCGAAACTGGGCACTGCAGGCATTTATAAAAGCCTATTCATTTGAATGGGTTTGAAAAGTTTATGGCTGTGAGCGCCGGTGAGCGTTTTATGCTTTCCGCGGCAAAACGTTTTTTTTTTTTACCGGACACAAATTTGGACATGTAGGACTTTGTGTCTGGTTTAAAAAAGACGCTACTGTGAACCCAGCGTGACTTCTGGGTTTATACACTGTAACAAACCCTCACTGTTTATGATATAACCAATAAAGTTACTGTCTCTCTTAGAAAACCCAAATTTCATACTGACCCAGGGAATTCTGAGGTAATAGAGGGGGGTCCTCCAGCCAGGACCCCCAACTATTACCGAGAATGGAAAAAGACTAAAAGCAGAGCCTCTTGTTCTAGAAGACCCAACATGTCCATGGACAACCCAGTGACATTAGTGAGAAGTGTGTTATACTTCATTACCTCTAGAGGCGCTGTAGGGAATGTGAACGCCTGCAGTCAGGTCCGACCACAGGTTACAGGAAGGGATGGTAAAGAGCTGACAACCCTTTGGGGCTCTGCTCACACCACCTATAGACATCTATAAGTAAAATGACTTAAGTGAGATTGGAAACCCCTGAAGATCCCGAGTGCTGGGGAAAGGACATTGAGGCCTGTACAACATTTACTACAAGGACATCCAATGAGAATAAAGACAAGGACAAGGACAAAGATGTAAGAGGTAAAGGGGAGAATTTTTATTTATAGATGGGGCAGGGTCATATTATATTACTATATTCCTATTATATATACTATGTCTATATGTATGTGTATGATACTAATCTTATTTATAGATGGGGCGGGGTCATATTATATTACTATAGTCATATTATATTATGTCTACGTGTATGTGTATGATACTAATCTTATTTATAGATGGGGCGGGGTCATATTATATTACTATATTCCTATTATATATACTATGTCTATATGTATGTGTATGATACTAATCTTATTAATAGATGGGGTGGGGTCATATTATATTGCTATATTCCTATTATATATACTATGTCTATATGTATGTGTATGATACTAATCTCATTTATAGATGGGGCGGGGTCATATTATATTACTTTTTTTAAGTGTACTCTTTATCCCCAATTTTGCTTTGTATATTACTATAGTCCTATTTTTTTTTAGTTTTTTCCTAGATTTCTATTCTACTATTTATGTTTCTTCTTATACATTTATCTAATCTTTACATTTTTATAACTACATTTTTTTCCTATTAATTCCTATTTTTAGCTTACTATTACTACTACTTACTTCTCATCTAATCCTATTTAAGGCCGTGTTTTGATCCTAAGGAAGGCGAAAACCCTGTGAGGAATGGGCCAATTGTGCTCAGCATAGGGGAAAATTCCTTCCTGAACCCCATAGTACACCATGCACCTGAGATCTGCCCCCCCCACAGTGCACCATGCACCTTACATCTCTCAGCCCCATTACACAATGCACCCAAATCTGCCCCCACAGTACACTGTGCACCCCATATCTCTCCCCATTAGACAATGCACCCCACATCTCTCCACCTCCACACTACAACATGCACCCTACAACTCTTACCCCATAGTACACCATGCACCTGAGATCTGCCAACCCACAGTACAGCATGCACCTACATCTCTAAGCCCCACTACACAATGAAGCCCAGATCTATCCCCCAGATTTGTCCTCCCCTCCACACCATGCACCCTACATCTCACCCACACTACACAATAAACCCCACATCTTTCACATCCCCACATTACACCAGGCACCTCACATCTCTGCATGTTCCTCCACTGCAATGGGATACAATTTTTCTACATTGTTCAAAGACCTTCTTGCAATCACAGACACGCCTACCGAGTAACAAGACTAGAGAGTCATGTGACTGTGACGTCATAAGGTCCTTGCTGAATAGTGAAAGACCAGGCAGAAGAGCAGAGCAGGCACAGACACGTGACATGGTCAAGCTGTGTCACATGCCCCTCCATGTCACCAGCTCAGTGGTCAGAGGAGGCAGAGCCAGGTAACCGGGGGGCGTGGCTTCAAAAATAGAGACAGGTGTAGAATTGAAAATGAATGTCTATGAGATCATGCAGCAGCTGAAGCTGGGAGCCGGCTGTAACTTCAGCAGGAGCTCCCTGAGAGCGCTCAATGAATGCTGTATACATGGCTATGTGCGACGCCATGATGCGGCCTCCTTCTGACCCGGCGGTCACGTGATCCGCCGGGAGCAGCATCTTGCAAGAGCTGCTGGGTCTTACAGGACCCAGATCAGCTCTGTATACTGTGTATACAGCATGCAGGAGGCTGTATCCCTCCTGCAACTGAGGCTAAATGTACCAGCCCCAGTTATAGGGGAAATCAGCCTCCAATACAAAAAAAAGTGATCAGATGTCCCCAAAGGTCTTTTATCACTTTATGGGGACACAATCTGAAAAAAAAAATATATATAATTAAAAAGTTTTAAAAAAATGTAAATAAAATAATAATTAAAATTAAAAAAATAATACACTAATAAAACGCCGTTATTAAAGATTATAGCCCCACCACCGACGACACCATACAAAATAAAAATTTCCATAACGGAGAGGAAAAACTATTTCATAAAGTTTTTCAGTGACACATTGTGTTATTAATTAAAATAAATAAATAAATTGAAAACCAGACTCAATTTCCCTCCTATTATATTTTCCCAGATATAAAAAAAATTAAAACACATTCGAAAATAAAAACAACATAAAAATAAAGCCCTATGTGTCCCTGAAAAAAGAGGCAAAAATTAGTTGAGTGAGAAAAATGTTACAGCCCTCAAAACCACACATACAAAATAAACCTAAAATGTGTCTGGTCCTGGACCACAAATTGGCCCGTACTGAAGTGATTAAGGGGTTAATATCTACCCAGCCCGCAATGTTGACAACAGGAAATAAAATGGGGGTCAAAATGAATAATAAGTGTTAAAACTTACTTTGCCAAAGCTGCCCCTACCCAACATCTTGTGGAGGATGAAGCGGCTGATGGTAAGGTCGGGGTAGGGGCCTGATGTTTCAGAGTCTTGGCTGCTGCCAGGGGTCAACTCCAGGTCCTCCGATCCTTTATCCTGGGATCTTCTTTTCTTGTTCTTCTCCTTTAGTCCATCGTCATTCTCCTCTTCTCTCTTCCTCTTCTCTTCTCTCTTCTCCTCTCCGTCACTCTCCTCTTCCCTCTTCCTCTTCTTCTCCTCTCCTCTTCCAATGGACGCCATTCTGGTCGTGTCTCACAATCCAAAAATATCCAAAAGGCTAAATAAAATCTGAAGAAATCCGTAGAAACTCTTCTTCTCTCCGCCGTCGACAGTTAAGAACTGAATTTCAGTTGGCCATGCGCAGGTGACATGATGTCATGGCCGTGAGACCCTCAGGTAGCTCCTGCCTGGCAGTGTTCATTGCCCTGCACTGCCATATACACTGTGGGGTTGGCATCATGGGGGACAGTCCAGTGTCCTGAAGATTGGGAGAGACCTTTATGGCTACTTCTAGTGCTGCATTATTAGTAGATGGGAAAGAAGTGACCGCAATATGAGGGCCGGCCGTGCCCATAGTCCATTATTATAGAAAGTGTTACTACTAATATGTATGGAAAGAATATATATGAAACACATGTTCCTGGGTGTCTATAAAAAACATAATAATTTGAAAGGGCTCGGACAATGGTTATTGGGGCACTCTACTATTCTTTATGGGGACACTGTAATTTTCTTCATTGGAGCACTGTAATCTTCTTTATGGGACACTCTAATATTCTTTAGGGGCATGCTAATCTTTATGGGACCACTCTAATCTTCTTTAGGGGTACTCTAATCTTTAGGGGGCACTCTGGCACTAAGGGTACAGAAAATGATCATGTGAAAATTCTTCCCCCTCTTACAATGAGCTTTACTCTAGATTTAGTGTATCCGGGATAGAGATATTTAATTGTAATAGCGCCCCTGGTGGTTGCACCTATAGACCTGGCTTTTATGCATTGTATACAGACCATTGACATACCTCCCAACCGTCCCGATTTCCGCGGGACATTCACAAATTCTGTGTTCTGTCCCGTGGTCCCGGTCGGCGGGAGGTATGTCCCGGTTTCAACTCATCGGTGTCCGGACGGCGATGACTTGAACACATAAGCGAGTAAAGCAGGAGCTGTCACAGCTCAGCTCCTGCCTTACTGCTGCGCTCCGGCTTCTGCATGTGTAGACGCGATATGATGACGTACAGTGGCGTAACTAGGAATGGCGGGGCCCCGTGGCGAACTTTTGACATGGGGCCCCCCCGACACCGAAGATCTCGACCGAGTCCCTCCTACGCATTCCTGCGCGCTCTATTATGTTCCATAGTGGCCCCTGTACACAGTATTATACCCAATAGTGGCCCCTGCACACAGTATTATACCCAATAGTGGCCCCTGCACACAGTATTATACCCAATAGTGGCCCCTGCACACAGTATTATGTCCCTTAGTGGCCCCTACAGGACTAAATACTGTCACGTCACCCGCTGACCGCTATACCAGGACAAATTGTGGATATAAAATCTGGTCATGTGCATTACAATTTAGTAACTCCATGTGCCTCATATTAATAGCAGTTAACCCCATCATCTCCCTGACATTAACCCCTGTGTGCCTCACCATAAGGGTTACTGATATGTGAGAGACATGGAGGTAATAATAAAGTATCTTCATTATTATTACCCCCATATGTCTCACACATCAGTAACTCTTATGGTGAGGCACACAGGGGTTAATGTCAGGGAGATGATGGGGTTAACTGCTATTAATATGAGGCACATGGAGTTACTAAAACACAAGTAATCCCCCCATATGCCTGATATTAATAAGTAACCCCAGTACGTACCTGTGTAGCTTTAGTTTCATTTTCCTTCTTCCTCCAGTGCAGGACGGCAGGAGCTCGGCAGGGATAAGCCCCGCCTCCTCCTCTCATTGGTGGGCAGAGGACAGCAGAGAAAGGGAGGGGGGAGAGAGAGGGGGGAACGTCCTGCAGCGCTGACAGGAGCCAGAGCTGCAGCTCCTGTGTCTCAGCCGTTGCTGCAGCTTCGGGGCCCCCTGTTGGTGGAAAGTATTCCACCAACAGGGGGCCCCGATCATTATACTCGGGGGTCCGAAAAGATCTCCGAGAATAATGATAGCAGCGGTAGCAGCTGTCACCGGGCCCCTAATGCCCCGGGCCCTGTGGCAGCTGCTACCGCTGCTATGGTGGTAGTTACGCCACTGATGACGTCACATCACGCCTACAACTATGTGAGAGAGCTGCGGGGGAGTGTTGGAAGGTGAGTATAAGTGTTTTTTGTGTTAAACATTGAGGGGAACATGAAGGGGGCCATGAAACTATGAGCAGATGAAGTGGGAGGGAAAGACATGAAACTGTGGGCAGAGATGGGGGACATGAATCTGGGGGCAGAGATGGAAGGGGTACATATAATTTATGGGTGACTGTAGGAGGACTATACTGTGTGGGGTCACATGAAAAATGAACAAGAATGGGCGGCGTCAACATAAAAGAGGGCGGAGCTAAAGTTGCCTCGCGCCACACATTTTGTCCCTCTTTCTGCTCTTCATACGTTGGGAGGTATGCAAGTGTGGCATAGGAACTAAAAGCAAAAAGTATAAGCCCATGAATAACTTATGTACTTCCATTGCCTAGCAACAACTCCTTTCTCTGCGTACTCAGTTACATGTATTGCTTAGTCATCCAGGTATTCTGATGTGTATACAGTAAAGGGCAGTTATAAACTTGCAAACACTTTAGTGTTTTCAAAGGGAAATTTTCAGGTGCTCTTTCAAGTGATCTTCTGTTCTGTAACCAAGGATTAATATGTCGTCATTCACATACAGAAGAGAGCCTGAAAAAGGATAGAGAAAAGTTCAATATTATCTAGATTTCTTTAAAAAATACATGATTCCAAAGTCTGTATTGTTACATAGAAATGTTGCTTATCCCTTCCACATACAGATGTATACTTTCTTACCTGACCTCTTTTGACTGTCATGACTGGACGCAGCTTCGACCCAACTATTCCACATTGTTCGGTTTTACTGAATAAATGAAGATTCATCTCAGGTAACTGGAATGGCCTCCTCGAAGAGACCTTAAAAAGGTAAGGTAAGGTGAGAGTCTCCACCTATTTTAATGTCACTTTCACTTTATGCATAACGTTTACTGTGTTTGCCTTAGAGAGCTAGAAAATGGATAGATAGGTTCCTAGGAACGAGCAAAATGAAGAGCAAATAGGAAGGGCACTCACCTGTTGAAGATTTCCCTCTAAAAAACGTCCTTTATTAGGGTAGACAAGTGCAATAAAAAGCAACCTTCTGGGAGGGAAAGACAGCATATATGGCGACAACCAGACTGAAACGGCCGGCCGTAGCTGAGAAACTGTCTTGGTATAAAACCCACATTATGCAGTAAAGGCTTCTGGGAAAGTCGGGCATGATGTTCAGGGTGCTTCCTATAGAGGGCAGCATAACAGAGGCACTGTCTCCCTATTTACATCTTGGGAGACAGATTTGCATATTCCTCCCGAAAAAGGTAACATACAATGAGAATTCTAGTGTGTATTGGTGGTTAGCATGATGCAACACTTTACTAAATTTTGATGGATTGTGAAATGGTAAATGTGTCTGACTTTTTTTATTCCAAAAAAAATGGTGGTTATCTTTAACCTATTTGTGTTTTGGCATGTATTTAAAACAAACCTGTCACTAGGTTGGGAACCATTGGGATACCATCATGGTGTTTTGCAGCTGGGGTTTACGACATTTACAACTTGCCCATATCAAAACCAACCAGCTTCAGCAAGTCCATCTCTTTAAATAATTTAATAGTGATTGTAGCACAGTTGAATTTTTTTCTCTAGCCCCCACCGTTTTTGAGCAGTCAATGCTGTTAGTTTTAGTCCCTGATATGCTATTTAGTTTCTGTACTGTCAGGAGGGCGGTGTTAAGCAGGAACTGGCAAGGAATATGACTTTGAGCTTTGATTGAAACTCTGAAACAGCCCCCCTCCTGACCCTTCCTTCTTACATTACAGAGCTTAAAGTGGTTGTCCAGGATAAAATGGAATTCATAGACTAATCTAAACACCCTCCTCTCACCTACTTTCTAAATTAGATAATTTAGCAAAGATGTATATTTACCCATATCCCTGGGGTAGCCAGGTTTCCAGAAATGGACCCCATCATACTTACCTGTCTTCCTTCCAGATTTCCTTCTGCAGGACAGCTCCTCCTCTTTTTTGACTGGAAGGAAGACACGTAAGTATGATGAAGTATAAAGGACCAGCAAACCAGATTCAGTGATGAACCTGGTACCAAGGAACTGCACTCTTCTTAATAATTAGAAAAAACGGCTTTATTGGCATCAAACTCACACAACGCGTTTCAGACGTCAGACTACGCCCTTTCTCAGGTGCAATAGTTTCTGTACAGCAGCTGTGTGTTTATGCACAGCAGGGTCACACAGCTGCTGTACAGAAACTATTGCACCTGAGGAAGGGCGTAGTCTGACGCCCGAAACGCGTTGTGTGAGTTTGATGCCAATAAAGCCGTGTTTTCTAATTATTAAGAAGAGCGCAGTTCCTTGGTACCAGGTTCATCACTGAATCTGGTTTGCCGGTCTTTTATACTTCATAATTACACTCCTGTGAGGTGTTGGGAACATTGCTACCTTAGTCGAAGAGAAGCCCTCTGGTTATCTCATATTGCAATTACAGAGTTGTGACTTGGGCTCACAACCTCTCAAGGTGAGCGTCATTCCTCTGTTAAGTCTTTGAAAAAATCTTTGCAAGAAAAAACTACACTACGGTTTGCTCGGTGTCCACTATCCCCTTTTGTTTTTGAGACGTAAGTATGATGGGTGGGTGGGATGTCTTAGTTGGGAAGGGCTAGTAGTGGAAAGGATATCTATAGAGACAGGGAGGAAGTGTGAGAGAGATAGCAGGAGGTAATGCAAGCGAGGTAGTGTGAGTCAGCCTACAAGTATCATGATGCATTGCATTAGCTAAGACAGCAGGAAGCTACACCAAGTAAACAAATGCAGGAGTTGCAAGGAGCGACCAGAGAAGCCAACTTATTAATCCATTAATAGCACTAACCGATCGAACTCAACTCTAGTCATTTACCTATGTAGCCAAGTGTAACATGACATTTAAAGGGGTTGTCCCATCACAAGGATCCTATCTATACTGCTTGTTAATGTGGATGTAAGACTTCCTAAACACACTGCTTCAGCAAAACTGCTTTGTTTGTCCATATTTTACTTTATTAAATTCATTGTTGACACAGCCCTTGACTTATCTGCTCAAAAGTCAAGTGATGTATCTGCCTGCTCTCAGGGGGGAGGGAGGAGGGGCTAAGTACACAGGAGCGAGCCTGTGTTTCTAGCTATTCCTGTGTCTACACCACGTGACCTAGCTTCCTGATCTCAGATAGGGGAGAGGAGCTGCTTTCATTTCTGAACTCGTCTTCTGTTCTCCCAGTTATCAGGCTAGCTAATTCAATTGTGTTCATTATGGCAGAGACAGGCAGTCTCTGTATGTAACACAGAATGGAGTTGCTCCTGCCTGTGCTTCATAGTCCAATATTGTACATATAGTGTTGTTTGAGGACCTTTGATGACATCACAGGCCCTTCAGCCGCCCCATAGGATCACGCTATGCGGTGGGCGGAGCTACACACTAATTTGGGGCAGAGCTAAATGGCAGGTTGCATGTGAAACCCCGCCCACCAAATGATGCAAGAAACCAGGAAGAAAGAAGATTTTACAGCAGTGAAGACTGGTGAGTATGCGACGTGGGAATACCCCTTTAAATAAACTTTTGCAGCCATTTTTACTTAACTTGCCCAGTGTTTTTCTATGGCTTTTGCTTTGAGTTATCACAGAGCAGCAAGTTATCAAATCCAAGTTAAAGAAAGACACATCAGTATATGTCCTTAATTATACATTGTAGATATGGCCAGTTTTGCTGAGGATACGTTCGTAACCTGAGCTGCAGAAGGACATCTTGGTTTAATGGCCCCAAACCTAGGGACATATTCCCTGCAAAGAAGTTGTCCACCTCCATTTCACATTCCTATTCTCCGCACAGAACTATGATGTCTACCTGCAATTGTGAAGTCAGTCATTGAAGCTTGAGTACTTCACACTGAAGAATGCCAAATCGATGAAGGAAGATACTGTAGATGACTCTTGGCTGCAAAAAGAAGTTATCCTGTAGTGAACTTTTATGCTAGACAATTATTATCAATGAATAGAAGGCAGCAATGTAAAGATCGGGATGACATGATGCATTACTTTCCACATTAATTTCCTCACTGACCTTGAACAGTAAAGATCCAAAGCCAAAACTGACTATTCCATGCAGATGTCAGCTTGTGCGGCTTCTTGGCAGGTATCTCTGCTAATAAACATTTAATTTACAGTCTGTGCAATTCTCTAATCTCCGTAAAGTGGTTGGTGAGCCCATCTGCTTACTATGATTTATGGAAATCTTTTAACTTACGTAGCATCTTAACTAGCTAGCCCAAAATTGGTGCATGATCCCGATCCACATATCAAGAGCGTAGAGTGAATGTCACCGTCACATCATAAAGGGATCCTTATCACATATCGGCAGTGTTTGACCTCACCCACACTCTGTCGGAGTATGCCGAGTAGAGAATTAGGAGGGAATGACCAAAAAACAAAGCCAAGCAATGAATATCATTTACTATATGTTTCCTAAGACTCTAATTTAGGCCTGGTTCACCTCTGCGTTCGGTATTCTGTTCAGGGAATTCGCATAGGGACCCCACAAATGGAATACTAAACGCATTGACGAGTGGTGAGCTTATGAAAGCACACGGACTCCATAGACTATAATGCGTCCGTGTGTTTTCCGTGCGGTGTCCGTACGAGTCATGCGGAGAGAAAAGTACTTCATGATCTACTTTCCTGTCCGCATGACTTGTGCGGAAAACACATGGACCCCATTATAGTCTATGGGGTCCATGTACTTTCAGTGCTCACCACTTGTCAATGTCTTCGGTATTCCGTTCTCAAATGGAATACAAAATGCAGATGTGAACCAGGTCTTAGTATACAATATTAACATGTTAGAAATGTTTATGCACACGGTAATACTTTTTCAGGGATCAGGATATAGATGGTCTTTTCTTAGGCCATCAACATCAAATTGGTGGGTGTATGACTCTCTTCAGGGATTTGAAGGGGCTGCAGAGTTTGTGCGAATACTTACCTTGCTCCTACATGAATACCATTAAATTAGAAGCAGGGGTTGATGCTATGCCAACTAATTTGGGTTACTTGAATGGGACTAAACTGCAATACCATGCGCCATCCAGAGGTGTAACTTGGAGTTCCTAGGCAGATTTTGCAATGGGGCTTCAAGATCTCAATGTACCAATGTTTTCTTATGCTGTAGAGAGTCATTTGGACACCCTCAAGCTCCAGGGCCCAGTGGCGATTGCTAGCTCCCTGGTTTCGCCAGTTCTACTGGAAGTAGAAAGCAGGTATAGGTTAACATTGAGAAGGCTGCAGCACTCATAGACGCTACAGCCCCATCATACAGCTGATCAGCAAGGTTGCCAGAAGGCCAGAAAATGGCCTGTCAAAATCCTGACCCTGGGAAAGTTACTTTTCCTATAATAGTCTTGGTAAGGCTACTGGACTCCAAGGATACTGGATGCAGATAGTAATGAACATAGTAACGAACAAATCCTATGAAAGGTCTGTGAAAGATGTTGACAAAAATCTTGACTCTGTATCATATAGTTCCTATAATTCCACAGAGTTATTGGTGACCAAATTAGGAAAAAGATGCATTATGCTGCGAATGGATAAAAACAGCATTAAGGCTTCTTCTAGTGCATTACTTTGCCTTTTATCTCCTGTCTTCTCGTAGGAAGGGTTCACTTAGCTTCAACAGGTTTACTAATGGATTGCTTTGTTTGTTGCTTGAAACCTTCCGCATTTTTGGTGTCTGAAAGGAATACGGCGCAACATTTTGTATAATATAATACAGTATAAAACATGTAAATTAATGGGATTTTTATGGGATTGCATGAAAACCTGTGCAATATGCTATCACATTACTTATGAGTTTGTACTAGAGTCTTACACGGGATGTTTTTTCTCCAGAATAGTATGTCACAATAGAGTGCCTGCAACATTGGTACGAAGTTCCTTCTATATAATAAAGCCTGGACCCATCTGTCACTCCTCATTCGGAGATAACTCACATTCTAGCAGCTTAACCCCTTAGATGCCACAATGAATAGCGATTACAGCATCTAAGTGAATGGGGTGCCCATTCTTTCAAACACTTTGCTGGTCAGCAGACCTGGCCAGGTTGACCCCCAGGTAGGAACAGTAGACATCCTATTCTGCTTTTCTCTGCATTGGGAGTGCGCAACAAGGTAAGTAGCACTGTGCAGCAAGGAGTGCGGCAGCCATTGTAAGGAAACCTCCGAGGTTGGGAATAGTAGTCACTGTGGTCGAAGTGACAAACAATTCAACCAGATCTTTTGACACTCCTCCTAGGCTGATGTAGTGCTAAGGGGGGCTGCAGGGTATCTGGTGGTGATAGTGGTATTCCTTCCTAGCATGTCTCAATGGTTACATGCCTCCCTGAGTGTAATGGTGATTGAAGTACTCATAGTGGTCAGTGAAGGAATAAGACTGTTACGACCCGATCTTTGCGCTCTAGGCCTGTTGGGTTCAGGCGTGGAGTGTCCGGGCGGCATTCGGCGCGTGAATCACCTGATGCGCTGCAGGGGAGTGTTCACACTAGGCATGCGCTTTCTGCAGTAGCACTCAAGCATGGATCACATGATGAGTTGCCTTGTGGATCAGTGCCTGGTGTGTCCTCTGTTGTGCTGAGGGCTATTACAGGCTGTGTACGGTTCTGAGACCTGCTCTTCCTATTGATATCCGCTGGCCATGTTGTCTTATGCCGGTCTTAATTCTTCAGTTCCTGGTCCCAGACATGGTCTGTCTGCCTGAAGTCTGCAATATCATCTGCATCTGAGCCCTGGCCCATTCAGTCCTTGCTGCCTGTTCGCACTATACAGATTTGGCTGAGTATAGAGCTCCTTCTCCAGACATAGTGTTCGGGATGCAGTGAACCCTAGGTTATTTTTGCTGTTTGGAGGTTTGGATTTTTTGTTAAGTTTTTTGTGTGTGATACCAAGTTCTGTTTATCCTATCTCTTTGCTTTAGTTCAGTTTCCCTGTGTTTCACATTTATTTGCTACACTATACTTTGTGTTCCCTCATATTCACCGTGCCCAGTCGGACCTCTGTGGGGGCTTTTTCTGTATCTGCTTCTCCTTTATATATGTGAAACTAGTCAGGGGTTTCTGTTTCACTATTAGGTTAGTTATCTCTCCGGCTGTGTCCGTGCCCACTCAGGATAGTTAGTCGGGCCCACGGCTACTTCTAGTTGTGCAAGGCAGGGTATAGGAGTATCCACACTAGTGTCCCAAACTGCTCATGCTTCTGCTTTTTGTATGTTTTTCTTGTTAACCTGAATGAGAAGTCATCAGTCAGGGGCCAGTCTATGGTCAGAGATCCCCAGACCATAACAAAGACTCAGGAGGCAGGGTTACAAAGCCGTGGTTTTACTGTATACTGTGGTATTCAATCTGCTGCCAGGTACGTTTCTTATAGAGCATCCAATGGGGCTGGCACTGAGCACATAGATGTCACTTCCCAGGTGGCAGTCTGTGTCTCCTTTGCTGTGGCAATCTTCTTGTTAACACTTTGCTATGCTCTTCAATTCCATAAATATCTTTAATGTCCAGGATACAGATTCTCATGGGTTGCCCTGTCTGATCTCAGGACACAAGCAGGGTCATAGCTGTGAGGTCTATATACCTTTACCCTGAAAGATATATCTTACACCCAATGACCAGGGACAATTCCCATCTCATGACTGCAGAAGAACCCTCAGGCTGACTTCTAGATGGCTGACAACAGCCTAGCCAGGGCTATATCTCTGTTTCCTCAACACTCTCTCAACTGGTGGATCTATATTAGCCACGTCTTCCTCTTTGCTGAGGAAGGAAGACGCTCAATGTCACCTTCCTCTGCCAGAGACTGCTAAGTCAGGGTTGGACCATCGACTGATCAGCCAGCCTCAAATGGTTTGTTCTGTTAAGCCCACAGTTACAAATTACACACAGTGGCATCCATGTTGTTTTTCACCGACAATTGCATGCGCAAACTTTGTCGTGAGCCCAGCGGGACCCTACATTAGTATCTACCACTCTGCAAGGTTCACAAAGCTATTTTGATAAAAATTGCAATTTGGGGGGGGGGATGGAAAAATAAGATGTAAATATTCCTTTAGGGACAGCCATTACTTTTTGGAAGAAGGATTTTAGATGCTGTCTTACTTTTGTATTCATTGTTTTGAACAATACAAGAGTTCTGCATGAAAAAAATGTGCCCGGACTCCCACATACGTACTTTCAGGTGACCTGCTATATTAAGTACATTCACGCATTCACCGCATTTAGTAAGACGAGATATAATCCTGGGGGAGGATTCTTCAGAAGGCGAAGGAAGTGGAGAGGAAATCTGGCAGCGGTATCTGATTTATAAGAGCTATTTACCTTGGGAAGGCATAATTATGTTCATCTTTATGGATTCATCAGGTGAAGAGAGGGACCGGTAATCAGACACATGACATTGAAAAGGACAGAAAGAATCAGGGGCATCAACCCACACAGATGTAGCAAGAGACAAAGAAGACGGAGGAGAAAAGCTGAAAAATAACTGCATATGGAAGAGAAACATACAAGACCTGGGAGTGTGGGCGAGATGTCAGTAGAAGCAAAAATACAGGACACATGAATGTAAAAGGTCAATAAAGGCAAAACTTGATGCGAAAGGGGATTTACATAGTAAGAAGAAAAAATATACTGTATATAAACCTACAACAGCAACAAACATCTGTAATGCAATTCTTACAACAGACTCCAAGCACAATTGCAAACCTATTTTCTTGCAGGGATGGTCCAGAGGTTGGAAATACCCCTATACAACCCCTATAAAGTAGTTGATGGTTGCCAATCTCTAGCAACCTAATATATTGTGTAATAATAATATAGAGTTATTGGAAAAACTTACAATGAAATGTTCAATGTTTCTAAATGGTATCAACAATGAAAATAGGATTGAATAGATTAACCCATTTATCATTGAGCGAGAGATGGGTTTGATGGGGGCCTTTTCCAGACGCCATGTTTCAGCTCCTTCCAAAGGTGCTCAATAGGATTTAGGCCAGAGCTCATAGAAGGCCACTTCAGAATAGTTCAAGGTTTTCCTCTTAGCCATTCTTGGGTGTTTTTAGCTGTGTGTTTTGGCTCATTATCCTGTTGTAAGACCCATGACCTGCGACTGACACCAAGCCAATTCCTTGATAGTCTTCAGATTTCATTGTACCCTGCACAGATTCAAGATACCCTGTGCCAGATGCAGCAAAGCAGCCCCAGAACACAACAGAGCCTCCTCCATCTGTCACAGTAGGTACAGTGTTCTTTTCAAGATATGCTTCATTTTAACGTCTGTGAACATATTGCTGATGTACCTTGCCAAAAAGTTAAATTTTTGCCTCATCTGTCCATAGGACATTCTCCCAGAAGCTTTGTGACTTGTCAATAATTTTTATTCATTATTACTTTTGTCAGATTCAAGTTATTTTTGTGACCATTGTGGGGTTTTCTTTCATTAAACCAGGAGTACCAACAATTTTGTCCACGTGTGTATATATAAATTGGGAAAAATACTTCTTTCACCACCTTTTCAGATGTGTTTTCTCCTTCCATCCCCTCTTCTATTCTTCCTTCATTTCCCTGCTAAACTAAGATTCAGTCTGAAAACTCTGCTGAATTGCGTCTTGGTCTCCCAAGACAGACTGAAGTTCACAAGAGTATTATATTGCATGTAGCCAAAGAAGTTGAATGGGAAAGGGCCAAGTAAGAGAAAAGGAAATACACAGATAATATTAAGTTTTCAAGTCATATCATGGCCAGATATAGTGTTACTCCTGATGTACATACATAGCAGCTTATACTGGAAAGTTATGTATAAGGTTAGGCAAGCTTAATTTAGATCCAAGCTTTTTGAAACACAACCAATGCGGCTAAACTTCATAGCTAAATGGAAAGCAAGGTTAAAAGAGGAATTTTTCTCTTGCAATGTTATGACATTTCTCCAGCATATGCCAAGCCATTATGACTAGGATGAAGGGATGAAGGATCCATCAGCATTTATCCTCTACCCGCTGGGCAGGGAGCTGCAGCACAGCTTGATTCCAGTGACTCACAATACGCCATCACCATCCAAAAAAAAATCTTTTAGCCAGCATTCAACATAGTGACAATTTATAGGACATATATAAATATATTATAGCCAGGGAACATTTAGATAAAGATAGAATATCATAACGTGACTTAGACAATGAGGATTCTCATTCTCATAGTTACAATGTATCCTCACCTAAGATTTCATTATTGATAATTACTAGAGATGAATGAACCAGTTCAGACTGAACCCAAATTTTCCAGAATATTTTTCAGAATATGTAAGGAGAGACAGAATACTAACATCCCGCTATCAATTCATTCTAGGAGGAATAACAGAGAAACAGAACCACACGGAGTTATAAGAGAAGATGTTCCAGAATTGTGCAATACGGGTATTTACTAAAATAGACATCTCATTGGAATGGACAGTTCCTTATCCTTATGACCTTGGAATGGTCTTGTCATGCTGGGACACATTGACTAAGGTCATATCCCTCATATGGTCTACTGGTCTTCTTAGGACTGGGGTTGAGATTTCAAAATCCAATGTCCGATCATTTTCCAGCCGATCCCGATCATGAAATTTGCTCAATTGCCGATCGGGATCCAATCTTTCCCAATCCCGATCGCTCAACCCTACTTAGGACATTTATTCATTGGACTGATTCTTTATCTTGTGTGTCTCATTACTATTACGTTAAGTTATTTGTATGATCTCTGCTTTAGCCTTTTTATCGGTGTTGTGTATTAGCGCGCTATGGTGCCTGCAAACCTCTTACTATATTATGGTCATATCCAAACTGAGAAATGGAATACCGCATAATACGTGTTTATCACATTTCTACTGTTTTCATTTTATATGGCGGATATTCTATATATTATTATATTAGATTATTGTGATCCTAAACTATCCGGCCTCCCATAGTCTTGGTTCTTCTAAGCCCGTACGACTAGCACTAGATGGCAGGATGCTTTATCCATTTACTGTTTTTCTTCATCCTATCACTTACTGTGTTCCTTGAATAAACAGGTTGTACACTGTGTATCCTCTAAGCACAAAATGGATGTAAGAACAAGGACGGCACATTAAATAATGTATGGAGTATAGGGCCTTCCAGCTTCACACACACACTGCCTGAGCTCCCGAGTGACATGGTGGGCAATGTGCTTTCATGTGAGAATTATGCTCAGAAATTACTTATTCTCTCTTATATCTACTGCTGGCGCCTCTCCTCTGTTCCTGCACCGCTCGACTCCTAGCCCAATCCCTTATGTAATCCCCCTGCTTTCTCCCTGCGCTTGTGGAGATCTTTTCTCAGCTGCTGTTTTAATTATCCTCTATCAATATTTGGTTTTAATGTAATTTCTGTCTTAACACCTTCCTGCTGCCATTAATATTCAGTCTCTTTGATGTCAGCCGAACATGGCGCCTCCGTGAAATTCTTTCCATGAAACAAATGGAAAGCTTTTTCAGATATCAAGTGGTTAATGCACTGATATATCCACAAGTCAGATGCAAATAATTGAAAACAGTGACAAGATACATCTGTTCAATGGAAAGGATGATAACTACCTGCATAGTCATTACAATACAGAGAGCGTATGTAATCCGTAAATCCTACCAGGCTACAGCATAGCATAGAGTTATGGTTTACATCAAGCTAGACCTCCTGTTCTGACCAAGGGCATACATACCATAGAGCAAGGACATTGTGAGAACCTTCAGAAATGGGTTCAGTCTTGATGGCATCTTCTCTGTATTAGATAGAAAGAACCTATAATGTGTAGTTTTTCCCTTTCTGGAAGAACTGGACTAGTCCAGGAATAATGGATGTGAATAGTGGAGGCAATATAACCTACCACGCTCCTCTCCTTGGTCTTTGCTATGTAGTTCCTTCTCTTCTATGGAAGCCACTGGTCTTGTTAAAAAACTAAAAGAAGAAGTAAAGCTATTCTAGGAGGTCAGAAAAGAGTTAAAGGGAGGGGCAACATGGTGGCTCGGTGGTTAGCACTGCAGCCTTGCAGCATTTGAGTCCTGGGTTAAAATCCTGCCAACTTCTGCAACGAGTTTGTATGTTCTCCCCATGCTTGCTTGGATTTCCAGCCATACTGCAAAGACATACTGATAGGAAAAAATGTACATTGTGAGCCCTATATGGGGCTCACAATCTACAAAAAAAAGGAAAAAGATAAAGGAAACATTTCATGTGTTTTTTAACCCCGAAATGGACCTTGGTATGTGGAGCATCAATTAATGACATTTGCTATCGTGCCCTTTAAATACCTGACTGATGTGGGAGTGAAGTAATATGCAGTGGCGTAACTAGGAATGACAGGGCCCCATGGCGAACTTTTGGCATGCCCCCCCGACCGACATCGAAGACCTCAACCGACCCCTCCTACGCATTCTTGTGCGCTCTATAATGCCTCATAGTGGTCCCTGCATACACTATTATGTCCCTCAGTGGCCCCTCCACACAGTATTATCCCCCATAGTGGCCCCTGCACACACAGTATTGTACCCCATAGTGGACCCTGCACACAGTATTATGCCCCACTGTGGACACCCATAAACAATTATTATACTCTGGGGTCTTTTTAGACCCCAGAGTATAATAATCGGAGACCCAGGGGGAGAAAAACATAAAAAAACACTGTTACTCACCTATCTCCCGGCTCCTACACTGTTGGCCTCTGAAGTAGTCCATCTTCAATGACGTCAGACGTCACATGACCCGGGACGCAGGCCGGAGTCATGAGACACCAGACGACTAGGCCGAAGCCTGCCCGGATCGTGGAGAGGTAAGTAACAGTGTTTTTTATGTTTCTTACCTCTCCTGGGCCGCCGATCTTTATACTCGGGGGGTCCGAAAAGACCCCCAAGTATAATGATAGTAGCGGTAGTGACTGTCACCGGGCCCCTAATGTCCCAGGCCTTGTGGCAGCTGCCTCTGCTGCTATGGCAGTAGTTACGCCACTGGTCATATGGTTTTTCAATGTATGCAAATAAAGTCTAAAAAAGCAACGGAGTGGTGTCCATAATCTCACCATGTGGTAGGCGTTCAATCCACAAAATATAAGCGAACATACCACAAGCTCTCAGATGCCATAGTCGCATCTGAGAGGTTAAATGCCTGTGATCTCTGCTCACAGGCACTGCCACCAGGTCCCTGCTGTGTTCTTTCTTAGAACTGCTTATTGTTCCTATTATTCCTCCTAAAATCTTTCCATTCTCTTTTTCAGAAGAGGTTGTGGCCCTACATAGCCTCACACTGGCATCTCCGATTGGACAGCGTAAGAACAGACACCCAACAGGTAACGCTAAATTGTCAAAGTAGACAAACCCTTTAAGAAATAATCCAATTGCCTTTATAATAATGTAAGAGAAGATCCACAATTATACATTTTATATTATGTTACATATATGGAAACTAATTTAGAAATGTGAAATGTGATTGTAAAGTATACAGTCTAAATAAAGATTGGGAAGGTCGCTGCTAAAGTACTAGTCCTTAGGAAGATGCAGCCATCACTTACAAAATCTACAGACCATGGAACATTACATATGGACATCATTTAGATAGGAAATTATGTGTGGAAACAAATCATCCTTCAATAATCTTTAATCTGCATGTAGCTAAACTCTCGGGAAACCTCCTGGTGATCAGAAACAGAAGGGAGCTCATGCATGAAAATCTGAAGGTGTATATAATGAAGGCAAGGAGAAATAAAGCTGCCATTGCTGAGAACCTGAATGTATGCGTTGTACAAAGACCCCAGCATGAGCCCAATGATGATGCTAGAGATGCTCCTTTAACACCCTGAATCCACCTCCTGTATGCAGTGTGTGTAGTCATCAATACAGTCTATGCATGAACTAGTGACTGGGCCAAGCACTGTGGCCTTTCCATTTTTCACACTGGTCTATCTACCTGCATGTGGTCTATTTAGCATTGAGAGCTTTGTCTCATTAAAGTGAACAGGGCGAACTGCAATACCCACATTCATATCTTCCTTATCCCACAACCCCAAACAGTATCTTTAACTCCTTCCTCCACCCCTCGGTGCTCCCTCCAACATCACTTACATCACCTGCCTTTTATTTAAACCAAATTAACACCATCTGAGAACAGGCATGACTTGAAGCCCCCTGACCGCATTGCAAAATTTGTAATGGAGCCCTCACGTACCATAAGCTAATCTACAATAAAATATCTTTTTTTGTCTGCACCTCTATAACTTCGCCCCTGCATCTGAAAAAATGTCAACCTACCTTGCCCCAAAAGTCTGGCCTCCGACCCCATCGCTCCTCTAAAACCTCCCTAACCACAGTCACAAACTACCTGCTAATTGCCAAAACCAAGCAACAATACTCTGTTCTCGACCTTTCCTTTGACACAGTGGACCACTCCCTCTTGCTATAAATGCTCTCATCACTTTTCATTACAGACTTCATTACATACCTCACCCTTTGCACATTTAGCATCTCCCACTTGCACACTAACTCTTTACCTTGCCCTCTCTTTGTACGCGTACCCCAAGACTCTGTCCCAGGACCCCTACTGTTCTCCATCTATACCCTCAAATTAGGCCAACTCATAGAGTCCCATGGCTTTCTATACCACAGCTACGCTGACTACACTCACATATATCTCTGGCCCAAATCTTATTTTAGACTTCCAGAGTGTCTAGCAGCCATAAAGTCCTTATTTTCCTTCTTTCTGAACGTACACAGACTTCATCATTTTTCACCCTACCTCACTAAGCCCCCCTATGTTACCTATCTATCAAAGTTATTGGTGTCACATCTACTGTTATCTCAGGGTGACATTTGATTCTGTCTTGTCCTTCCAGCCTCATATCCAAGCCCTCAATACTTTCTGCTGCCTCCAACAAAAATATTCATCAAATTCACCCGTTCTTCGCCCTGAAACTATAAAAATCTAGTCTATGCCTTTATATGTCTCCTACGTAGACTACTACAACACCATTCTCTGCAGCCAAATGCTCTCGCTCCCATCCAGTCCACCCAGTGGCGTAACTACTGCCATAGCAGCAGAGGCAGCTGCCACAGGGCCTGGGACATTAGGGGCCCGGCGACAGCTGCTACCGCTGCTATTATTATACTCAGCGGTCTTTTCAGACCCCCGAGAGATTATTGACGCCAACAACATGCTCATTATATAGCATACCAGTGAGCTGCTGAGGTGCCGGAACAATCAGAGGCACAGCACATGGAACAATTTCAGCAGTAGGCCAGCTTAAGAGCTGTTGAAATGCCAGAGTAGGCAGATCATCAACGACAATAAAAAGCTCATTATATGTCATCGGAGCGAGCTGCTGAAATGCCAGAACAATCACAGGCACTGTCACGAACTGAATTCTCTGGGTCTTGAACCCATGACTTCCTGGCTATGTTCTGCAGCCTTAACCATAGTACTATTTGGAATCCTGTTTTGTTCTGTGCTTTACCTTGTCTGGTCTTTTCTGTTGGAGTAATTGGTTATTAAGATCACCTGTTCTGTGGCCAATCACAGTTTAGCCTGTCCTATATAAACTCACAGCTTACTCCATCCTGTGCCTGATTATTCTGGCTGTCTGCTTCCTGTTGCCCTGAACCTCAGCACTACCTTGCTGCTCCTGTGTACCGAACTTTGCTAACGCCTGACTACGATTGACCTGCTCCTCCTGTGTACCGAACTTTGCTAACGTCTGACTACGGTTGATCTGCTCCTCCTGTGTACCGATCCCGGCAAACATCTGACCACGGTTTCTTCTACCTCTGAGGTACCTTTCCTCCATTTATTATTATTTAAGTACTGTATCATTTGCCCCACCATTTGGACTCCAAATCTGATAACTAGCATCGTTACAGGCACGGTGTGAGGAACATATTTAGCGGCAGGCCAGCTTCAGAACTGCCAAAACGCCGGAGCAGGTGAACCATCGACAGCAGCAATTTGATGAATATTAGCCGACCATTGACGACAATCACACGCAGATGAATTCGTGGCCAGCAGCTAGTAAATAAATAAAGGTAGATAGATAGATAGATAGATGACAGAGGGATGGATGGATGGACGGACGGACAGACAGACAGATGGCTAGATAGATGAATAGTATACTTAGATTATTTTCACATGTGACATATATTTATTTTGCATTTTTATCTTTTTTGCTATCAGTCTACAAAGCCAGTCCCTTCTCCTTGAGCAAATTAAATGGCGCATTATGAGAATTAAGACTCCACTAATTTCATTCCGGACGACTATTATTGATGCTGTTTTTATGCCGCACTTTTAAGTGTTACAACAAATATATTTAATGACTAAATTATTGCAGAAAATCTGGGTATAGCTCAAAATAATGATTTCTGTTGGCACTAAATAAAGAATGTAATCTTTCTTGTTGAAATTCCATTTTTCAGTTGCTGAATGACTGATGGGGGTAATTATTTCCGTGCACCTGGGATTCCAATCCGATTGGAGCAGCCGGCTCTCTGTTTGCAAGGCTGTCAAACTGAAGCATCGCTTTTCCTCTTATCAGGCAGGAGGCATGGAGCCACTAATATGGGAAACAGGAAAGTCCCATATAGGTCGTCATGTTATGTGCGCTGGTGATTAGAATGCTTATGTGGGGCATGGGAGGGGGAGTTAGGAGCAAGGAGACGTATTACTGACAAGGGAAGATACATCTGGATACGATATATTAAAAATGTTCAAGGAGGACGTTTCTTTATCGCTTCTATTAATTTACTTGATACCTTGGAGAAACATGGCAATTACCCTCAAAGTTTTGCACTAACAAGACTAACCCTGGAAAATCACATTACTTCCTACAGACTCATGACCTCTGATGGTCACACGTGCCCACAGACTACAGACAAGTGAGTAGTCAGCTCGGCTCATAGAAAATGCAAAACGGATTTAAAGGGGTTGTCCAGTTTTGTTAAACCTTCTCCTCTTATTATTGTAAAGAGGAGCTTTGGCTCGCTGTGTCTTAGTAAATACTTGAATCCCTTGCAAAATAACAATTCTGAAGTATCTTTTCCTAGATATCTACGTTGTATCATTGCTCTATTTGGAAATGTATGAATAAATTAACAACTTGGTATCACCATTGTGAATAGAGTGAGTCCACTTGTCAATCTTCCCTTGAGGATACAACTAGGCCTAACACAATGGTCCACATTTGTTGAGGCTGGACAGTCTAAAAGGGTTTTTCCTAGGATAGGGTATAACTTGCAGATCAGTGGGGATCTGGCCACTCGGACCTCCACTGATCAGGAGAATGGAGGACATTTTGACTGGTGGTTGAGAAGTATGTGCACGGCTCCATTTACAGTCCTATGAAAAAGTTTGGGCACCCCTATTAATCTTAATCATTTTTAGTTCTAAATATTTTGGTGTTTATAACAGCCATTTCAGTTTGATATATCTAATAACTGATGGACACAGTAATATTTCAGGATTGAAATGAGGTTTATTGTACTAACAGAAAATGTGCAATATGCATTAAACCAAAATTTGACCGGTGCAAAAGTATGGGCACCTCAACAGAAAAGTGACATTAATATTTAGTAGATCCTCCTTTTGCAAAGATAACAGCCTCTAGTCGCTTCCTGTAGCTTTTAATCAGTTCCTGGATCCTGGATAAAGGTATTTTGGACAAACAATTCAAGTTCAGTTAAGTTAGATGGTCGCCGAGCATGGACAGCCCGCTTCAAATCATCCCACAGATGTTCAATGATATTCAGGTCTGGGGACTGGGATGGCCATTCCAGAACATTGTAATTGTTCCTCTGCATGAATGCCTGAGGATTTGGAGCGGTGTTTTGGATCATTGTCTTGCTGAAATATCCATCCCCGGCGTAACTTCAACTTCGTCACTGATTCTTGAACATTATTCTCAAGAATCTGCTGATACTGAGTGGAATCCATGCGACCCTCAACTTTAACAAGATTCCCGATGCCGGCATTGGCCACACAGCCCCAAAGCATGATGGAACCTCCACCAAATTTTACAGTGGGTAGCATGTGTTTTTCTTGGAATGCTGTTTCTTTTTGGACGCCATGCATAACGCCTTTTTTTATAACCAAACAACTCAATTTTTGTTTCCAAAATGAAGCTGCCTTGTCCAAATGTGCTTTTTCATACCTCAGGCAACTCTATTTGTGGCGTACGTGCAGAAACGGCTTCTTTCTCATCACTCTCCCATACAGCTTCTATTTGTGCAAAGTGCGCTGTATAGTTGACCGATGCACAGTGACACCATCTGCAGCAAGATGATGCTGCAGCTCTTTGGAGGTGGTCTGTGGATTGTCCTTGACTGTTCTCACCATTCTTCTTCTCTGCCTTTCTGATATTTTTCTTGGCCTGCCACTTCTGGGCTTAACAAGAACTGTTCCTGTGGTCTTCCATTTCCTTACTATGTTCCTCACAGCGGAAACTGACAGGTTAAATCTCTGAGACAACTTTTTGTATCCTTCCCCTGAACAACTATGTTGAACAATCTTTGTTTTCAGATCATTTGAGAGTTGTTTTGAGTAGCCCATGATGCCACTCTTCAGAGGAGATTCAAATAGGAGATCAACTTGCAATTGGCCACCTTAAATACCTTTTCTTATGATTGGATACATCTGGCTATGAAGTTCAAAGCTCACTGAGGTTACAAAACCAATTTTGTGCTTCAGTAAGTCAGTAAAAAGTAGTTAGGGGAATTCAAATCAATAAAATGATAAGGGTGCCCATACTTTTGCACCGGTCAAATTTTGGTTTAATGCATATTGCACATTTTCTGTTAGTACAATAAACCTCATTTCAATCCTGAAATATTACTGTGTCCATCAGTTATTAGATATATCAAACTGAAATGGCTGTTGCAAACACCAAAATATTTAGAACAAAAAATGATTAAGATTAATAGGGGTGCCCAAACTTTTTCATAGGACTGTATATGTCAATAGGAGTGCTGGATATGAAAGGCTATGCACATTCCCCAACCACCACTCCATTCAGAATAGTGTCCCCAGTTCCAGGGCTGAGCAGTTGAACCCCATTGAATATCCTCTGAATAAGAGACAACTTGCTTAGATGGAAAACATCCTTTCAATAAAAGTTTGTAGAAGCAAATTGTATAAAGTTTATTAAAACTCTATTTAATACATTTGGCATATCATGGGTTGTCCAGAAGACAGAAAATGAAATCTTTACTCGCCCACTTTTCTCGCTTTTGTTGCCACATTTCAAAACTTTCTATTGGCCAAAAAAGTCACATATTGTACAATGTACAAATTAGCAATAGGTGTGAATAGACGCAAGGAAGCAAAAGCTGGGCCAGGGCATCCCTAGAATGGTAATGAAAAGATTGGGGTAGTTGTAGCAGTGAGGTAGCGGAGAATGAGATAGTTACAAAGCTAACATGATCAAATGGGAGCTGTCCACCTGGTCAACAATAGTAGAGAATCTGGTTGAGGCAAAGTTTGAAATGCGGAAGCATGTCTGGAGAATAGGGGAGAAGTAAGACTAGGGTTGAGCCGATCTTGAGATTTCAAGATCGATTTTAAAATCCAATTTCCGATCATTTTCCAGCCAATCTCGATCTCGATCGTGAAATTTTGCTCGATCACCGATCGTAATGCGATTTTTTATTTTTTTTTCCGATCCCGATCCTCAACCCTAGTCAATGCTTCTCTATAGGAAAACTCACTTTTAGGGTTGAGCCGATCTTGAGATAACCTCCGATCTCAATCCCGCTGGAAAAGATCGGGTCGGCATTCCAATCGCGATCGTGAAATTTACTCGATCGCCGATCGGAATCCAATCTTTTTCCGATCCCGGTCGCTCAACCCTAAGTAAGACAGAATATGGAAGGTGAATGGTGTGGCTTGATCTTTATATGGTGCAACTCTGGTATAAGTAGTCAGTTTTTCTTGTGATGAGGTGAAGATCAGAAGATTTGTGGAGCACTTACAAGAGATGGCTGGAAAGCTGACATCGTTGCCGCTGTAGATAGTGAGCCCACAGTCCCACTAGAAAAGAGTCTTGCGTAGATGACCATGGTCCCTAAGGGGCAGCAGAATTCCATCAGGTTGAGTAAATTCATTTGAAAATGGAAGTGGGAGGGGATCCTGGGAGCAACAGTCATATTTTCACCAAGCTAAATGGGGAAAGATGGTCAATTTACCACTCCCCAGAGCAGGCAATAGCTGTCCTAGACCCTGCATGTGTCCTCTGGAGCAGAAAGAACCCGTCACTGGATGTTGCACAAGTCTGGATGTTTCCTAAGCCAACACTTCCAGTCAGATGGGAAGGTTGCATCCAACTGGGTTTCCTGCCCATCCATGTCTCCATGCCCAAATGTATCTCATGCATCCAGGCTCAAAGCAGCCTAACAAGTTACTAGATCCTCTTTTCAATTGTAAACTTATCCTTATGCTCTAGTATTGTGTTGCTTCTTCCAATTGGCATTTTTCAGTAGGATAATACTCGCCCACCTATAGTAATGGTTTCCTAGGAATGTTTTAGCCAGATTACAACACTTCCTTGGCCTGCCTAGGGGCACCAGCTTGGGTGATCTACAAATGTGCAGGATTTACGGTTCCAGATACAACATCTATTGGCAACTGTGTCACAGGATACCATACAGAACCTGTATGCCTCCATGTATACCCATATCTGTTATGGAAGAACACCTGGTTATTGGCTATTCTTTGAGCAGCCTAAAGAGCAAGAAAGAGACTTTATGAAAGTTACTGGAAATGCCAAGCAGCACAGTCAATTGACTCTACCAATGGGCAGAAATGATAAAAGAACCTTTACTCTAGTACACAGTGTGCGCGTATTGGAAGATATAGATAGCGCCTTGTGCAGGACTTTGTTTCAGACTCTAAACAAAACTTGATTATAATGTACAGTAACTTATATCTATAGCAAGGATAACTAATAGAAGCTGCTATTATGCAGTATACAGTATTACTATTTGCGCATAGATTGAATGTCTCTTTACTCATAAGGGTAATTAAGAGGAATAATATGCTATAAAAATGCATTATGGAAATGCACCATAAGTAAATTTACATAAAACGTATACGAGTGAAACACAAAGTAAAGCAAGATGAAATATAATAACCATTATTCTCCACTATTTAGCAAGGATACCTCTGAATTAAGTCTATATTTTCATGATAATCTTAATATGATTATGATCAACAAAATTCATTTCAGCAATGTACAGAAGAGAAGTAGAGCTGGGTCTAACCACATAAAAGCAGGGACATGTTGCTACAAGTAAGGAGAGGGTAGCGAGCTTGAGCTTGACATCCCTTATAGATTCCAAATAATACTGCTAAATGTAATGCATGGCAGTAGCTGTACTGCGCAGCGAGTGTGGACCCACCGTGTCACTGATACAATTTCACTATTTATTGCTGAAGGTGTTGTCTAAGTGGTCCCCTGCAACTTGAAATGGTGCAGAGGGTGCAGTCGCTCCAGGGCTCAGCGGCCTTAGTGGACCCATAGGCACTGGTATCAGTATTGAGATTGCAGCTTCCATCTGGCCCATAAGCCAAGGAGATCCACAGATTCCCCTAAACTCACTAAAGTGGATTAAACTCCTTAGCACCCATAACCATTACGATAACAAATTTGCAGTAAGGATGAGGAAGGGGCCCTGGACAAAAGATTGTAATGGGGCCCACAAGACTTTAGTTACACCACTGGTCCCCTGGTTTTCACTCTTCAAGCCCTATACAGGAATCTGGTCTTCACTGAAGGGGACCGAAAGGTTGCTACCTCTAGGAATCGTAATAAGATGACAGCTAAGGCTAGGTTCACATTTGCGTTGGAGTCTCCATCACAGATTCCACTTAAAATTGGCAGGGAGAAAAGTCCTGCTAGGAGAAGAAACCTGATGATCCCATTTTAGTCTATGGGGTCCGGAGGTGGCTGTCAGTAACCACTTTTTAAGCGGACAGTATCCAGAACTGGTCAAGACAAACCGCATGGGTTCAGAGTCAGGTATCCAGGAACCAGTCAGGGGAGGTGGTACAGGTTCAGAGTAGGGCATCTAAACACGGGTCAAGCGCGAACATTGACATGTTTGAAGGAAATGAGGTACCTTAGGATTAGACAGAGACATGGTCAGGAAACAGACAGAGGTCAGGGCTGATAGAGCAGGATAAGAGTCAGATAACAGGATAGGGTCAAATACAGGTGATCATAAAACCCAGTAGCAGAGAAACACCTTTGTAGCACCTTTGGGAGAAATTGCCTTAAGTAGTCTGCAAATGCAGTAGACTGGCTGAGAGCAGACTGCAAGTTTTACATTTCCATAAAGTGTCAATATGCCTATAGGTAAAGAGTGGAGCACAGTGCCCAGAGCAGGGTAGTAGTGACTTCATGCAGCAGTCTTCTCCTTGTACAGCATATCACTGCTGCTGGGACATAAACAGAGACAGATGGGGACCTCTAAAGTAGTGGCGCTAGAGCAGCGGGGTATTAACCACATGTGCGTAGGGTTTATAGTGGGGCTAGAGCAGTGGGGTATTAACTACATGTGCATAGGGTTTGTAGTGGGGCTAGAGCAGTGGGGTATTAACCACATGTGCATAGGGTTTATAGTGGGGCTAGAGCAGTGGGGTATTAACTACATGTGCATAGGGTTTGTAGTGGGGCTAGAGCAGCGGGGTATTAACCACATGTGCGTAGGGTTTATAGTGGGGCTAGAGCAGTGGGGTATTAACTACATGTGCATAGGGTTTGTAGTGGGGCTAGAGCAGTGGGGTATTAACCACATGTGCATAGGGTTTGTAGTGGGGCTAGAGCAGTGGGGTATTAACCACATGTGCATAGGGTTTATAGTGGGGCTAGAGCAGTGGGGTATACTATTAACCACATGTGCGTAGGGTTTTTGTTTTTGTCTATTTTCTCCACTTTCCTACTTTTGTTCTCAACTATTTGAACTGCTGTCATGAGTTATGAAAGATGCTTGGAGAATATTTTCTGGGGCCATTTATGTTTGTCCTCGGCTCAGAACACAGATTTATAGTGCCGACTCCTGACTGATCCACCAAGTAAGTGTGGATTGTCTTTTACCAATTTCCTATACTGTTACTTTCTGTAATATTGTATCATCTTCTATACTGGCCAGATATTAAAGGGTTTAAGGAGTCTTATTACATAGTATACATTATACCACGCCAATGACTGATGTAAGTGACAAGCTTTAGGTACAAGAAGGACCCCTTTCATCAGTCGCCCTGTAGTCCATGTCACCGAGGAATAGATCTTCCTAATAAATTGCCGGTAACATCCCCGAGGAGCAATACTTGCTTACATGCTATCAATTACTAGAACAACAACGTTCAGAAGAGTAAAAAAAAAAACAACACCGCTTTGCTTAAAGAACTGACCAAGACCCTAAATCCTCAATCTGCGGCTGCCAGTGAGAAAACCTAATTTCACAGTTACCATGGAAACCTCTCGGAAATGGTACCCACCTGAAAACTGACAGAGCTATAACACTGATTGAAAAAGCTGATGACACAGAAATATTTATTTAATCCTTTCACTTCCAGAGGGACCGGTAACACCACACTCTGTGATGTGAAGTTGGCCCTTCTGGCGGTAAGGGAAAAATTGCTTTCTTGAGAAAGTTATATAAAAGTGTAGTCTTACTTTCTTTGTCAACTTTGTGTTCTACATGTTTCCACCACTGTATTACATATTATGGCCTTGTGACATTAAGATCGCACCGTTATGCTGCTACATCGCAACTAATACTAATGAACTTAATCACGTTGAGGTGGGGGGGATTGTTACCTTGTCAAACACAATCCACCATGTTCTGTCACTACTTGTGAATGTTCCATACGTCAGGATGGAGTTATTTCTGCAGCATAGATCCCGCACTGGGTTTCCTTTAAGTGATTTTCCCCTGAATAGAACCAGATTTACTGTATTTTTGTAGGCAAAAAGTGAAACATTTTTGCAAATATAGCTAATTAAAAAATTTGCAGAATTCTAAAGATTTTCTCCAACCATCTTAGTGGTGACAGTTAGAGATGAGCGAGTAGTATTCGATCGAGTAGGTATTCGATCGAATACTATGGTATTCGAAATACTTGTACTCGATCGAGTACCACTCGCTATTCGAATGGAAAAGTTCGATGCAGAACCAGCATTGATTGGCCGAATGCTATACAGTCGGACAATCAACGCTGGTTCTTCTCCTACCTTTAGAAGTCTTCTCCGTGCAGCTTCCCCGCGGCGTCTTCCGGCTCTGAATTCACTCTGCCAGGCATCGGGCCTGGGCAGAGCCGACTTGTAGTGCGGACATGCGCAGTCGGCTCTGCCCAGGCCCGATGCCTGGCAGGGTGAATTCAGAGCCGGAAGATGCCGCGGGGACACTGCAAGGAGAAGACTTCTCAGAGGATCCAGCCTGACCCTCACTCGTGGACTTGGTAAGTATAATTTGATCGAACGTTGCCTACCCCTGAAACAAGCATTTTCCCCCCATAGAGTATAATAGGGTTTGATATTCGATTCGAGTAGTCGAATATTGAGGGGCTACTCGAAACGAATATCGAACCTCGGACATTTTAGTGTTCGCTCATCTCTAGTGACAATCTTTTATATTGATCATTTACCAATGGATACGACCAAGAATGCAGGAACTTTCTATGGTCTGTGTCTGATCAGAAACCCGGTAAAGGTTCCTGCATTCAGGGTCATAGCCATTGGCAACCGATCAAGACAAAAACCATTACCACTAAGAGGGTTACAGAAAATCTTTAAAATGCTGCAAAATTTTTAGTTACTTATAATTGCAAAAATGCATAAAAGCTTCCATTATATTTCCTTTTTCTTTTCAAATTACTCTGGACTTTGCCTAAAAAAACAAAAAAAACCCAGCAAAATGTGCAACAAAAAAATCAGTTTTTCCACAACGTTGGGTCTTATCCTAAGGCTGGTTTCCAATGTCAGAGTGCAATCTGTGAAATCTAGACTATATGCCGGCCACATTGTACTGTAAATTAAGAGCAACATGGACTATCCACATCAAAGTCATCTGAGACTAGAAGTCGCTGCATCTTCATTGAACCTTCTTCTTCTGAAAACAGGACCCCAGTACTGGACAGTAGTAGAGACAGGGAGTTTTAGTATCATAGATGACTACAATGTTAGGAATATAGATCCATGCTGACGTATAATCCGTATTTCACGGACTAAAATCAGAGATATGAAACCAGCCTAAGGAGACCAGTTGGTATGGAGACCTATTGGTATGCTCCATAAGAGAGAAGAATCCCTATACTGCAACTTTCTCATACGGAAAGAAATATCTTGCCAGTGCCATGTACTCTAGGAAGCTTCATTTTAAAGGGATTGTCCAGGACCTCCAAGTAATTGATACTGATGACATGGGGTGTGGCCAAAAGCGTAACTAAAGTCTTGTGAGCCCCTGTGCAATTTTTTGTCCGGGGCCCTCTACCTCATCTTTATAGTGAATTCTTGATAGTGATGGTTTAATCCACCTTAGTGTGGTGAGGGTAATCTGTGGGTCTCCTTGGCTTATTGGCCAGATGGAAGCTGCAATCTTAAAGGGGTATTCCCATGTCGCATACTCACCAGTCTTTACTGCTGTAAAATCTTCTTTCTTCCTGGTTTCTTGCATCATTTGGTGGGCGGGGTTTCACATGCAACCTGTCGTTTAGCTCTGCCCCCAAATTCACATGTAGCTCCGCCCACCCATATTGGACTATGAAGTACAGGCAGCAGCAACTCCATTCTGTGTTACATACAGAGACTGCCTGTCTCTGCCATAATGAACACAACTGAATTAGCTAGCCTGATAACTGGGAGAACAGAAGAAATGAAAACAGCTCCTCTCCCCTATCTGCTAACAGGGAGCTAGGTCACATGGTGTAGACACAGGAATAGCTAGAAACACAGGCTCGCTCCCATGCACTTAGCCCCTCCCCCCTCAGAGCAGCAGATACATCACTTGACTTATGACCAGATAAGTCAAGGAATGTGTAAAAAAAAAAAAAAAAAATGAATAAAGTGATATAGTGGACAAACAAAGCAGTTTTGCTGAAGCAATGTATTTAGGAAAAGTCTTACACCCACAATAACAAGCAGTATAGATAGGATCCTTGTGATGGCACAACCCCTTTAATACTGATGCCAGTGCTTATGGGCCACCTAAGGCTCCTGGGCCGGGGTGCGACTTCCCCCTCTGCACTCCCTCAAGTTATGCCCCTTTGTGTAGCTATAGGAGCTGCTGTAGTATCAGTGCTTGTGCCTCATAAAAAAAATACTACTATTCTATATGGTACAAAGCAGATAGGGGCCACATTACAGATTATACACGGGGCCCAGGAGCTTTAAGTTAAGCTTCTGCTGATGACCTATCCACAGCTCTGACATCCAGACCCTGTGCCGATCAGCTTCCATATACTAGGTTCGGAAGAAGCTCTGCTTTTATTCAAGCGCAGTGTACGGAGCTCCCATCCATACCCCATACAAATCCCATGTACGGTACAAGTGCTGACATTTCTTGAATAAATCTGCCATGTGTGAACCTGGACCCTAAGTGATTTTTATTCACAGCCATTTCTACACTAAATTTGCCATGTGTGAACACGTCCAAACTGATTTCGCTTGCAGAATTTTCCACTAGATGTGAATCTCCCTCCAACCCTTGTTCTATATTGCCTTTGTTTGGCTTGTCACTAATTGTTTGGCATGGTGCGCACATCCTCACTACATCTACCTGTAAGATTTATTTGCCTTCTGGAAATGCATTTGAAATGCTCTCAATAATGCCAGCAACATCTTCTGCAAAACTTCAGTGATGAAAGGCAGTGAAGTTCCCAGGGAAACTAATTTTCATATAGATTTATAGCTGATCCTGGCTGATATCTTTTATATTATCACACCGTTAAGGAGAAGCTATTAAATTGCGCACACACGCAGATCTCTGCCAGACCTGTATATATTATTTGAGCTTGGGGAATGGTCTCATAATATCAATGTGACAACGCTGCTGCTTCTTTTTTGTGTGAAGTGTGTTTATTTCCAGCAGTGTATTTATGTCCTGAGATGCTTAGAAACGTGAGCGGAATGTGAAGACGTATTTACCATGCTCGGATATTCAGATAAGATGTGACCTGTTAATGACAGGTAAGAAATTGCAGGCACTTAGTGGAAGCTTCTAGAAGAACATTCAACAAATAATGTTATGGCGGAAGAATACAGTTCAGTGTAGCAATAACTACCACAGTCTATGAACATCGATCATCAATCCTTACTTGGCTCTTGCCGACATGTATTACTAATCCAAATTTCCTAATAAACTGAAGATTAATTTAAGATTTGCAACTCCTTCATAACAGATTACTCCAATATCATCGAAATCGCAACTTTATAACCAGACAATGTAGTCTGACACTGTGTTCACATGTGTGCTCCAGTGTCCGTTGTTCTGGTCCGACAGACAACCAAAACAAAGGACATATGAACCACTAAAACACCAGACACCAATGGTGCCCGGTGGACCCTATTATCTATAATGGGATCTGACAGGTGTCCGTTCTTTTTACCTGAAAGCACTTTGTTGTCTGGCAATTTCTGATGGTCACTGCGATGGAGTCTCCAAAGGGAGTCTCGGACACAGATGCGAAGCTAGCCAGACACAATGTCTAACCACATAATAAAAAAACAGAAATTCAGCAATCTCAAAGCCCTGGCAGCTTTGAAGGGACTGGATAAATTTGTTGTAAGGGTTCTCTCACCATACAAATGATGTCATCGGAAGAAAAGATCAGGTATGTAGAATTACAGTGTTTGATCCTTTCTTCTTGGGGTGGGAGAAACCTTGTATATAATACATAATCTTCACCCTGGGAAGAATATTGAAATCTGTCTTCCATGATGTAATTACATCAGGGAAGACAGGCTTGCACATTCCAGTGAGCGCCCTCTATTGGTTTGCAACACGGAGGCACCTGACTTCCTAATTACATCATGGAAGACAGATTTGCATATTCTTCCTATGGTCCCTTGCAAAGTGGAGTGCTAAAGGCTTAATAAGTCTCCACACACCTACAGTATATGGTGGTCTCTCCCTAAGGAGTGATGATACCCCCTTAACATAGTCTTCACCCATCAGTGTCAGTAAATGTTAACTAGCAAGTTCAGTGAAGGCTGGCCAACATACCCAATCCTTTCGTTCTCAGAGTAGATAATCCAAAATCAGTGTCTGGAAATAGCTTGCTCCCCTCTCCCCTCTTAGGCAGCACTGAGCATGTATGTGCATAGGTGGGAATTGAGAAATAACTTGGCCAAATAAGCTTTTGGCCAACATTTCTGAAGGGTATGGCATGTCTCATCAGAAAATAACCTATTGTTTAATTAATTTTGCAGGTTTTTTTTTAAATTTTACAATCTATGTATCTATACTTTTTTTAAATCCTAGAAACCGTCAAGTTCTAACTCTTTCAACTAAGCCTAAAGTAGTCCTCATGTTTCCTGGAGATGGCCCATGGGCCCAGTAGTAGAGTATAATACAGTTTTGTTATGTGGCTGTCCAGGCCCTAAGGCTCCTAACTGGCCCATAGCCGCCCAAATCTCATGTCAACTTTATCAAGGGTCTGACACTTAGAAGTGACCTGCAGTGGCGGTACATTTTTACATCTACCTGTAAAGACATGGACAGGTGCAACTATAATAGTGATATTTGTTATATAGTAGCGGGACCCACAGAGTACCCTCAGGGTCCAGGGCCCATAGAAACTGCTACTGCTGCATCCTCTATAGGTACGCCTTTGCCTAGGGCCCATCATAGTCATAATATTTCCCTGCATGGGTCATTCAAACAATCGTATACAGCAAACCTTATTTATTTGTATGGGAGAGTTTCTAGATATAGTCAGTGAGCTGTGCTGAGGTCATTTGCAGAAAGCTGAGTAGATACGTTGTGACCCTCCGGTATTGTGACTGGGTGATTCTGTGTCTATTCATCAATGTTTTGGTAAGAGATCTCCTACAGAAAACAGGAAGTCTTGGCATATTATTTGTCAAAGTAGCCAGAAATATTCAGAAATTTTCAAAAATAGATAACCTGAAAAATTAAAAAAAAATCACAAAAAATTCTTAAAAATATGTTGATTAAAAAAAAGAAAAAACAGACCATTTTCTTCTGATAAATTCTCTTTAAAACTTATTTTACCTAACTTTCCAAGGCTTAGCGATTACTGAAAATAGTGACACCCTTTTTTAAAAAGTTTTCAAGACTTTGTCCTTCTGTGAAAATTTCATTTATCTGTTATACCATTTAGAGCATTTAGAATTCCTTAGAAAATTCTGTAGAAAAAGACAGCTTCTTACTTCCAACTTCCTTGACAAATTGATTTGGACACCTAACATTTACCAGGGGCATTGTGAATTTGTAGATTACCGTATTTTTCGGACTATAAGACGCACTGGACTGGTTTTAGAGGAGGAAAATAGGGAAAAAAAATTTTGAAGCAAAAACTGGTAAAATATTTAATATATGGGAGTTGTAGTTTTGCAACAGCTGCAAGGCCACATTGACAGGTGACCCTGCAGCTGTACGGGGATGCATAGAGCGTTTTTTTTTTTGCGGGGCCAGCTGTACTTTTTAGTTATACCATTTTGGGGGATATCTATTGCTTAGATCACCTTGTATTGAAAAAAAAAACAGGAGGTGATTTAGAACTTTTATTTATTTCATATTTTTAAAGCTTTTTTTTTTTTTTTTTTTTTTACTATTTTATTCCCCCCGGGGACTTGAACCTGCGGTCACTTGATTGCAAGTCCCATAGACAGCAATACAACTGTATTGCCATCTATGGGACATTCTGTCTATTAGTATTACGGCTGGTCATAGAGACCAGCCGCAATACTAATATAGCCGTGACAGGCCGGGGAGCCTCATTAGGCTCCCGGCTGTCACCCGGACAGGTCGGCTCCTGCGCAGGAGCCGGCCTGCAACTTTACAGGTATGGGGCCGGAGGGGACCGGCCCCGGGGGAGAAGGGGCCACGGATACTGACCCGGCATCCGCTGTACTAGAGAGGTGGATGCCGGGGAGGGATAGACGCCGGGGCCTGAGACATCGCTACGATCCTCTGCCCTGCATGAAGCCAGCGGCGGGGGCACGGAGGAGCGGAATACCATCACTCCTCCCGCTGCTGGCTTCATGCAGGGCAGAGGAGCGCAGCGATGTCTCAGGCCCCGGCACCTGTAATGGCGTCTATCACTTGCCGGCTTCCGCCTCTCTATTACAGCGGATGCCAGGCGCCACCTTCAGACTATAAGACGCACCCTTCTTTTCCCCAAAAATTTTGGGGAAAAAAAAGTGCGTCTTATAGTCCGAAAAATACGGTAGGTTTTTAGAACGGTTAGCAATTAGAGGGGACCTGTCATGTCCCCTGACTTTTTGATTGTCATATACCCACTGCTGGCACCGCTGTGGCACCGACAGCTCATACCGGGTGCAGATTTCAGGCCTCATCTATGCCAGTATATTGGTATAAATGATGCATTTGCAGTGCTGTATACCTAGGATATAAGTCAAACATATCCATTAATGACCAGTCATCTAATTGTGGCCAAAATATTCTCTCTCTGCACTTTTTTACACTAATATGTATAAGTTTGTAGAATAGCGCTAGCACGACCTGCTGTAAAATTGACTACAGTGGGAATCGGTAAAAAATGGCTACTGGGCAAATATACGTTCTATTAACAGGGGACCTATGGGCGATGATGCCACTGTATACCTATATATTGGAATATACACCAGGAAATCCTCTATAGTGTAAATGACAGGTTGTACATCAGATATATCTTTGGGGTGGCGCTTTTGTTGCTGTTGCAATGCTGTCTAAATAGCAGCCTATATGACAGTCTTAACTGGCTCATTTCATACATGTCTGACAATTTATACTATAGAGGATTCTCTATGACAGCTTGAGTGTTATACATAAATTATTATTTTTTTTAATTGAAGGAGATGGAATGATTGATAAATGTGTTGCTATATACAGTACATTAGAAATTATGTAAGCCCGATACTGAATTGTTAAAAGGAAAAAAATTGTGTTGGCGCAGCAAAAAATTGCAATTGATCTAAATAAATCTGGTGCAGACTGCAGATTTTCAGGTTTATCTGGGAAATTTTTGAAATAAACCTTAGTTATTGGTTTTTCCCCATTTAATATGCATCATGTGAACTGCATGGGTTTGGTTGCCTGAAATCTAATAGGGTTATATCAACTAGACAAACTCTTTTCATATTAAAGCACCAATGGTCCAGCTGATTTTTATTTTATGAAGGTTCAAGTAAATGCTTTCTCCACCCAAGTCCTAAGCACAGTGTGCCACACCAATGTGTGTACAAGAAGGTGCCTATCACAAGACTTAAAGGGGTTGTCCCATCTCAAGAATCCTATCTATACTGGTATCTTATGTAAATTGAAGACTTTTCCTAAATATATTGCTTTAGAAATGCTGCTTTGTTTGCCTGCTATGTGAACTTATTCCTCCTATTGTTTATATAGCATTGCCAGTGGCGTCACCAGGAACCCGCACATTTCTGCGCACACTATAATACCCCAAATTGCCCCTGCACACAGTATTATGTCCCATAGGGGCCCCAGTACACAGTATTGTGGCCCCAGTACACAGTATTATGTCCCATTGTTTCCCCTGCACATAGTATTATGTCCCCATACTGGCCCCAGTACACAGTATTATGGCCCCGTACTGGCCCCAATACACAGTATTATGTCCCATTGTGGACACACATGAACAATTATTATACTCTGGGGTCCTTTCAGACCCCAGAGTATAATAATCGGACACCCAGAGGAATACAAACATAACAAACTACTGTTACTTACCTATCTCCCGGCTCCACTGCATTCTCCGTCGCTGTCGGCCATCTTTCGGGACGTCATGTGACCGGGGCCCTGTGTCGCGGGTCATATGACGTTACGCAAGTAGGCCGAAGCCTGCCCGGAGCCTGGAGAGGTAAGTAACACAGTTTTTTATGTTATCTTACCTCTCCCGGGCCTCCGATCGTTATACTCGGGGGTCCGAAAAGACCCCTGAGTATAATAGTGCTTGTGGGGCCTGTGCCGTCACTTACCGATCGGTAAGTATACAGGGCCCATTACTGGCTGGAGTTACTCTAGCCCCTAACGGCCTATTAAAAAAAAAAAAAAAAACCTGCAGCGGTAGCGGCTGTCACCGGGCCCCTAATGTCCCGGGCCCTGTGGCAGCTGCCTCCGCTGCTTCTCCGGTAGTTACACCCCTGAGCATTGCTATAACCACAGACCTGTGAGATAGGACAAGTGGCATCAACTTACTGATAAAGCCAAGTTTGTTATCTCTCTATATAAACACACAGATAACACTGAGTCCTTCTTTAGAAGCATGTGCATATTATATGATCTGCATAAGCATTGTGATACTTCATAGTTTCATTCAGCAAGCTGGGGGGGCCTACAGGAAGTGAGAAGAAGAAACTGCAGGCAAACTGCCGAAACACTGAGATGGGAAAACCCCTATAACTGAAATGAGAAGTATGCCCATAAACCTTTCAGAACCCTCCAAGCAAGAAGACCTAGCAAGAGCCAGGGAGATCCCACTATGCTTATGGATTTTCAAGGGTTGTCCAAGATTCAAGGGTATTGGATATTATTGATCTATTCACAGTATTTGATCGGTGAGGGTCTGACACCGAGATCCTGCACCAATCAGCTGAACCAGCCCCCTTTGGGTCTCGGAAGCTGTATACATGGAACATGGCCAGAAGCAACTGAATTAGAACAGAGCCATTTACGGCCATATTCCTCTGGATAGGTTGTCAGTATTCATTTCCCTTGGGTCTTGGACAACCCCTTTAACCCCAGTATATACAAGGACCTAAAGTCAAGATTTATCTTGCCCAGTGGCTATAGCATCTCCATCAGGTGCCCACACAATTTCAATGTAGTGGCAGAATGGAGCATTTTCTGGTGAATGGATGGTCATTTGATGTATGGCGGCACTTAATCCCCCGACCAGGAGATCTTTATACTATTCTCTGATTTTGTTGCTATAGACAGGTTCTGAGCAGAGAACCCCGTTCTATGTCCTAATTGGGCATCTTACTAAGAAGAGGAAATGCATTGTTAAAAACGGGTTCTCTCCGTGACTCTTCCACTAGACAGAAATAAATTCACAGAAAAATAAAAGGAAACCTAAAACATAACTTTTATTCTCAATGATAAAAGTCTCAGCTAAATAAGTTTAGATAAAAATAGTATTAATGGGGAACCCTCCAAGAACCCTCTCGAAGACAAGGAAACTAACCCAAACTGCAGGAGAACCAGTAATAGTGTCAGGATATATTCCTGATATCCTCTCCCTAGTAATCTTCTTCAGACATATCCTTCAAAATGGGGGGTGTAGAAGCGCCCTATCTAGGGACATATACTAATAAGGCCAAAGACAAATACGTCCAGATATAATACAGGTCACCCTCTACTCACTCGCACCGGCCGGACCAGTGAGCCTTATAATGCCCTAAAAAGGACAATTAATTAGGCAAGACATTGAGATTCATTAAATACCTGGATTAAGTTTCTGAGGCTCACTAGAAAGGCTCACCCCTGGCACCCCATAAGACATATACCAACGTGTTTCCTCCATTAGGATTCACCATGGGATGTTAAACATGACATACAAGTTCAGCATTTGTCTTGGCGTAGGTGACCCAAGGTAAGGCCCAAAGGGCAAAGGAATAAGTGGAAAAACCCCTTTTAGTGCATAAATAATCTATATTGAACTTTGTTGAATTTTTCGATACATGGACAGCACAGTGGTTCAATGGTTGGCTCCATCACCTTCAATTTTGTGCTTGAGTCTGACAAAGGACAACATCTGCATGGGGTTTGTAAGTTCTCCCTGTGCTTAAAAATATATCGATAGTATTAATTTGGAATTTGGGGTGTGTGCCCCAAAGTGGACAGGGATCTGCGTGAGTGATGGCAATCGAAGGAATATGTTGGCATTATATAAATACATAAAATATCTCTAACTAATGCCATTCTTGGGCTTTCGATATATGTATTCACATTAGGCGTATGCAAATACAAGTGTGCACTGTGTGAGCCTGCCCAACAATGGAAGCAGTGTGCCTGGCGAACAAATGCATCTTTCCGCCTCCTACTTCTATGTATTATTTGCAGTACACACAACCCTTGGGCTCTATTTGTTCTGCATGCAATGCTGTCTGAATCCTAACCAGGTCCGGGGCGTCTAATGATTTGGAGTCTGCTGCAATCCACTTGCAGTAATGAGCAGCTCAGGAGTATGCTTCGCACGTCGTCCGCTCACAGCCAGCATTTCATTCCTCCCGTCAAGCCGCTTCTGAAATGTCTTTTTGCAGAGCTCAGAGGTCCCTGCCTGCAGGGACAGAGCTATATTTTTTGGAGGAGGTGGGAGTGAAATAGGCACCAGTTGAAACAACCCAACACCTGTTCCAAAGAGCACACAAAAAAGACAGGAAAGCAATTTAAATCTGCTTTGCTGTTTGTAAATGTGACCGAGGCGTGTAATTCAAAAGCTGCATATCCCGTGACGTTGCTCCCAGCGCTCTCTGCTGTTTGCCTAATTGGACAAGGGTTCATTTGCATGCGTATGATGCTTAATGTTTAATTCATGAAGCTCAGCAAGCTCCCTGTATCTCTCCATTCCCACCCCCACATGGCTTCACTGGCAGCATAATCATAGATCATGTTGATAGCAGGTCCTTATTATTAAAGCGTTAACCTCTTTTTGTCTGACATTCAAGTTTTAAACTGAGCTCATTCTTTCTAACTAAAATGACAAACTGCGAAGATAAAAGGAGAAAAATAAAAATTGGGCACCGATAATGTAACCACTGTATACACAATAATCTACTGGAAAACACCATAGGTTCATATCTTATGTAGCAAAATGCTACAGTATATGCTGTAGTCTCCTGACGTGTGATGGGCGCACAGTCTGTATTTTGTTCTATTTTTTTATATTAATTATTGTTAATTTGTTTATAATCCATTCTTATAGGTTTGTTATGGACTAGAGGACTTTTTACGACCTCCACCAATTCATCCTTCAATAGGTACCACTTTACAGATTCTGACACAGTTGGAATTTTTTCTCTAGCCCCTACTATTCCTGAGTAATCAGTACTGATTCTTGCAGTATCCAATATGCTAATTAGGCTTGTTATTGTCAGGTGGGCGGTACCTGGCTATGTGTTATGGCTCAGGATAGTACTGAGCCTAATTACAATATTGAGTGATGAAACGAACAGCACTGATTGCTCAGGAATGGTAGGGGCTAGAGAAAAAATTCCAACTGTGTCAGAATCAGTGGAGTGATACTGTGCTGGAGTTAGGCTCGGTTCACATCTGTGCTTGCTATTCTATACGGAGATTCTGTTCCCCTCCCCCAGCACTTTTCTTTTCACATTTTGTGTCCTTTTTGGGTGGAAACTGAATGGAAAATATAGACTATAATGGGGTCCATGGGTTTCCTACGGTAACCGCTTTTTTATGTGGATTAGGTTTGCGTTTGGAGGATCCCCAAGCAGGCCCCCGAATGGAAAACCATGCTACAGGCATGCGCTGTCAGCTCTGCTGAGGCCTGATGGAATAACCAACTGCGCATGCCTAGAAGTTTGACACCCAGGACAGAAGACGACGCAGGGAGAGGGCGTTCCAGAAGAAGATAGAGGCAGCGCTGGAGATTTCTCTCGCAGCATTGGGGACGCCCTCAAAGTGTGTTTGAGTGCTGGGGACCGCCCCCAGTGCTGCGAGAGAACTCATTTGCATACTGAAGTAAACTGAACGGCGGCACAGAGAAGACATCTAAAGGTGGTAGAAGAATAGCCTTTCTTAAGGCTATTGCTATGTGTTAGGGAAAAAAAAGGGAATCCAATAATTGGATCCCTTTAATTCCATCTGACATCATATAAAGATTAGCTGTCAAGTGTACTTTAGATTTTGCCTAATATTTTGTCACGGAAGTGTCCTGTTTTCTGTCACTAATCCTTCCCTTTCACCATGAATGATGGGTGTTTTTAGTGTCCCTTTCCATCCTCTTTCTTGTGGCTATCCTTGTGTCTATGAGTCTTTCTCTCTGTACTTTAACTAACAAGGAAATTTACTGCGCAAGCGCAGGCTGCAGGATGTTCGGCACTAGCGTAAGATCCATAAGGCAAGAAGCTGTAACACAAGATTATGAAAGGGGAGCTGTTTAAAGGGATTCTACCATTAAAGCAAATTTTTTTTTAATAATTACCACGTCGGAATAGCATTAAGAAAGGCTATTCGTCTCCTACCTTTAGATGTGGTCTCGGTCACGCCGTTCCTTAGAAATACCAGTATTTACCGGTATGCTAATGAGGTCTCGGCAGCAATGGGGACGTCCTTCTTCTTCAACTGCCTCCTCCCCTTGTCTGTCGTCTTCTTTCTTCGTCATGTCTGATGCCTGCGCAGTCGGCTCTGTCTGCGAGACACTGTTAGAGCCAACTGCGCATGCCGGCCGGCGGCCATATTTCCAAGGCTGCAATTGCGCGCATGTGCAGTACGCTCCTCACATCTTCGCCAAACAGAATGTACTGCGCATGCTCATAAAGGTCCGTACAGCCCTCCGATGCCTGGATGAGTTCACTCGCACGTCGGAGGGCTGTACGGACCTTACTGAGCATGCGAAGTACACTCTGTTCGGCGAAGGATCTCACTGTCAGAGCCGACTGCGCAGGCGTCAGACATGGCAAAGAAAGAAGACGACAGACAAGGGGATGAGGCAGATGAAGAATAAGGACGCCCCCATTGCTGCCGAGACCTCATTAGCATACCGGTAAGTACCGGTATTTCTAAGGAACGGCGTGACGGAGACCACATCTAAAGGTAGGAGATGAATAGCCTTTCTTAAGGCTATTCCAACGTGGTAATTAGTAAAAAAGTTGCTTTAATGGTAGAATCCCTTTAAGATGCAAAGCCTGGACACGTCCCTGGCAAAACAACTCCCTGTGGACACTTACCAGCCTAATTATATATAGTGTAAGGCGTGGAATCAAACCTTGTATTTTGGGGTATACTACTTTTGTGAAAGGTCACATAGGAATGTGTACACCTAGTTTCATGTTGCTTATACAGATGGTAAATTTTACTGACTATCCTTTAAAGCCAACTTTGGAGCCATTTTCAGAACACACTAGGGCATTGGTATATTAATCTGAATTTTGTGTTTTTTTGGGAAACAGAAAAATCAAATACCTTGCAGCTTTTAGCATTTTTATTAGCGGAGCTGTAAACCAATTCTGCAAATGGGACCCACAGAGCAAAAGCGTTGTTTGCCGTAACATCTACCGTCTAGACATTCTGCTGCAGGTTCACTTAGCTATGGCCACCCGTACACTGGAATATTTTAGGATATATTTTATATATGGATATTATATGGATTATTATGGATATGGATATTTTTATATATTTTCCCAATAGTGTTAATCTACATTTTTCTAAATCATGTTTGGTTTTTAGGATTGAAAATATTCTGGAATAGACGGATTCTACAACATCAATAGATGTTTCAATCCAGTGTCGGCCATGAAGCACAATCTAGTGGCACAAGATGCTCCTTGTAAGATTTCCGCAATTGATGGCGCATAATTATTCTAATGTAACATCGTCGCTAATTATCCTTAATTAATAACAAATGTTTTACAGCAAGGAAAAGGTCACATAGAGGTGATAACATGTCCGCTTCACCTTCTTCCCAGACATAATCAGTTGGCATGGGATGAAGTGTGAAGTGTTTGTCCGCTGTATTATCCGTAATATAGAATTGTCATTGTGAAACTTGGATAGTCCTTGAAACCTAAATACAAACAGGATCATTTCTCCGAGATCTTACACAGCTCTGCAGCCATCTCGCCACTTCTGAATCTCAAAAGGAGACAGCGCTCTCATCTTTATTTTTTGCTGATCCCCACATCTACTGTGAGTCTATTAATACAGGTCGTAAATGAAAATGATTCCTAAATGCGCACTAAAAATTCCCGTTACGCCCGGCATCAATTATTATACATGATAAACCACCTCGAGTTAGTTGGGTGAAAAATAATGCAAGACGTAAACTAAACAGCAACCGGAATTATTATTCGGAATACATTTCCAAAACCCCTAGTTCATCTGAGACTCGTTGTGCTGCGGCATATTCCTTATATATTTCCCCAATGACTGAATATAGGCAGAATTAAATATTAGATATTGAAGGGAATCTTCTCGACATTAATTATAACGGCAAACCAGTCCAATTGAATGCATTTGGGAATTTTTGGAAACGTGGAATCTGGGTAATGTGCCAAGGTGGAAGGGTTCATATTTGTATTCTATAAGTCTGAATAGATTACATATTTTATGGGGAATCTGCTCATGTATCTGGAGTTACTTTTGGGAACGTTTGGAGTTTACTTTAATAGTTATTATGAGAATATACTGTAGGTAAAGTTTTTAAATGTTGAATGGAATTAGAATTTTTATAGTTTTCCAATATTTTAAGATTTCCGGGTTCTGAAAAGAATGCAAATTTTAGTAAATTGTCATCGATCCTTTTACTCACTGAGGTTCCAATAAGTCAGACATAAACAGTACTATGCAATAGTTTTAGGCAGATGTGGAAAAAAGAAATATAAATCTCATCAATATTTGGTGTGACCATCCTTTGCCTGCCATCAGTTCTTCTAGATACACTTGCAGATATTTATGAGGGAACTCGGCAGGGAGGTTGATCCAGACATCTTGGAGAACTAAGCACAGCTCTTCTGTGGATTTAGGCTTCTGTCTCTCCATGTAATCCCAGACAGACTGGATGATGGTGAGATCAGGCCTCTGTGGGGGACATATCATCACTAATGGGTCTCCACCTCCAAAGTCAGATGCTGAGCTGATGTTTGAAGAGGAGCAGCATTTGGTTGAGTACTGTCACCCTGTCGCACTGTACATTTCTATAGTGACTATGGACTGAGGGCTAAACAGATCATGTGACCAATGAATGTGACGTCATGTAGCCTGTGAAGTTGCTGATCCATCCAGATGTCGGCCCCCGCTAATTTATAGTTAATGACCTAAGTCCTGGAAAACCCCTTTAAGTTATCAATATCTTTTTGCAGCATGGGTGGAATGCTGAATACCGGGAGGAAGCCCACAAAAATACAAGAGGACTTTCATGCTCTTATAGCCTTTGTTGGATTCAAAAGACTCCATTGTTGCGATACAGAAAGAACAACTGAGCCAACATGCTGTTCTGTATAGAGTGGACAGTGCTTCAATGCAATGTAGGTATAAGGTATTGTACTGTATGCTCTGTACCCATAATGGATCAATACTGTAGCACCAAGTGACTGCTGAGGCCCTATCACAGGCATCAGCAATGATTCCAGGTGAATGACATCATCCAAGGCTGGAAGAGGCCAGAAGAGGACTGAGAGAGAGAATGCCAGATGCCATAAGGAGACCATAAGGGAAAGTGAGTATGCCATTGGGCCTCCACTTCCACCATAATTTTACCTCTGGTTCTATCCAAACAAGTTTGGACAGAACTGGAGGATCTACTCATCCAAACCTGAGACAAAACAAATCTTCAAAGGTTCGTCCATCTCTAGCTCCATGACGCCAAGCCCTGGCCCCTTCAGCCATTAGGATGTGTGAACATTTCTTCATCGCTATGATACTTATTGGGTTCCTATGCCTCCTGGGTCTCCACCATAATTTTACCTCTGGTTCTATCCAAACAAGTTTAGACCAAACCAGAGGGTCAACTCGTCCAAACCTGAGACAAAACAAATCTTCAAAAGTTCGTCCATCTCTAGTTCCATATGACCAAGCCCTGGCCCCTTCAGCCATTAGGATGTGTGAACATTTCTTCATCGCTATGATACTTCTGGTTCCTATGCCACCTGGGCCTCCACCACAATTTCACCTCTGGTTCTATCCAAACAAGTTTAGACCAAACCGGAGGATCAACTCGTGCAAACCTGAGACAAAACAAATCTTCAAAGGTTCATCCATCTCTAGTTCCATGAGGCTAAGCCCTGGCCCCTTCAGCCATTAGAATATGTGAACTTTTCTCCAATGCTGGGATTCTTCTGGTTCCTATGTAAGAGACGACACATTGGTTCCACCCGCAGAGAAGTCTTTTGTCCTCTGTGCTTTTCGATTGTTCCCATTTAGACATTGTCTATACTGTAACTACTAATATAAAAAGTATATGTATAACATAAATAATGAGGACAGTAAACTATCGGCAATATTCTGTATTTCTATAATATTCTTATTTAAAGATAAGTCTGTTCTAGTGCAAAATGCATTTATTATGTAAAATAAATGACACATAAATCTAATATATATTAAGGTGCAGGAGCAATAATCTCGTGATTGCTTCTTCATAACCTTGGAAAGCAAGGAAAAAATATTTGTATTGTGTAACAGTAATTACATTTTATAGCTGTAAATTAGAAGACGAAACAGGTTTTGCTAATTCGCAATACATTGTGTTACAAGCACTGAAAAATGACTCTTTTCATGGTGATAATTGTATTATACTCTAATGAAGAGAACAGACTAAAGCGGCATTACAATATTCTGCCTTTTGTTTTGTAGGACTTTTTTTTTAGTGTTTTTTCTAGTATAATGTTTATGAAACTTTTCGAGAATAAAAGCAATCATTTATTTATCAATGCAAACACACAGTTTATTTCTTAGGATTTTGTCTACCAACCACCACATGCTACAGGTATATAGGTCAGTATAGGAAAGGTCATTTGTCCCCTTCAGCCTGCATTTTCGGGGAATGACCGCTACCTTTACAACCCCTAGGACAGCGATGGTGAACCTTTTATAGACAGAGTGCCCAAATTGCAACCCAAAACCCACTAATTTATCACAAAGTGCCAACACGGTAATTTAACCTTAATAATGTGCGGATCTACAATTGCACACAATTACAGACTTGCAAAATATGGTCATATGAATGAGGCTTTATAGAGCTTTCTGCTCCACTTTGACCCCCACACAGTCCAATCTGCTTCACAGTGACCCACACACAGTACAAACTGCTCCACAATGGCCCCCACACAGTATAATCTGCTGCACAGTGGTCCCCATACAGTACAATTTGCTCCACGGTGGCCCCCACACAGTATAATCTGTTCCATGGATGGGTGCCCAAAAGGAGGGCTCTGAGTGCCACCTCTGGCACACGTGTCATAGGTTCACCATCATGGCCCTAGGGTTAAGCTGATGGTAAGCTGGAAGAAGGATGTACAAATCATGTACAATAAAACCTCTCCAGTGCCACATTTTCCTGGGTCCTCCTGGTACATACAGTAAGTAGAGATGGGCGAACCAATTTGTTCTGAGCCAGGTTTTACCCAAATATTCTAAATTTTTCCAGTTTTAATGATCCTGAACATCTGGCGATTTGCCTTGGCTGAACTAAAATGGCCACCGCAACATACATTGCAGTAAATGATTAATAATTTCACTTCTGGTTCAGTCCAGACTTGTTCAACCCAAGACAAAACAGGGACCCGAACCACCCAAACCTGAAACAAAAGGAATCTTGGGAGGGTCGCCCATCTCTAACCTAAGGTCAACCTGTTTCTTCTTCCCCTGTCCAGGAAAGTGAAAGCAGTTCTAAGGTTCTCATTCTTCTGATGACATCATCAAGCAAGCTATTTACATGGGATCCCAGCAGACACCACCTTCTGGTCGAGATACAAAACTTTACTTTTAGTAACTCTCTATTGTGTAATTAGTATTTTATCTTGATCTTATTACTGACCTCATCCTTCTCTGGATTCTGACCTTGGTTTGTCTATGACTACATCTTTAGTTCTATAGTTTAGTGAACTTGGCTCACTTTCTGATCTGATCTTGGCTACAGCGGTTTAGATATAGGGAGTGCAGAGGTAGCAATTGCTCCAGTGACCTGGAGCCTTAGGGGGCTCAGTGGCCTTTTTGCAACATAAGAAGACACCAATATTATAGATGGCACATGGTAAGTGGGGGCCTTGTTACATATTTTACATTGGGGCCCTGGAGATTTCTGTTAAGCCTCTCCTTAGAGACTTCATAATGCCATGCACACGGTCAAGCAGTCCAGTGCCAGAGGCAGCAAAGCAACCCCAACATCAGGGAACCTCCGCCATGTTTGACTGTAGGGATCGTGTTCTTTTCTTTGAAGGCCTCTTTTTTTCTCCTGTAAACTCTATTTTAGTACGGGTTGACACTGTTGTACCCTCGGACTGCAGAGCAGCTTGAACTTGTTTGGATGTTAGTCGAGATTCTTTATCCACCATCCGCACAATCTTGTGTTGAAATCTCTCGTCACTTTTTCTTTTCCGTCCACATCTAGGGAGGTTAGCCACAGTGCCATGGGCTTTAAACTTCTTGTTGACACTGCGCACGGTAGACACAGGAACATTCAGGTCTTTGCAGATGGACTTGTAGCCTTGAGATTGCTCATGCTTCCTCACAATTTTGCTTCTCAAGTCCTCAGACAGTTCTTTGGTCTTCTTTCTTTTCTCCATGCTCAATGTGGTGCACACAAGGACACAGGACAGAGGTTGAGTCAACTTTAATCCATGTCAACTGGCTGCAAGTGTGATTTAGTTATTGACACCACCTGTTAGGTGCCTCAGGTAAGTAACAGGTGCTGTTAATTACACAAATTAGAGAAGCATCACATGATTTTTCAAACAGTGCCAATACTTTTGTCCACCCCATTTTTTATGTTTGCTGTGGAATTATATCCAATTTGGCTTTTTGTCAATTCTTTTTGTGGATTACCATTGAAGACAAATTAAATGAAAATAATATTACCAAAGAATTTGTGATTGCAATCATTTTCTGGAAGAAATGAGTATTAACTGACAGAATATCAGGGGTGCCAATACTTTTGGCCAACACTGTATATATAGCTACATCTTTAGCTGCCATACCCCGCCACATATTCAAGATTGTCCCTGAGATTGAGACATGGATATACTAAAAGGTGGAAATTAAGAATGCCCCTTAGATTCTGCATATTTGCTTTAGCCAGTGCCTGGAGGACTCACTATTATCAGCTCCTTGTACGTTGATCCAGATCATCTATAGCAGTTGTATGGTATAAACAATTTGTGTATATTTCTTCATATTCGTCTGTTATGTAGAATAATAAGTTCCATATCCCATATTATTTCTTTTTATTAATAACGTCTTCTATTTTTTCTACCGTGTATATCGCCATTTAGGCATATTCTTCATTATAATATTACTCTACCACATATCTCACACACTCACCGCCTAATAGCACACAAAATAATCCTATTGTATAGATACAAGATACTAAAACTGCTTCTATTTCTTCCCAGATGGGGCCATTGTGATGCTGTTTGATGTGCGGTCGCTGTAACATCTGGACATAATGGATTGTGCTGCTCTTGTATACCGCAGTTACGTGTCTGCATGCTATATCTACCTACATTAGGCGGCATGTCTAGGGTATCGGCAGTGTCTATCCACAATGAGGTGAACTTCTCCAAGTGTACCACTGGATGGAGCTTGTGATATATCATACATAAAACATCACCCGCTCTTCATCTTATGTAACAGAGATGACGATTTTAAGGGAAAAAACAGAATGGAGGTAAATGTTATCATATATGATGGCTGGAGATGAAGTCAAAATATCTCTATGAAAAGCAAAAACGAGTAAAATATGGGATTTTTAGTTATAGTGTGTAATTCTAACCGTCCAGCACTATTTCATGTCACAATACTACATAATGAATTAGAATCTGTCAAGCAAGAAATTGATCAATGATAACCAATGAAGGGACGGCACACATAAAACAGCAGCTTGGTGTAAATGGGGCAAACATATGCCATAGAAGACCGAAAAAGTGTCACATGTATTAAGTATACATCTCCTAATACATAAGGCACACATATAGCAATATATTCCTCACGGACAGGCATAAAATACGCCAGTACTAGTGCTCATGGGTCATAGTGTTACTGATAATATCAGCGTACAAATCTATCCTCCCATACTATTCTGAGAATTTCTTAAGCTGCAATGCCCATCTTAACCACTGAGTGGCCACATACAATACTGTGCAAAAGTTTTAAGAAGACATGGGGAAAATGAAGAAATCTTTAATAGTTTATTTTTGTCAATTAACAAAATGCAAAAGAGAAATCTACATCACGTCCATATTTGAGTCCTGGAAGTCATGATACGGCCCCCACAGAGCTCTGGTCTCAACACCATCCAGTCTGTCTAGGATTACATGAAGAGACAGAAGGATTGGAGCAAGTCTACATCTACAGAAGATCTGTGTATTCATCTCAGCCAAGAAGAAAGGTATGAAAGGACACACAAGTCTGAAAAGCCCAATGACTAGAGATGAGCGAGTAGTATTCGATCGAGTAGGTATTCAATCGAATACTATGGTATTCGAAATACTCATACTCGATCGAGTACCACTCGCTATTCGAATGGAAAAGTTCGATGCAGAACCAGCATTGATTGGCCGAATGCTATACAGTCGGCCAATCAATGCTGGTTCTTCTCCTACCTTTAGAAGTCTTCTCCGTGCAGCTTCCCCGCGGCGTCTTCCGGCTCTGAATTCACTCTGCCAGGCATCGGGCCTGGGCAGAGCCGACTGCGCATGTCCGCTTGTAGTGCGGGCATGCGCAGTCGGCTCTGCCCAGGCTCGATGCCTGGCAGAGTGAATTCAGAGCCGGAATACGCCACAGGGACGCTGCACGGAGAAGACTTCTCGGAGGATCCAGCCCGACCCTCACTCGTGGACTTGGTAAGTGTAATTTGATCGAATGTTGCCTACCCCTGAAACGAGCATTTTCCCCCCATAGACTATAATAGGGTTCGATATTCGATTCGAGTAGTCGAATATTGAGGGGCTACTCGAAACGAATATTGAACCTCGAACATTTTACTGTTCGCTCATCTCTACCAATGACATACAGTCCTATGAAAAAGTTTGGGCACCCCTATTAATCTTAATCATTTTTAGTTCTAAATATTTTGGTATTTGCAACAGCCATTTCAGTTTGATATATCTAATAACTGATGGACACAGTAATATTTCAGGATTGAAATGAGGTTTATTGTACTAACAGAAAATGTGCAATATGCATTAAACCAAAATTTGGCCGGTGCAAAAGTATAGGCACCTCAACAGAAAAGTGACATTAATATTTAGTAGATCCTCCTTTTGCAAAGATAACAGCCTCTAGTCGCTTCCTGTAACTATTAATCAGTTCCTGGATCCTGGATAAAGGTATTTTGGACAAACAATTCAAGTTCAGTTAAGTTAGATGGTCGCCGAGCATGGACAGCCCGCTTCAAATCATCCCACAGATGTTCAATGATATTCAGGTCTGGGGACTGGGATGGCCATTCCAGAACATTGTAATTGTTCCTCTGCATGAATGCCTGAGGATTTGGAGCGGTGTTTTGGATCATTGTCTTGCTGAAATATCCATCCCCGGCGTAACTTCAACTTCGTCACTGATTCTTGAACATTATTCTCAAGAATCTGCTGATACTGAGTGGAATCCATGCGACCCTCAACTTTAACAAGATTCCTGATGCCGGCATTGGCCACACAGCCCCAAAGCATGATGGAACCTCCACCAAATTTTACAGTGGGTAGCAAGTGTTTTTCTTGGAATGCTGTTTCTTTTTGGACGCCATGCATAACGCCTTTTTTTATAACCAAACAACTCAATTTTTGTTTCCAAAATGAAACTGCCTTGTCCAAATGTGCTTTTTCATACCTCAGGCAACTCTATTTGTGGCGTACGTGCAGAAACGGCTTCTTTCTCATCACTCTCCCATACAGCTTCTATTTGTGCAAAGTGCGCTGTATAGTTGACCGATGCACAGTGACACCATCTGCAGCAAGATGATGCTGCAGCTCTTTGGAGGTGGTCTGTGGATTGTCCTTGACTGTTCTCACCATTCTTCTTCTCTGCCTTTCTGATATTTTTCTTGGCCTGCCACTTCTGGGCTTAACAAGAACTGTCCCTGTGGTCTTCCATTTCCTTACTATGTTCCTCACAGTGGAAACTGACAGGTTAAATCTCTGAGACAACGTTTTGTATCCTTCCCCTGAACAACTATGTTGAACAATCTTTGTTTTCAGATCATTTGAGAGCGGGCTGTCCATGTTCGGCGACCATCAAACTTAACTGAACTTGAATTGTTTTGTAGAAAGAAATGGTCCAAAATACCTTCATCCAGGATCCAGGAACTGATTAAAAGCTACAGGAAGCGACTAGAGGCTGTTATCTTTGCAAAAGGAGGATGTACTAAATATTAATGTCACTTTTCTGTTGAGGTGCCCATATTTTTGCACCGGTCAAATTTTGGTTTAATGCATATTGCGCATTTTCTGTTAGTACAATAAACCTCATTTCAATCCTGAAATATTACTGTGTCCATCAGTTATTAGATATATCAAACTGAAATGGCTGTTGCAAACACCAAAATATTTAGAACTAAAAATGATTAAGATTAATAGGGGTGCCCAAACTTTTTCATAGGACTGTATCTTACCTGATAGGTGCTGTCATTTTGAGTCTTTTAGTATTTTGTTTACCCAAATCCATTCAGCCATTCCAAAGATATAAGCCATTTTAGTGCTTAGACGATCAGGTGGTAACAATGTGGTTTCACTGTAGTTGGGCCTCTGTGTGCTGTATGTCATGCAGTGTTATAGCCCACTTGGCTAGTACACCCTATTAGGCATCAACAATTGAAGGGCTTATAACTTTGGAATGGCTGAACAGATTTGGATAAACAAAAAGCCATAATGCTCATGGTACCACCTATCAGATCATGGATGTCAGTGGGCTTTTCAGACTTGACTGATCTTCTTTAACCTGAGATTTGACAGCTCTTGTCCTGACATAGCCAAACATACCAACACACCAAGGTCAAATTGATAGAACATAACACTTTAGAAGCATGACCCAGACGTAATTTGTTGCATATCCATTAGCCATATAGTGACATATAAGGCCACTACTGTGTTATATCCACCCTTATGGGAATGAATGGTAAGAAGATGTAGCGCTTGTAATCTTTGGAAGCTCTCATCATGGTGTCATGTTTCCGAACGCAGTCCATACATTTCCTTCCATAAAATCAACCCTATAGTTTTCTAGCTATAATGAGACATCATTGATAATTCCATCTCCAGCTTTATTACTCATGAGCATTCATGTATATATTATGGTGACCTTTTAATCCAATTTCTGTCTCCACCAATTACAGGCAATATTGGAGGAGAGTTAACGTTCATAGTATTTCCAATGGAGCGTTGCCCAAAAGAAATTTTCTATACACCAGCTGGGTCTCCTCAATGAGAAGCAGTACCCACCAAGGACATGTTCATAAAAACCTGATATCTCTTTCTATGGTGTTGTATATGAATTCTTCCATATTTTTACAAGCTATGTTTGAGGAGACTTCATTTGCACACCAGTTCCAATGATGCATTGCTTGAAAGGAAATCCCCATGCACCTTCAGGGTCTCCTCAATGAGAAACACTACCCACTAAGGCAATGTTAAGAAAATCCGGATATCTAATGCTACTACTGTATAATAATTCTTCCATATTTTTCTCCCTTTTAATTTTTCCTGTCTCGTTTCTAATAGTTTTAGTTATGGTGCATATATCTTCTAACATTGGCCACCCCGTGTCATCTCCAGAAATTCATGTCCACCTATCGTCCTGGAAATTGATTAAAGCCTCCGTTACCTGGTCAAGGTTCAGAGCTTTGATTCATCCGTCTTGCATTCTCCGCGTATTCACCTGGTCCCGTTGAGAGTGCGTGGGCTTCACAAAATTAAGTGGCGAAAACGACTAGGTAAAGTTTCAAAGGACGTATAATTCTCATTCATTTCCTAAATTGATCAGTTCAACAAGGGTAAAGCGCAGGGCACAAAGAGCAGGACATCGCACAATAAGATCTGCAATGACTCTTTATTGATCCGCTGTAATAAATTCAGAGCGCGTTCTACGACGGGACAGGCTTAATGCAACGTGCCTGCTCGCTGAAGGTGGGAGATATAGTCATACTGGGGTTTTTTGGACAATTATTCAGCCATTAAAGCTACTGAGAAGAACATGGAGCCTTTGGATATGAGTGATATGAGTGACGCTGGTGACAGCTGACAGGGCTCTGATATATTTAGCATCAAGTATTATGCAGAGTAGTCTCTAGACTATATGTTCTCTATAAATGAAAGCGCGGAACAGTGTGTGTTTGCTTTGGAGACAATAGATGCCTTTCGGTTTACCCTTTTAGTGAGATGTCACATGGTCACCATGACTTGGAGCCGCATTCCCTCTATGTCCCCATGACAAAACATCAGTCATGTCTTTCCTTCTTCTCCTCCTCCTCCCTCTCCTCGGCCCATTTTTATCAACCTAGCCACAACAAACTGTGCTAATGACATTCTGATTGGAAGGTATAATTGGTCACAGCGAGGACTTGCCTCACTTCCTTGTGCTGCTTATAAAACAGAGGAACACAACCTGCAATTATCTGGGATTGTCAGAGGATGAGGGGTCTGGATCACAGCCTTCCCCTGACATGCCGATTTAACGCTTTCCGTTTTTCGCACACATACTTAGGACTTTCTTTTTATGAAGTCTGTCTAAAGAGACATACATGTATTACTGGTTAAATCAGTATTTGGTATTCCGGTCCTCTAATGTAATAACTTCAGGATGGTCATTATCAACTTCCACCCTTTTTTCTCATCCGAAGATGTCTAAAATGAAAAAATTTAACAACTTTGGATTAGGCTTTGATTAGCTGGTTCCTACCGTTTTGTTCCTACACCTCGGACCATTTGTATAGTGCCGACATATTCCACAGTGCTGTACAGATATTGTCATTGGTCCCCATTGGGGATCACAATCTAATTTCTAGATTATCTTTCAGTATGTTTTTGAAGGTAATACCCTTGGGAAAGACATGCAAACTCTTGCCCATGGTCTGATCCAAACCCTGGACCTTAGTGCTGGTAGGAAACAGGGCTGATCACTAGGCCCTGCATCTCCAGGGTAACAGACAACAAACTCTTTATAGTCTGATCCTGCAGTTATACTCCCAACAATTTGCCCTCTACTTCTTGCCAAACTACCAAATGTATTTAAAAAGGATCTTTCATCATCTGGGGCACATACGGTTTAATACACCGCTAGCAAGTCGACAGTGCGCTGAATTCAGCGCACTATCGGCTTTCCCGTTCTGTGCCCCTGGTGAAGAGTTATCGGTGCCGGTACCGTAGCTCTTCACTGTCAGAAGGGCGTTCCTGACAGTCTGTCAGGAACGTCCTTCTCCACAGCAGCACCAATAGCGCTGTACTGTAAGAGCGGACTTTGCTTCCTGCCCAGTGATGGCGCTGAGGAATGCCCCCCCATTACTGGTCAATGGATGAGCACTATCAGGAGGGGAAGGAGGCGCTCACCGCTCTCAGACTGTACAGCGCTATAGGCGCTACTGTGAGGAAGGGCGTTCCTGACTGACTGTCAGAAACGCCCTTCTGACAGTGAAGAGCTACAGTATCGGCACCAATAGCTCTTCACCGGGGGCACAGAACGTGAAAGCTGATAGTGTGCTGAATTCAGCGCACTGTCAGCTTTCTAGCGGTGTATTGAACCGCATGTACCCCAGATGTTTAAGTACAAAGTAGGGGACAAATGAAAGATAGTATGAGACTGACACAACAAAAAAATGTATTGGTTGTGCGTTACCATGAGGGCGCACACGTTAATCTGTATAGGAGCTGCACAAAGAAAATAATAGAGAATTATTTTACGATCTATTGGCAAAGTCGCTACATTTTCCATTTTAAATGTATTATTTACAAAGGTGGACATTGCCTTTAAGTGCTTATCTGGTACCGATTGTCACACTAATGTTATTTTCATAGTTAACAGGATCAATGATTGGATGTTAGAGAAGTAAGAGTCTCAAATGAAAACTCTGCGTACCGAACAGCAGTAGCCACACATGGTTTACTATTATTTGCCATCCAATAATACTTGCAGTTTGGACCATGCCAAAAATAGGTGGAACAGTTATTATTGTAGCTGTAAATTGCATTGGGTTATCCTATTAATATTATAAATGTGAAAGTTTGTGAGTTTGTGGGTTTGTGTGTTTGGATGTTTGCATGTTCGGATGTTTGTTCCTCAATCACGGAAAAACCGCTCGACCGATTCGGCTGAAATTTTCCACAAACATAGTTAATACACCCGATTAAACAATAGGCTACTTTTCGTCACAATAGCGCACATACGTTTGTGCCAGGACCCCCACAAAACCCAAACTCACACCACCATCTCTGCAATCTCACACACTTTGGACCATAGCAAGCCACAAAATTCATATTGCCCTCTACAGCCTCACCCCTAACCCCACACAATCACATATACATATACTTTACCACTTTGCCCCTCACCTTAACGATACTCCAGGAGGTGCTCTTTAACGCTCCGGAGCAGCCATGTTTGCCGACCCCCACCGCTCTGACAATCCGCGACACCCCCCACCCATGTCAATACCCCTAGGCGGTCTAATAAATGCAAAATTTTTTTTTTAAAAAAAAAGTAAAAAAAATATAACAAAATAAATAAAAAGGATTAAAAATTCAAATCACCCCCTTTTCCCTAGAACACATATAAAAGTACTTAAAAACTGTGAAACACATACATATTAGGTATCCCCATGTCCGAAATCGCCCGCTCTACAAAGCTATATAAATATTTTTCCTGTTCGGTAAACGCTGTAGCAGGAAAAATGGTCAAAAGTGCCAAACCGCTGTTTTTTCACTGTTTTGATTCTGATAAAAATTTGAATAAAAAGTGATCAAAGCAATAACATTTCCCGAAAATGGTAGAACTACAAAGTACACCCGGTCCCACAAAAAAAGACGACCTATATATCCCCGTACACGCACGTTTAAAAAAGTTACGGCTGTCGGAATATGGCGACTTTTCAAAAAAAAAAATTTCAACACAGTTTTGGATTTTTTTTAAGGGGTCAAAATGTAAATAAAACCATATAAATTTGGTATCCCCAGAATCGTAAGGAAACACAGAATACAGGGGACATGTCATTTTGGTTGCACAGTGAACGCCGTAAAACCAAAGCCCGTAAGAAAGTCGCAGAAATGCATTTTTTCTTCAAATCCACCCCATTCTGAATTTGTTCCCTGCTTCCCAGTACATTATATAGAATAAATAATGGTGGCGTCATGAAGAAAAATTTGTCCCAGGAAAAATTAAGACCTCATATGGCTCTGGGAGCGGAGAAATAAAAAAGTTAGGGGGTTTAGAAGGAGGGGAGTCAAAAACGAAAATCAAAAAATGCCATCGGCGGGAAAGGGTTAACTTCAAATACTTCTGTCCCAAAGTCACTATGTAAAGTTTCTCACAACACCGTATATATAGCGGCTCAAATACAAAGTAACTTCAACACAAAAGTCTCATGTATTGTCTGAATTACAGCAAAAACAAGATACAAAGTTACATTTCATATCCCATCCCTTATACACACTACGAAAACCTTACCCGCGCCTGTATATACCCACTTCTACAATCACCGCAGACGAAGTCGCGGGTACCAGCTAGTTGTACTATAAGTGCAATGTTTACCGATACCCTAACCCTCTCCATACATGGTGAAATTTCTAATTCTTAGTTTTGTTTTTTCCTCACTGCCTTCCAAAAACCGTAACTAGTTGAATTCCGTTCAGAAGGTGTCCGCTTAAAAAAAACAGACACCTATCATAACAGACACAAATGGACAGTAACTGATGGCTATCACTTACTGTCAGTTATATGTCTGTTGCCCATAGACTTCAATGTTAAAAAAAAGTGGACACTTACTGTAATTTTTTTTATTGTTTATTTAAGATGTTTACCTTTAATTGCCTACAAATTTAAATATGGTTACGATTATGGGAAAAGGTGCTGGGTAGCGGGCCGCAGGAAAAAAGTGCTGTAGGAAAAACTGTGATGTGTTGCCTCCACGGTTTTTCCAGCAGTTCTTTTCACAGAAAGTCTGCAATGGTTTTTTGAAATTTTAGCATATCCACTGCACGTATTTTCCCACAAAGTGTGGATGGGATTCACTAGCTAAACTGTAAAATGCTGTGTTTTTTTCCATGCTGTCTCCACCGCGGCCAAACTGCGGCATTTACGCCACTTGGGGCCCCAGCCTAAAGGGGATTTCCTAGTTATATCTACTGAATATTGTGAGAAGGTGACAGGGAGAGTGCTGGAGTCACGATATATTTCCACCCAGATTTCTAACATATGTGTGGTCCAGTGTGGGTCTGGAGTAGGTTTCACCCCAGGTGTGGGTCATAGGCTTGTTACTGGGCCATAAAAGGCTGCAGCGTCTGCACTTCAGGGCAGATCCTGGAAGTGAGAGGAAGTGCCTGGGTCTGTCTTGACAGTGTGAGTCTACTGAGATGGTATTGTGTTTTTTTTGGTTGGTAGTAAGCCCCATGTACAGTTAGGACATATTGTTTAGTTAGTGCTCAGACGAGCAGGGTTTTGTTTTACATTGTTTTGCCTGAAGCTAAGGCTGTATTTTATTTTGCTCATTTTTGTGCCTAACGTGAAGGTTTATTTATTTTACCATTTTTATTTTTATTTTTTAAATAAACTTGTTTGCTATAGTTTTGTGTCCTTGTCTCAGACTGGTTGGGTCCGCCCCGAGCTACCTTCCCCACAATATGTACAGTATATGGCATGGGAGAAGCCATGTACCCCTGATTGCCTGCACTAATGTTATGCATATGTATAGACCGCAGCAGTGTAAATGGACAAGTCCTTTAAGGCAGAATTACCGTTGAAACATGCCCTAAATTGGCTAGATGTGTTTTTCTGAGCACAGAACAGAATATTATTTCTCCAGAATAAGATGGAAATATTGAACTGTTTCATTATCAGTCAGGAGTTAAAACGTGTCGCCGCCATTTACATCACGTTAACTCATTTGCTTTAGAAATAACACTTTGCAGAAATCAAACTATGTTGATTAAGGTCCATAGTTGTGAAAAACATCGACTCCCCCGTTGCCTTTTGTTAATGCTTTGGCTTGTAATGGAAGTTGGTTACAGCTGTGCACATCAAAAAGAATGATGACAGAATAAACACGTTCTAAATAAGACTAGCATCAAATCCCCTGTGTGCTACATTTAATTCACAATGCTGTAGTGCATATAGATGTTAAAAGATCCTTATGCATAATAGATTTTGCTTACATGTAAAATTGTTGTGCAGAGTACTTAGCAGAGGGAGATGGGTGGGTTGTAGTAATGACCGTGGATTGTTCGAACACTTTAGAAGTCCCTTATGTTAAATGACTTCTCTATTACAGAAGTGATCCCAAGAACACTGTCAGGACTGTATTTATTGAGAAACTATTAAAGGGGTTGTTCAGATTACAATGTTGATGGTTTAACCTTCAATATAAGATCGGTGGGCTTCCACTCTTGACAATCAGCTTAAAGGGGTTTACCGGGTAAAAAAAAGAGTTCAGTTAGTGCTATTAATGGGTTAATAAGTGCACCCAAATACCTTTAGCAGTGTTTTGAGTGATTTCTGGGTTTCTCTGGGAGCTTCTAGCATCCTCTGCATTTGTTTAAACGGTGTAGTTTCCTGCACTCCTATCCTACAAATACCATGATGCATTGCTCTTCACTCAGCTTCTCCTTCCTCTCTCACTCCCCCTCCCTGTTTCCCTAGCTAGTTCACAGGCTACTAGCCCTACCTAACTAGCTAACTAATTCTGCCCACCTCTCTCCCCATCATACTTACCTGTCTTCCTGTCGGGATCTTCTGTGCATGATAGATCCTTCTGCTCTTCTCTTCTGCCAGCACCTATGCAATAATGCAAAAGGACTCTTTTGTGCAATGTTAGGATTGGGTCCCGCAGGCTTCCCGTCCAGCGCGTAGCGCCACATGTTGGCCAATCCAAACCTCGCCCTCGGCGTTGTGCAGTGAGTTGTCTGGAGTCTAAGTCCAGCTTTTGGCCCACTGAGCATGCTCAGAGGCTAAGTGCCATTCTCTCCCTACTGAGCATGCTCAGACATTTTGGGTCCGCTCAGAGGCTAAGTCCCATTTTGGCCATACTGAGCATGATCGGTGATGTCATTCCACCGCCCCTGTTGGGCGGGGACTAGCCTTTAAATAGTGAGACAGAAGGTTAGGGCCAGGTTCCAGTCAATGGCAGGAGCTGTCTAGGGACCACGTTAGAATTCCTTGGCTCTGCCAGTGGGAATCAGTAAGCCTAGGTTAAGCAGGTTAAGGAGTTTTTTGTGTGACTGACCAGGAGTGAAGTTAACCCCTGGCATTCTTGTTGGTGCAGCAAACTGAAGCATATGCTAGGGCCTGGTTCCCCTGCTGTAATTAGCAGGTGCTTCTTGCAAGGCTTTATTTGACTTCACTCAACTGCTATACATAGGCACGCTCTCCCAGTGAAGTTAACTGGAGAGAGTATGTTGCAGCCTGTTCACATTGGTGCCGCACAACATCACTGCCAGTGCAGTTTAACTGGTGGTTCATATTCAGACATACGGCTGCCCATCTGGGCTTGTGGACCTCACTGCAGTGCTCTGCAGCTTAGCGTTTCTGGTTGTGTTCATTATTATTTTATATATACACACAGAATCGGAACATGCAAGCGTGAGAGGCTGGCTAGTTCTCCTCTTCATGTCTGCAAGCATCTCACATCTTCCTTCACTTACGCCTGCAACAGCAGATGACTTTTATTGTGTAAGCACCAGCAGAAGTGAAGGAAGTGACGATTCATGCCCAGAAGATCACATGAAGACAGGCAAGTATGATGAATGGGGTTGGGGGAGTATTGGTGATGTTCCTTTTCTAGAAACGGGGAAACAGAACGTCATCAGAGAATGTAGGATATGGCTAAATAAATAAATTTTTGCTAAAGTAATTTACAAAGTAGGCGGGAGGATGGTGTTTACATCACTGTAGAAATTACATTTTATCCTGGACAAGCCCTATAAGTGAAAGTTTCTTTTCATTTTTTTTCTTTACTATTGAGTAGAGGGTGTTTGGTGAGCATTTTTGTAATACAGTATACTTTATCACTTTATTTTACTTTCTTTTAGGCTCTAAAGTTCTCACCAGCAATGCTAAATGAGCATTGTCATGCAAGTACATCCAAGCCATGCTTGTCCACATTTGCTTTTGATGACTAGACAGGGGTGTAAACATGGCGTATCTTTGGCGAATCATAACACAATTCATTTAGGCTAAAAATTTTGGACTTGCTAGACATGAGGGAGTGTATTCTCAAAAAAAAGGTGTGATGAATCGGGCCCCATTCATGATTCTCAGCTATATTCATAACTATCCATGTATTGGATCAGTGTAAGGAATGGCCAAAACTAATTATCTGTGGCCAGTTGCCAAGATCAAAAGCCATTGTCTCACCCTAGGCATGTCATTAACATATCTGTGCTAACTTCCTTGATTCTTAGCAGGGGGCCATCCTGGCTCTGAAAGTTCTAACACATGTGACCAGACTCTGCGGAGTCGGGTTGAGGTGGTAGAGAACTTAAAACAGTTATGGTTTTATGATGATATTGCGCCAGGGAAAGATGCTACCATTATGACAATTATATCTTCCGGTGCGTAGTAGTGAAACGCACGTTTTTAACCCAAAAACTTTAAGCCTACGGGCCTGGGAAGAGCCCAGGCCCAGTTCTCGTTACTCAAAGGGTATTGAGTTATCATGTTTGGTGTCAATATGCTGGGAAACTTGCGGTGAGCAAAGACATGCCACTTGTTTGACCGTATATTCATGTGATGAGGAATTATGACCATTTATAGTTATTTGACTGCCAAGCTAGAGGGTGGTCCGAAAGCCCTGATGATGTCATTTCAGGGTGGAGCCCAGGGTCAATATAAGAGTGACCTGGGGCGGAGCTTCTTGTTCTTGTTCTTCTCATCTGGACACATGTGAGCAAGTTGGCTCTGTGTGTGGCCCCCTCCCCCCTTGCTGGGGGGAAGGGCGGGGCAAAGAGGCCATGTGCTGAGAGACAAAGAAAGCCATGCGGCTGAGGGACTTTGAAAAGAGAGCCATGTACTACTTCAACGCTAATGGACTTATGGAATTATGAGGACTATGATGTAACTCCTATCTGATCATGGATTTATGGACTATGGACTTTGGAATGGAAAACTCTCTTTATTGCTATATGCTATGTGGGGGGTGCTGCGGTGCCCCCACCAGAGTCTTTAATGGACTGTATCTCCTGCCTTGTGGGTACCATGCGTTGGCTGCGGAATCGCCGGGTGCCTAAGGACTGTTTCTGTTTCTAATCTTTTAATCTATTAATCTGTTTTATCTCACTGCACTGTAACATACCTTCTCTGTAACCGTATAAGCTTGTGACCGCCAGGGTATATCTTTATATGTATTCCTGGCTGACCTAGTATCGACCATCTTGGGTTAATAAAACTTTAAAACTTTAGAAGGCTCTTCTCGTATTATCCTATAAGGCCCGGTCCTCTCTCTGGGTTTGTGGGAGCGGACGGTATAGTTAAAAAGACGATCGCGGGTTCCGCCTGCGGCGAAGGCCGGGTGGGCCAGCGGCTGCGGCCGGGTGGCTGAAGTGCGGGCCGTGTCATCGCGCCTTGTGGGGCCGGACGCCGGGGCGGAAAAGCGCGATACGTCACAAAAGGGTCTTGGCTTAAATGTGCCATGATGTACCAAAAAATGTGCCAAATTGTATCAAAATTCTGGCTTAAAGTAAGCCAACTAAAGGAAGGTATAAACATAGACTAAATGGAACAAAGAGACTTCAGATTTGTCATCCAGCATTGGCCACTGTGATTAATCTGGCCCATTTTCAGATTAACTATTAGTACATCTAGGCCACTGTGTATTGCCAGTATTTACAGATGTAGGAGTTGCCAGGGAAGGGGGGTAGTCTCTTCAGTTTGCTGTATCTCCGGTTGGTGCCACCTAGAATTGTGGTGGAAATGCTGCATGCAAAACTGATATTGCTGACCGTGTCTTCAAAAAGTGATGTCTCTGGAGGGTATTTTTTTGTACAGATTTTTCATAGCTTTGATCTTGGAAGGATACACAAGCTGACAATAACAGGTTTATTATGACACCAGAATCACTGTTCTAGGTGGGATAAATCAGACGTACAGAGATGTAAAGTGACACCCCCTCCCCACATCTGTACATACTGGCAATACACAGTGAATATGGGATGGATCACACTGACAACTAGAGATGAGCGAGTAGTATTCGATGGAGTAGGTATTCGATTGAATACTACGGTATTCAAAATATTTGTACTCAATCGAATACTACTAGTTATTCACAGTAAATATTTGATTCAGAACCAGCGTTGATTGGCTGAATGCTATACAGTGCATAGCATTCAGCAAATCAACGCTGGCTCTGCAGCAGGCTCGTCCTTGCTAGTCGGGAGAGCTGGCAGCTTGCTGTTACGAGGGAGCTGACTTTTTCTCATAGGAATGAATTGACCAGTGTTGATTGGCCAGTGTACAGCAGTTGGCCAATCAACGCTGGTTCTGCCGGAGGCTCGTCTATGAGGAGGCAGAGTCAAAGATCGGCATGAGCAGTCTCCATTGTTGTCCGATTTTAGACTCCGCCTCCTCACACACGAGCCTCCGGCAGAACCAGCGTTGATTGGCCGAATGCTGTTCGCTGGTCAATTCATTCCTATGAGAAAAAGTCAGCTCCCTCGTAACAGCAAGCTGCCAGCTCTCCCGACTAGCAAGGACGAGCCTGCTGCAGAACCAGCATTGATTTGCCGCAGGCTCGTCTTTGCTAGTCGGGAGAGCTGGCATCTTGCGGTTACGAGGGAGCTTAATTTTTATCAGCACAACTGCAAGCACTGTGGAGTTAAAGCGCATGGACCCCATATACTATAATGGGTCCGTGCGCTTTAACTGCACAGCGCTCCCCCTAAACACTCTCCTCCTGCTACTCGTGAACTTGGTGACTACTTTAGTCGAATAGTGGTTCCCCCTGAAACGAGCATTTTTTCCCATAGACTATAATGGGATTCGATATTCGATCGAGTAGTCGAATATTGAGGCTCTACTTGAAACGAATCTCGAATCTCGAATATTTCACTGTTCTCTCATCTCTACTGACAACACTTAGAGGATCACTACAAAGAACTTTACAGCTTGTTTTTTCTACTAAAAGGAAGTAAAGTAAGTACATAAGGTATATTACAAAAATGTTCAGCACACAGTCTCCAACACAATAGCAAAAAATAAAATAACCCTTATACATACCACTTTTATGCCCACGATTCTATGCTGGTAACATATCTTTATGTCTTTTTAATCTCATTTTTTTTCTCATTTGTATAGGTATATATGTGAAAGATACAGCCTACCAGCACCATGAAAGGGAGTGCAGGAGATTTCTGTAAGGAAATACTAGTTGTTCAATTCCCTAGTGCTGCTGCTGAAACCAGGGAGGAAGGGACAGACAGAGACAGTGAGTCCCAAACTTGACCAAGCCCCTGTCCCTACCTACTTGCCACAACTGTCCTAATAACAGGGATAACTTGGCGACAGTCCCTTCTCTGAATAAGTGTCACATAGAACAGGACAAGGCAAAACAACACAGAGAGGTGTCAGCAAGCCAAGTGTCAAGTTTATTTTTTGACAATATTTGATGTGACCGTCCTTTGGAGAAGGAGTCTGGAAGTGATGATATGGCCCCCACAGAACCTTGAACTCAACATCATCCAGTCCGTCTTGGATTACATGGAGAGACAGAAGTATTGGAGCAAGCCTACATCCACAGAAGATCTAGGCTTAGTTCTCCAAGATGGCGGGAACAACCTCCCTGACGAGTTCCTTTAAAAACTGTCTGCAAGTACCGAGAAGAACTGATGGAAGGCAAAGAGCAAAGGTCAAACCAAATGGGATTTAGAGTTCTCTCTTATTCATTTGCTTCATTTTATTATTTAACAGCAGTAAACTATGAACCCTTCTATTCTGAAAGCATTATAATTTTGCTGCATTTTTTCCACCCCTGCCAAAATATTTTGCACAGTACGGAAACTGAAAGAAGAAAACCGTATTGTGCCGTCTTATTAAATCAAAGGCGTATGTAGGTAGATCAGAAGCTTCATCGACCGCATTGAAGCACCACTTCTATGGTATATGCATGGGCCCTAAAGTGAATTGAATTCTAGAGGGTCTTCCATCTAGTTGTAATAGTAATGGATTAATACTTGTAATGGAACTCCGAGATGGTGAAATAGTTAATTATGCGCATTCTCTCTTTTACGTAGACTGGCTCGCTGTTGTTTATGTTTTCGCCGTCATTAAGGATGTTATAATGGGTGTCTATTCATTGGCACACGGTATAGAATGTAACTTAAGGTTAGCAGCCTTTATTCATGGAGATTAAGAATTCATGTTGCCATGGTGAGCCTATTATCCAGCCCCAGATTTCTGAGTTCACATTTTGTACATGAATTTATGAAGCTGTCGGTACACTGGGCTCCATGTAACCGGGGAAGGGGAATCAATTGTCCCATGTTGTCTGTATCATTTGTACACAGTCATTTCACACTACATTAAAACTGAATAAATAATAACATTATGTTTCCATTTAGATTATTTAAAGGGATTCTACCATTAAACTACCTTTTTTTTCTAATGAACACGTCGGAATAGCCTTAAGAAAGGCTATTCGTCTCCTACCTTTAGACGTGGTCTCCGCCGCGCCGTTCCGTAGAAATACCGGTTTTAACCGGTATGCAAATGAGCTCTCCGCAGCAATAAGGGCGGGCCCCAGCGCTGAAACACCAATGAGTGCGTCCCCATTGCTGCCCAGAGCTCTTTCCTGCGCCACCTCCTTCTTCTGCAGCAACTCTGCCTCTTCTGGCTTCTCTTGCTCTTGTAGTTCGATACAGGAGCATAGAGAGGCCACCCCAAAATGGCTGCCGGCCAGCTCCTGTATTGAACTGCAAGAGCGGCTACACAAAAATGGCTGCCGGCCGGCTCCTGTATTGAACTGCAAGAGCTGGCGGCCATTTTTGGGTAGCCGCTCTTGCAGTTCAATACAGGAGCCAGCCGGCAGCCATTTTGGGGTGGCCTCTCTATGCTCCTGTATAGAACTACAAGAGCAAGAGAAGCCAGAAGAGGCGGAGTTGCTGCAGAAGGAGGCGGCGCAGGAAAGAGCTCTCGGGCAGCAATGGGGATGCGCTCATCGGCCTTTCAGCGTGGGGCCCGCCCTCATTGCTGCGGAGAGCTCATTTGCATACCGGTTAAAACCGGTATTTCTACGGAACGGAACGGCGGAGACCACGTCTAAAGGTAGGAGACGAATAGCCTTTCTTACGTGGTAATTAGAAAAAAAAGTAGTTTAATGGTAGAATCCCTTTAAGCTTCAAAACGTGAAGATTCAGATTCTATTGCCAACAACCTCAACATCTCATCCGTCTTCCTGAGCCATTCTCTGGATCTCCAGGGAAGGTCGGTCTTGAAGTTCTAGTTTAGACTCAATTCACACGAAGGTCACTTCACCGGTTACTAAAAATTTCAGTCCATGGGACTATTTACACGTCTGTATTTTTGACAATCTGTAGGAATGGTCTAGGAGAAAATAGGACATGTCCTAATGTTGCCCATTTTAACGGATCACTGTGTCATCTCAAGTCTAGGAGGAATACAAAAGATGCCCTGCAAAAGTAAATTGCTCATGAAAAATGGACCATTTCATCTGTTTTCATGACCAATTTCTTAATAAATAATAAATTAATAATTAATAAATTTCTTATACATTGAGTCTTATGGCTTGTATTCTCTGATCTGTCTTCTATTTAGAGACAGATATTATCAGCAAATTCAGGTTGAATGATCAGTGCAGGAGAAGAATGAAGAAATAAACCTGATAAGTAGGGAAAGAAGCATTTTTCTCTAATAAGACTAATTATACAATGTATCTTTGCTTATACTATTTGTCACGGAGCAAAGGTATACGTCTTCCTCCGGAAGGTCTTTTGAATCAACACGGACGCAAGAGGTCGGGAGACAACAGCAATTTATTGTAATCCACAAAGTTAGTAGCCGGTGGCGGTCACATCAACCGTAACAACAATAAGTCCACAGAAGTCACAATCCAATGATAGCTTTGGCTCCTTGGTCCTGTAACTAAATCCTGGCTCTCTACAGAGCTGTGCACAGGCCGGCTAACACATACTAACTGCAAGCTACAACTATATACTAAGACTGTTACACCTATATCTGTGGGTGGGAAGGGCTGAGTCACAGATCCTTCCCCCCTCACCTATACCAAGGAGAGCAGACTCCCTGTCTACTATGGACAATGCACCATCCAACATCTTCTTGGAGACACTGATCAGATTATCTCCACCCATTGTCCTCACTAGTTAGAGGTATTTGCATACAATGTGCTAACACACTAGACCCTAATCAGCCAACTACACATTGATGTATATAACAGGTTAGAGAATACATTCCACATGAAATATATATTACACATTGCCTATAGTATAGACTCTAACCATCCCGTGACAACCCCTCCCCCTCTCAAAACATGTGCATAACACAATTGGCCTACACAGGTAAATTGGGGAATGCACATCAGTCTCTATAGCTCATATGTCCTCCTGCCGGGATAACCCATCCGCGTTCTGGTGTTGGTTCCCTCGGCGGTACTGAATGGTAAAGTTGTAGGGTTGAAGGGCTGGCATCTGGCAGAAAATCCGGTGGATCCATGTTGGCTTCTCCCTGAGCTTGGCTTCGGGTCACTGCTCCCACAAAGTGGCACTGTAGATTTCCAACATCGTTGCCTAACAGAACATCGGCCGGCAGCCCGCTCATCACACCAATTGTGCATCGTTTTGGTCCATAACCATAGTCGAGTTCCACGTTAGCTTTAGGAATACGTCTCCGAGTACCCCCTGCCAACTTGATAGAAATGCCAGGGCCCTCCTCTAGGGCCTCGGGTCACACCACTCGGGGGTCTGCTACCGTTAGGAAAGCTCCCGAGTCCCGGAATCCAACAACTGTTCGGCCATCCAGTAAGACCTCCTGCAAGTGCTTCCGCTGAAGGTTTGCGGGATGTGTGGCAGAGGGCTGAATCCCATAGACCCCTGGAGGTGGAACAGATGGGTCATTCATGGAGTCATCTGGAAATGGGGCCAAACTTTCTGTCCTAGGGGTGGTTCCCAGGTAGTGAATAGGCCGGGATGCCACGGTGGCCCGTGCCCCCATGTTAGCAGGGCAACTAGCTTGCAAATGTCCAGGCCACCCGCACCCAAAACATCTGCGCTCTAGCATTCTTCCAGTAGGTCGTTGTCTAGGGACAGGGTTGTTCATAGCTGGAGGCCGATGGGCTGGGGCAGGGGTAGAGGGGGAATTGTAATCCTGAGGCCGGACACGAAAGGTGAGTGGCTGGCTGAAGGGTGTCTGGCGGACTTTGGTGGTTTTCCGCTCCTCTGCAAACAACCTCTTCCACTGCGGCTTGATGGTCAGGCCCTCATCTGCAAGGGAAGCAGCTTGCTCCACTGTGGCTGGGTTCCATTCCAGCACCCACTCACGGATCTCAGCGGGGCACTGGGAAAAGAACTGTTCCTTAAGTATGACTTGGAGGATCTTATCGACTGTGACAGCCTCCTCTCCTTCTAGCCAGCGCTTGCATGCTTGCTTCAACTTGTGGGCGAACATGTGGAAGGAGCTTCCTCCATTGTAAGACAAAGAGCGGAACTGAACTCGGTAGGTCTCTGGAGTGACTGCATAATACTTCTGCACCGCTCTTTTAATGGCCTCATAGTCCCGCTGATCACTAGGGTCCATGGCTCTGAGAGCTTCCGCAGCCCCATCTCGTAGGTGCCCCACCAGATACCGGACCCAATCCTTCTCTGGGACTTCCATCAGGCGGCACTGGTGTTCGAAGTCCTGAAAATATCCATCAACATCCCCAGCCGCTTCATCAAAGGTCTTGAAGTGTTTATGGGAGACATATTGTGGTTCTCTCACTGTTGGGCTGGGGGTCGACGTTTGATTATAATTCCGCATAGTTATCTCAGCCATTCGCATTTCATGCGCCATTCTTTCCTTTTCATGCGCCATTCTCTGTTCCTCCTTCTCCGTTTCCTGAGCCCTCTGTAATGCTCTACTCCTTTGCTCTGCAGTTGCTTCTAGCCCCAGCACTGCCAATTCCTCCTCATACAAAACAACCCATCTGCTCTTTTGGGTCTGTACCTGCCACTCCCGTATCTCTACTGTCTCCTGGGGGCAGTCCTCCTCATTGTCGCTTTGCAGGGTCATCTCCTCCAGTGCCTCGATCAGTTGCTCTTTCGTTCTTCCCTGGTAACTCAGGTTTAGTTCCCGGGCCCTTAATTTTAGATTTGCCATAGTCCAGTTCCTGTATTCTGAGGTTGTGGTTCCATTAATCGCTGAGCTGTTGTGGTCCATCTCGCTGTCCGCTGTTGATCCCACCGCTGCCAACCAGTTGTCACGGAGCAAAGGTATACGTCTTCCTCCGGAAGGTCTTTTGAATCAACACGGACGCAAGAGGTCGGGAGACAACAGCAATTTATTGTAATCCACAAAGTTAGTAGCCGGTGGCGGTCACATCAACCGTAACAACAATAAGTCCACAGAAGTCACAATCCAATGATAGCTTTGGCTCCTTGGTCCTGTAACTAAATCCTGGCTCTCTACAGAGCTGTGCACAGGCCGGCTAACACATACTAACTGCAAGCTACAACTATATACTAAGACTGTTACACCTATATCTGTGGGTGGGAAGGGCTGAGTCACAGATCCTTCCCCCCTCACCTATACCAAGGAGAGCAGACTCCCTGTCTACTATGGACAATGCACCATCCAACATCTTCTTGGAGACACTGATCAGATTATCTCCACCCATTGTCCTCACTAGTTAGAGGTATTTGCATACAATGTGCTAACACACTAGACCCTAATCAGCCAACTACACATTGATGTATATAACAGGTTAGAGAATACATTCCACATGAAATATATATTACACATTGCCTATAGTATAGACTCTAACCATCCCGTGACACTATTGATTTATGGAAAGTTGTTTATAATTGGAATTAGACATCATCACCGCAGGAAACAACAATGCATATTACTGGATTGTATAGATGTTACCAATATTATGACAACAGTCTACCTACTCCATCCTCCCCTGCATGATCCCCCAGCTGTTACAAGAAGGAGGTTGACTGAACACCAGTGAGTACATCTTGGGGCGTCATGCAAAGTCTATAGCATTGACGATAATAACTGAGTAGCCAGTCCCGCTGGCGATCTGTAGGACCCCCACTGGTTGTATACTAACTGATCTAACACTTATTATCCATCTAGTAGACATTTGATACTGACCCCTTTAAGGACATGGAACTTGCTTTCCATGGATCCTAGTGACAGACTCTAGAAGGTTACATGCCACTAGTAGCTCCATGGTAGTAATTAGGAAACGTTGCGCTGAGTTTCATTGTAACGTATGCTGGTAAGATAAATATTTTATTATGTTCTGTTGATTATAAGAATGTAGCAGAAATTCCGAGTTACTGAAACTCAGTTGCTTAGGAGACAAGAAAGATGCCGTGTACTTACCTGTTATTTCTCTACACTTATTTTGTCAGCTTTTGTCAGTCATTGTCAATGTTCGATCTGCGTAATCTTGTTGGTGGGTGCTAATGGGAATGAGGAGGAGGGGGCTACCTATGACGCATACAAGAGTTATAAATTATACCCGAACCGCACGTTGTTTTCCGTATTTTTAATCCAAAGGGGTAAATTTAAAGACTGTTTCATTTTTTGGAATACAACAAACGTTGTTTTTGCTATTTGTGTAGAGCAGCCGCCCATTCACTTTGTTGCTATACAATTACCGATCTACGCCAAACATTTGTTTAGTGCAGCAAACGTTCAACTGGCAGCGTGAAGTTCAATCGCATAAATACTGCACGTGTAGATACACTTAAAGTAAGACGGAAGATGGAAGTCTCCCCATACATTCACCTTTAGGCTAAGGCACTGCGTAGCGGACCGCAGTGAAAAATCACTGCAGGAAAAACCGCAGCGGCGACGAAATTAAGAGGTTTCCTCTGCGGACTTTCTACTTCAATTATACCTATAGGGAAACCGCTTAGTTAGGTATGATTGACATGCTGCAATTTCTAACAAGTGACGTTTTTGGAAATAGCAGTCTTTCCGCTGTGTGTATTTTTCTGCAATGTGTGGATTCTCTTTGCAGGGACTGTAAAAATCTGTGTTTTTTGAAGCGCTGATACTCCATGTGGCCCTGGACTCTGGATGAACGTTCTATATAGGAATAATAGTACATATAGATATATCTTATTATACACCCTCACTATGAATTAATCACTTCCAGACCGCCTGTGGACTTTATACGTCTGGATGATACACTCTTACCCTTGGTTCACATCTGTGTTTGATAATCCGTTCAGAGGAGTCCACATGAGGACCCCATGAATGGACTACTGAATGCATTTGCATAGACTATAATAGGGTCCATGTTCCTGCTGCAAGATCTCCGCACGTGTCATGCAGACAGAAAAGTAGATTGTAAAGTACTTTCTTGTCCGCATGTTCCCTGCAGAGATCTCGAGGCAAGCACATGGACCCCATTATAGTCTATGGGGTCCGTGTGCTTTCATTGCAAAATGCTTGCAAATGCGTTCGGTAGTCCCCATACAGACTCCCCCGAACGGATTACCAACGCAGATATGAACCAAGGGTTAGAGACAAAACTATTTTAAAAAACTTTCATCGCATATGTTGAAAAATAAAGATTGAAATACACATTTCCCTTCATTTTTTGCTTACATTGTTTTGGATATTACAAATAAAGAAAAAACCTGGAAAAATAAAAAAACCTAAAAATAAAACTCCAAAGAAAAAAAAATTATATCCCCTAGAATCCACGTGTCCAAAAAAAAAAAAAAAATAATAATCCAAAAATGTGCCTGGTTCTAAACCAAGGAATATGGTTTGGTCCTGAAATCATTAAAAGCAGGCCATCAATGCTCTGGTGGTCCTTCAAGCCACAATTGTGGACCACGGAGCTGCAGAAACTTAGGACTTCTCATTCGCTGTCCTGACGTCTTTCAGTCTGCCATTACCCACAAACTCTGACCTTGGTTAGGGTCCATTCACACAGAGGAAAATGGTGAGGAATTTGGTGTGGAATTTCAGCGCTGAAAAAACCCCTCCCATTGACTTCAGTATGTTCCTTTTTCTTCTAGCAGAATATGGAACTCAATGAAGTCAATGGGAGGCTTTTTCAAGCACTGAATTTCCACACCAAATTCCTCACCATTTTCCTCTGTGTGAGGCCCCTTATTCTTCTGGCCATGGCTCTGCTTGTCCATTCAGTGCCATGCACCAGAGTCTCCTGATCCACCTGGGTCAGCCACTACTGAACTGAGACTGCTCCTCCAAGAAGCGTCGTGGTGGCCCTCTGCAGCAAAGTACAATTCCCTGAGAATAAGTTATACGGGTGCAAACCAAGAGCCGTTTAGGTAAGAGGCTGAGTCAGATTAGTTCAGCGGCACAGTGGGCCCACACTATGGCGGTACATGCAGTGTTTCAATTCTGGAGAATGGCAGGAGTCAGGACCTCTGTGCAGAGGGTTCAAAGAGTAAAAGCAGGATTCTGATTTTTTTTTTTTTTTATCTTTGGACTTGTATATTGATTTACTTTGAAGTTATGTTCTGGGTTCTGAATTAACTTAGGAGGTTTGGTCTGAGATCTGGATTAATAGTTAGGTCTGGGTGGGCTTGGGTTAATTTAAGATGTCATCTATGGGATAAGAATAATTTAGGTGAGGGGCAACATGGTGGCTCAGTGGCTAGCATTGCAGCCTTGCAGCACTGGAGTCCTGGGTTTAAATCCTGCCAGGAACAACATCTGCTAGGAGTTTGTATGTTCTCCCCGTGTTTGCGTGGATTTCCTCCCATTCTACAAAGACATACTGATAGGGAAAAAAATGTACATTGTGATCCCTATATGGGGGCTCACAATCTACATAAAAAAAAGATATCTAAATAACAATTTCTACATGTATAATGAGAAGTCATCATGGCAGTCTAGGTCAGATGGAGATAACAAGAGTAAGAAATGATCAGAGGAGATGTCACCTGTGAGTTCCTGAATTTGATGGCTATGTATTATGTTGTCATCCCATCTGATCAGAACTATATTCTCGTGTCTATTGTACGGTGATACTTTATACCGCAGTTATATAGAATTGATCTCTGACCCCTATATCGTCTCAACTCCCAGGAAAAAAAACAAGCAGTCACCATTTTTATCTGTATATATATATATATATATATATATATGTACTGTATATACTACTTTTTGGCATATGGTATATACTACTGTCTCATCTGGATTCAGCGCACTGTCAGCTTTCCCGGTATGCGCCAGTATTTTACATATATGATTTAGGGTACATGGGTTGGTACTACTACTATGACTAAATGGAAGTGCCTAAAATGAACATATAATGTATCCATGAACACCAGCATCCGTTCCACTGGTGGGTTCTATACATCTGAGTATGGCACCGTATATACATGTGTAATGCCACCCACCATAGTATGGGACTAACTAAAAGAATATTAGCAGTCACCAAAACTTGTATCAAAGTCTAAGACTAATATCCATTCTGATATTCTTTATAATTTACACACCTCAGCTGCTGCAGAACCTCATTGAATAGGGGACGTATATTACCAGACTAATATAAAAGCGCCTTACCTTTTATTAGGTCTGAGGTGCATATTTGCATGTTCTACAACAGCTGAGTCACGGCACTGAATTGTGCTGCAGCTGCTGAAGAACCTCTTCTTGAAGACAGAGGGAACACTAGATTAATCAGAGGATTCTTAATGTGATGTTTAATGGCAAATGTATGTTGAGTTGTATTATAAGAACAGTATATTAGGAGAGTTGATATTGGAGTGGCTAGTCCACATAAGTCTGGTCGCAGACCATCGTCCGGAGGGTTTCTTGTGTACACAGGACTCTGGTCTTTCCTTAGAGATGTTCCCTGTTATCCACTTACCTTTCTTACCTGTAGCTCTCACACGTTACTACTCATTTCCTACCTGTATAGTCATGGCGGCACGCCTGTTAATGTCGTTTTCCAGATCTTGCAGCCATCCTGTGAGAGCTATTTATTTAGAGAGATATTAGAGCGTGGGCTTCTGTACGGGAGGGGGTTATCCAGCTGCATCTAATGGAATTATGATAAATTACAGCTCAGTCAGATCTCTTATGATGTGAAATCAATTCCATTTCATTAACCAGTCGTAGCGATGGCTGGAATATTGTTGGTAGCCTGAAGCGGAACATAGAGCCAACACACGCACAGCCAAAGGATGCTGCAGAGATTAGTCAAAGAGCCTGCGCGGAGCAGCAATATGCAGGATGACATCACCTGCGTCATGTGGTGGAAGGACCACATTGTAAATGACTTGTGACTATGTCGCTAGCTCCGAGTTGTCAGGAGACAGTGTGAGTTATTGCTAGTATATAGTGTACGTTACCCTAGTATTACAGGAATGTGAGGACTGAGCAGGATTCATTGGGCTAAGTGGTAGTAACAAAGATTAGCCCGAGATCTTAAAGGGCTAGGCCCCAAATCAAAACAGACTTATAATGCATTATATATGTGTAGGGTTTCCAAGGCTGATCATTATTAACTTAGTAGAGGTCATTGCTTTGATATTAGTGAGAGTCTTACACCTGGGATAGGCACAGATCAGCTGTATGGAGCCCAAAGCAGATGGCTCTGTACACTGTGTAGAGGCCTGGCAGCATCCTGTTCATCTCAGGAAAGTGTAGTTGTAGGACTTGGCCTGATAAGTGTCTATGTCCTGCCTAAGATCGAAAGGACTGTGTTCATGTCTGCAACTTTTTTAGTTAATTTTTGACCCTACATAAAAAAAAGAGTCAGCCAGTGCTACTGAAATTGGCAGGTTCATCTGACTTTGCACTAATGGGGGCCTTTATTCTTCACCCATAGGCCGCTAAGGGGTCATACTAAAAAAAAAACACCATCACATGGAATACCTATGGCTCCGTAATACTGAGTCCCAGGGCATGTTGGGCTGTGGGTTTGAACATCATAGACTCTAAGGCCTTGTTCACATCTGCGTTTGGTATTCTATTCGAGGAGTCCGCATGAGGACCCCCCCCCCCGAACACAACTGCAAGCGTTGTGCTAGTGAAAGCACACAAACCCCAGAGACTATAATTGGGTCCGTGTGCATGCCGCCAGATCTCTGCAGGGATCATGTGGACAGGTAGGTAGTTCACCATCTACTTTCCTGCCCGTATGATTCCTGCAGGCAGCGCGCGGCAAGCACACGGACCCCATTATAGTCTATGGGGTCTGTTTGCTGTCACTGCACAGCGCTTGCAGTTGCGTTCGATATTCTGTTCCAGGGGGTCCCCATGCAGACTCCCCCGGATGGAATACCAACACAGATGTGAACAAGGGGTAACAGTCACATTATGACACTTGAGAAAAGACTTACCGTATATATTGTGAAGTCTAGTTACCATACTGTATATCTTTTATAGTATATCATCCAGCCAGTATTGTCATAGGTTACTGACATAAATTATGACATTCAGGAATGTATCACATGGATTATTTTACTAATGAAAACTGGATACAGAAATATATATTTTCTCTAATTTTTTTTTATTTTTTATTTCTGAGTCTATTATTTTTATTCTCTCTTCTGTACATAATTATCGGATCGGCCATCTGGTCTGGGCATGTTTTAAAGCAGTTTACTAGAATAGAAATATTGTCTGCAGTAACGATCAGCATGACAAGTGATAACGGTGATACTTACCTTCACTGATCTCCTGCTGGTCCCATTCGGACAATGCTCCTGGTCCTCCTGGAGAGAGAGCAGCAGGGACCAGGGCAGTATTTATTTTCATTATTGGAGACACTTATTTTCCCATGAAAACCCCTTTAATAGTATTTAATGATATGCTGTACAGTAGCTTACAAGGACCATAGGAACCTGTAATTTGGATATGACTCATTGACTTCTATGGAAGCGTGCTGTAGACAAGCTCTGTGACCTATGCAGAGGTCCTATTGCAGGACAGGGAAGGAGATGAGAAGTGACCATCACCTACACTGTCAACCAGTAAGTATTTGGACACCCATGCAAATGGAGATATCTGCGGTCGTGATGTACGTCATGCCTTCCGCTGTTACATAGGAAACAGCATTGGCATTAGTCGCATGTAAGATGCCATGAAGTGTAGAGTTGTCCAATTTCGAGAAAGGGGTAATTGTGGGGTACCACAGAAATCCTTAAGGGACATAGCAAGCGAACTGAATGACCCAAAATCGACAGTGGCCTATGTGATTACAAAGTGGAAGGTGAACGGTGATTGTCGGGATGTGCCCTGAGTCAGCAGACCCCCAAAACTGGGAGATAGAGACCGACGAGTGCTGGCCAGAGAAATCGCACCCAACCGAAGGCTCACATACACCAGAAGTCTCACCAGGAGTATTGTGTCACTCAATACCATCCGTAAGGAAGCATCTGCTGGGTTCTACCAACTATTGGATAGGAATAAATGTGGTTTTTCTATTCTACCACAGGGGTTCACATACGTATTGGTAGGGAGTGTATTGTGAATGGTGGATTCTGTTTTATTTGCATATAGATTGTACATTTTATTCTGAGATGACTGCTGGGATGTGATCTCTACAGAACAGGAAATGTCAGTCTATCATGAAGTTCAACGTTCAGTGTGAAATTTACGGGACTAAAGAATTAGGGACTATGAAAATTAGAAAAACGTCAAATTTTTTAAGCGTAACTAATTTTCTAAATGAATAAAATATTAACGGAGACTAATGCAAATAACTACAATATTAAAGGAGACTATATATGAATTAATGCAATCTAGAATGGTTTGTAACGAGCTGTGGATTTCTTCTAAATAAAATCTCAATCTAGTCCGCCAACCTTTGTGTTTTAATACTCATTGTATAGCTGTAGCGTCACACCTAGCACTGTGGCAGAGAGGGTTAATGTGATTTTTACGACTTTCCATTGGCTTCTGTGATAAAGATAGCACACTGCCAAAAAGTCAAGTTAACTCTGCTACATCTGTACAGGGCTATCTCTCCTTGGGTTACCTTCTTTAACAGCCCTGTCTTGGAAAGCTTTCTCATTGTTGAAGGAAGTAACTACGGCGGGTGCGGGTTCGGTCATACCAGGACCATGGGAAGTGACATGCCCAAAGGTTACCGCACCATTAATATTAAAATTGGGCAATGCAGATGTGTGACAGTGGCTGAAGATAATATATGACAATGCAGTACTGGTAGACATAGGTGTTTTGTTATACAAATGAGTCGATTTGAAGCCATTACATAGAATCATATGTTACTGTTATACGGTTGGTCCTGGTATATGATCCTTCACGAGAGCCCTGGAGCTTCATATTAAACCTCTGTCACTCTCTATCTATAGGAAATATATATATTGTATTTCATATCCTTTCACAATGTCATAGACAGATATTATAGACATTTAGAAATGACTACGATGAACGTCCAGGAGGAATAACAATGATAAGGATTGAATATTTCAGACATGTTGTTAGTCTGAGAGCTTCTTTCACAGTCTTCACCTGCTGTTTGTCCTTCCCGTCCTTTGTACATCCCGCAATGATGCAGGCAGAGAGCGAAAAACCTGAATTCAACCACGTTATTGAGTTATTTATTGCGCAATGGTTATTTTATTTTCATGTTTACTTGTGTGATTACGACCCAATGTACAGAGGAACACGGAGGCAAGTGAAAGTCACAGGCCAGGGGCCAGACACTGAAACAAAAGATATTGTTCTGTCAGGATTCATTGGCTCACACCGTAGACTTATATCAGTTGCTTTGTGAGTGCACATGTAATAAAACCAACATAATATTAACCAATAAAACCAGCATAATATAATATTATATGTATATTGGTGTATTAGAAAAATCCAGACACCCTATTGTGTATATTCCACGTATACTGTCTACGTAGCAGGCTTTAACTTGATATTTAATGCATTAAATACACAATTGCAGCAAATTTCAAAGTGATAACTACATACACATATCAACTAGATTTTGCTAACTACAGTCAGATAATAAAACATGCAGTATTCTTTTTTCTAATCCCTTTTTACTTTGTTATTGTAGATTTTTTTTACTTCGATTTCTGTTCTTGGTTTTGTTGGTGCCATTTAACAACATGTAGAGAAAAGCTCTAGAGCAGCCACATATGCCATGTCAAGGTAAACTTGGTATATTTGTAGTTTGGAGGTGTCTATTGAGGTCTATAGGAAGATTTTCTAGGACTGCTATGTGACCTGGATACATGGGTTGTTTCTATTACAATTGTGAATGGTGGATTCTATAATAGAGGTGTTATCTTTCATTGTGATCCTGTTTGCTGCAATAGAATTTATAGAGCAGAAGAAGCTGAGCAGGTTGGTGTATATTTTCGTGAGCAAAATTTTATTATAAGGCTACATTCATATCTGTGTTTGGAGGCTCTGTCCCAGTGTCAGATGAAATCTGAGACACGATATTGGGCCCCAAATGTGTCCTCTATTTTAGCGGTCGGTTAGTCCATTGTTCTGGTCCTCCATTGGACCAGAACAACAGGTACCCCAACGTAGACGTGGCCATAACATAACTTGTATTTTATTCATTTAAACCCTAGCTCATTCTGTGTTGACAACCTTCCCTACACAAGTATGTATACAGATATATCATAGCCGCCAATCACTTGAGTAGGACTCTCTACTGGACTCTTAGGTCCAGAATGAATAGAAGTGTAAATGGATACATTACTAGTCATACTGAATTTTCTCCCACTCAAAATAGGAATATGTTCCATTATGTGATATTATATGGTGTTGTGTGATATTGTATCACAGTGTGATATGCTATCGGTGCGGATACCTGTTATTTGTTTGGCGAATAGCAGCCTGTCAAGCTGTATTGAATGGTGTCATGACAAATTGTGAGCAAACTTAAGGGTGAGAATATCTATACCTAACATACAGTATGTACTGCTAGTGATTGAGTAGTTTAACTTAACTCCTAGCTCATTACCAGACCTGTGACACAGAACATTAGAGTCAAGTTAAACTTTGCTACATCTGTACCACTAACATATACCACTACTGAAAGTCTAAACTCTGGGATGCTTACCATCCTGGGACAAAGCAACTGTGGTCCTTTTAGCTTTTTTCTATAGCTAGGGACGCTCCATGACTTTCAGCTTCAATGCTGCTACTGTCCTTCTGTAAATCGCTATACTTTGGCAGGTTTGCTGGAATACCACATAGAGAGCTGTGTGCGTAATGCTGATCCTGTCCATGGTGCTGAATAAACTACACTGTTTATTCTGCTATTCTTTTACAGATCCGAGACTGTCAATGTGCTATAATTCGGGTATCATTATAAAGCAGACAGGTAATATATTTGCTTACCAAAACTTACATCTGTAACAGAAACGACGATATAAACCTGCTAATGTGCCCTATATGATAGAGTATATACAGAGCTATACAGAAGGATGCTTTTCATTTAGTTCACAGTTCTTCCATGTAGTATTGGCAAAAAACTAGCTAAACTTTTGATGGATATTTTCTTTTTAGGCAACATTTGTGTTATTAATAAATATTGTAATAGACTTTCTATTTCCATTCCTTCTGTACTCTTTTGCAGGTATCTCTATGTCTAGCTGAAATCTGTATTCAAATTTTCTTCTAAAATGGGTGTACAAGCTCTTATGTAATGTAGGCAAGCGGAGGCTGGAGGAGTTATATGTTGGGCATTATGAAACCTAGAAGAGGTCGGCATTGGCATAGTTAGTGGAATATTTCTATAAAGCTGTAACTGTGTTTTCAACTGATATCTTTGGACATAACACAGGTATAGATAGATATAATTCCAGTTTCAGCTTCCCTCCATTATAAGAGTCTACCTACTCATATGCCTAGTGAAAAGAGGTTTGTAGATTTCAGGTGGTTATGGAGAGACAGGGAAAATAAATAAGGATGGATTTCACAGAAAGGAGCCAAAAATCATTAATAAAGTATATGACAAATTCTACTAATAACACAAACGCTGCCAGAAAATGAAAGGTTGTTGTAAATTATAGTTATGTTTTCATGATAAGTAGTAGCCTCTCCCCCACCCCAAAAGCTCTATAATGGAGAGGGGTAATACCTCTTTACAGACAGGTGCTTGGCTAACATTCCTAGTCATGTTGCAAGGCTTCTTAAAGGGATGCTATCATTAAAATGTTTTTTTTTTTTTCCAACTAAGACGTAGGAATAGCCTTAAGAAGAGCAGTTCTTCTCCTACCTTTAGATGTCTTCTCCACACCGCAGTTTGGTAGAAATCCCAGTTTTCTTCTGTATGCAAATGAGTTTTCTCGCAGCACTGGGGTTGGTCCTCAGTGCTCAAACAGCACTGGGGGCGTCCCCAATGCTGCGAGAGAACTCTCCAGCGACACCTCTATCTTTGCCTGGAACAGCCTCTCTCCGCATCTTCTTCCAGCGCTGGGGGTCAAACTTTTATGCATGTGCAGTCAGCTCTGCCATTGGGCCTTGGGTAGAGCCGACTGCACATGCGCGCCAATATTTTCTTGTGGCCGCTTACCCCAACTTATTGTGTAAGTGGTCACAAGAAAATGGCCACTTACACCAGGCAGGCATGCGCAGTCGGCTCTTCCATAGGCCCGACGGCAGAGTCGACTGCGCATGCCTAGAAGTTTGAAGCCAGCGCTGGAAGAAGACACGGGGATAGGCCGTTCCAGAAGAAGATGGAGGTGGCGCTGGACAGTTCTCTTGCAGCATTTGGGACACGCCCAGTGCTGTGAGAGAACTCATTTGCACACAGAAGAAAACCGAGATTTCTACCGAACGGCGGCGTGTAGAAGACATCTAAAGGTAGGAGAAGAATAGCCTTTCTTAAGGCTATTCCTATGTGTTATTGAGAAGAATATGTTGTTTTAATAATAGGGTCCCTTTAAAGGGTCGTATGTTGACTTACAGGGTATCTACCTGCAATGTGTGGTCACTCTCCACCCCATCTATGGAATGAGGAGCCTCAATATTATATCAGGATTCCCTAATTCTGTTGACTGATATATGTAGAGCTGTTTAGACACATGCAGAGATGTTTTACTTGACACTGAAAACATTGGCTAAGTTCTGTGCCAGTGTACTTAATGTGTTCATTGTTGTGTGATAAGATATCACGCTGCAACAAGTTATCAATGTCAAGTTAAATTTCTTACAGCTGTATTCTAAAAAAAGACATCTTAAGCCACAGCCAGAATAACAGTTTTACAGTTTTTACAGTAAATGTGTCAGTGAATGTAAGTTTTTGATTAATATGCCTAAGTGTTAATGTAATATTTTCCCTAATGTTTTTTTCTATTTGCAATATGAGAAACTCAGCTTTGATAGAAGCAGTCATCTGCTCACAAGGTTGGCTTCTTTTTACGCCAAAACACTAGCGTAAAATAATAATAAACCGCCCCCATAGAATCCAAAAAGACATTGATGCTGCTTGGAGTCCTCAGATTCTATTAAAGGGAAGCACAAATCTCAGTTTCCTAATCCATGCCAATATGATTCAGAACAAATATAGCTTCATGTCAATCTCTCATCTGGCCCTGCATGTTCACGTGGGGTGTGTTATATATATATATATATATATATATATATATATATATATATATATATCTAAGGTTCAGTGCCTAAATACACAATATATATATATATATATATATATATATATATATATATATAATTACTTTTGCTGCACTACGATCCATATAGAGATCCCTGGCCAACAATGTGCACATATTTACTGATCAAATCTCCAGCCACATGAGCGCTCCAGCCAGTCACTGCAATATATGTAGACATCACAGCTGAGGTCACCGCAGTCCCATGCTTAGACCATATGCCATCATTGCAGGAAAGTAAACAACAACCAGCAGGGATGGCTAGGGAGTCAACCCCGGAGCGTTGAGAGATTGAACAGGTATTTTTGGCTCCTAGTCAAAATCCTAAATCAGGGGTAGGGATACTTCGGCACTCCAGCTGTTCTCAAACTACAACTTCCAGCATGCATACTTGCTCTGTTGGCCTTAGAACTCCCATGGAAGTGAATGGAGCATGTTAGGAGTTTTAGTCCAACAGTAGCTGGAGTGCCAAAGGTTGCTGACCCCTGTCCTTGATAATCCCATTAAATTGAATAAACTAAAGCAATGATCTCAGTAATACAATATACTGATGCCCAGTAATACAATGTACTGATGCCCAGTGTAATACTATATTTGTGTGCTGTATATTTAAGTATATTAAAGAGTTTCATCCAATTACTTACTTAGTAAGTTATTCCTTAAGACAGAGTAGCCTGCAGTGACGGTCATTCCTTGCAGGTCACCCATGTTCCCAATACTCTGCATATTGCGCTGTAAATGTTTGGTTATTGCAGTACATTGTCATTACAGTTGATCGTGACGATGTTCCAATGCCAGGGTGTAAAGCTACACTCTCCCTGTTAGGAAAGTAACAGGGGGAGTAAACCTAATACACTATATAGAGGTGTTTTGGTGCCTTTTGTGAGTAGTGTGGTGCAGTAGTAAGACTGTCAAGTAGCATAGTAAATGAAGTGAGAGAGCGTAGGCTCAGCCAGGCAAACTGGCGGTAGGTAGTCAAGTGATGGAGGTGGCGGAGAATCGAGGAAAAGTAACCTGTAAAAGCCAAGCATGAGAGTTCTGCAGAGAGCCTAGTGGGGCATGGGCCACTATTTCTAAGCCAACCAAGGTGAACATAGTCAACTGAAAGATGCCATTGTAAGTGACCATTGTGAGGTGTGGGTACTACCAATAAAGACAGACTGTTACAGCATATGTTACAGCTAGAGATAATGATTGACCGAGGGATTGGAATGAAGATTCCCCAGTGCCACAGCAGACACTGTGAAGTGAGGTCACCATGTCCCCATTTGCCATTACTGTTATAAGAGTTGTGCCTTGTTGTAGTGAATCCTGTGAAGAGTAACCATCTAAGCTGCTGAGTTATGGTTTTTCCTTTCACTTCTGTGTTGTCTGCCATTTCTTATGGTGCCATTTCTGTGTGGGGCAGTAACATCCGGGGCCTCGTTCCAATATATTACTGACTTATACTCCTCTTACAGCTGCATTGTCCATTTGGGTCTGAGGTGGTCTTAAATCTACTTGCTGCCTTATATGTCTTTGCTTTTAAAGGGGATGTGTCAGCTCCCAAATCACCCCACATATAATAGAAGTGTTGCATAAGGCAACTTAATAGCTTTCCAAAAATACTTTAGTTGTGTGTCCAAATGTTGACATCTTGCAGAAAAATTAATTTTTTCTATATTAATTAATCCAAGCCTACCTTAGACATGGCCACTTTGTGGGGCACCTGCTTTTTTTAACAGCCCCAGATCCTTCATCACGACTCATGCGCAGACCAAAGTATCTACAGTAGGTACCTATACAGTATTGTAGTGGATGCCGCCCCCGATAAGAGAGACTGTCCTTGTGTATAACCCAATCAATGTGCAGTACTGTCTCTCTTCTTAGTCACCCACTACAGTATTGCACATGTGCCTGCCTTGGATGACATCTTGTGTATGACTCAATCAATGTCCAGTACTGGCTCTCTTCCTAGTCACATCACCCACTACAGTATTGCACATGTGCCTGCCTTGGATGACATCTTGTGTATGACTCAATCAATGTCCAGTACTGGCTCTCTTCTTAGTCACCCACTACAGTATTGCACATGTGCCTGCCTTGGATGACATCTTGTGTATGACTCAATCAATGTCCAGTACTGGCTCTCTTCCTAGTCACATCACCCACTACAGTATTGCACATGTGCCCGCCTTGAATTGATAGATTATTTGTAAATTTTCAGACAGGGAGGAATGACACATTTTTTTTCCGGTAGCTGAAATAATCATCTAACTTTAGCTAAAATTGATGGAAGCAGTGCCTCAAATTCAATGCCAGGTTCGGCTATGTGAACAGCGCCCTACACAACACTGTAATTATTTGTGGATGTAAAGTTGATAAACTCCTTTTAATCAGAGCTATAACTAGGCTTTCCATTATCTGGTTCATTTCACTGCCCTTACTCTGTATCTAAATACCTGAACGAGACTTGTTGATGCCCCCTGACAAATATGCCCCAGTTGCCCACCCAGTAATGTGCCTCCTATATTATTTGATGAAGTGTGTAGCAAAGGATAGAAATCTCTAATATATTTACTTAAGGCGTATCTAACATTTCAGAACACTGTCATATTAAGCTGAACTGTTGCTGTACAGTTATAGGATGGACTTGACTTCATGGATGGTCTTCTTCAACCTCATCTTTTATGTTACTATGTAAGCTCTTGCGTGTGTGCATAAAAAATAACACAAATGTTGTCCATTATCTGACTTGTATTCAGAATTTTGGCAATGTTACCTTCTCTTTAACTTTCTGTTGTACCAGAGCTATTGGGCAGAGACTAGCTGCTATGATGTCCCACATGCACATTACATGGAGAGATTCTGCTTCCTAACTCTCTCACTTCTTCAGAGACGTCATGTAGGACAATATTGAGGACTATTGGTGCTGATGTGAATAAACAGGTGGGTAAGATAGAAAACTATTAGCCCTAGCAGCCTACCTGATTCACTGCTTAGTGACTTAACCCCTCATTCTACTCTTTCCCTAGGCTTGTATTGTGACTTCAGTTACCATCCATCTTGTTCAGAAACTTCAGAGTGAGTGTCAGTTTATGGAGGGGAAGCTGGAAAGCTGTGTGGTAAATGCAGAAAAAGGCAGTTTCCTCTGATGAGATATATTACAAAGTTATTGATATTTACATGTACTATTGATTTACACAAAGTATGTTGAAATGTTAGGGTGCGTTCACATGATGTAAAGTGGAGCGTGATCTGGCACGTCTATGCGTGTCAGCATTTTGCGTGCTCAAAAAGATCCCATTGATTTCAATGGGAGTTACAAGCGTATACGCCGAGTTATTTTGCACCCCTAATTATGCGGCCACAAAATTACGGGCACAAAATAACGCGACATATACGCTCGTAACTCACATTGAAATCAATGGGATCTTTTTGAGCACGCAAAATGCTGCCACGTGTAGATGTGCCAGCTTGCGCTCCATTTTACATCGTGTGAATGCACCCTTATTGACCATTTAAAGGGGTAAGTCAACTTATATATATCTTTTTTAAATAGTGCTTCTAATGGGGCCACAGACCTAACAGACCATTACTCACCTCTACCTGTGCTTCTGTTTCCACCAGCAGCTCTGTTTGTCTGAATATTGGTCCCCAAGTTGTTAGTGTCAGGTGACCATTGTAGCCAATCACAGGAGCCACATGCTGTTTGTGAAGAGGTCACCACTAAGGCCTGTGATTAGCTGAAGGACCACTCCACAAACAGGAAGACAGCAGTGATGTCAACCAAAGGACCTGTATACAAATCAAAGGAGCTGCTCTTTGGAGCTGGGGACCTGGGAAGAGGTGAAAACTGGTTTGTTATGTTTATGGCCATACTATCATTAAATAATAATAATACTAATAATAACAACAAAAAAACAGCCCCTTTAAGTGTAGAGCAGCAAAGAAACAATATCAGGTTTATGTAAAAGCCTGCACGATTTATGCATGTATTGCCACTGGGTGGCCCCACATAGGATAGACATCGCAAAACAGATTATCATATTTTTTTTAAAAGCTGGTCATCCCACCCCACACATCTCACGATGTACAGTACCTAGCGAAGAGGAAAGGCAAGGAAGGAATGCCATTTCCATCACTTTTAACAGTAAGAATAGCACAGCACGCAGTACAACTGTTACTGTTAAAATGATGGAAACCTCAATGGAACCTTCATGGATCCCATTATGTTCTCCGTAGGGCGCTGTTTGGACCTACTGTATGATGCCATTGTGAACGCTGCCTTTGGTCGAGACTGTGCAGAGGAACTTCAAGTGTTGTCTTTGAGAAAAAAAAATTACCCTATTGCAAAAATTCTGAAAGCTGGAAATTTTGCAAAAGTAGTTTGTCCTTTGTAGCCTTCCCAATTTGGAACAGTTGAAGTAACCCGGAGATTGGAAGTCACAGCACATCCCCCCATAAGATTTTGTAAACTTTTTTGGTGTCCAATAGTTTCCGCAGTGTACAACATATAATATATGAAGTCTTTTCTGTAAAGTGAAATATGTTACATACTATGTGATGTCACTTCTTGTTACAAAGGTGAGAAGCAATGTAAGAACCTATAAGATCTATACTTATTAAGGACAACTTCATTTAGGATGCATGTTCTCCTGTGGCTTGGAGGCTTTTCCTCCAGTTTCGATAATGACCTTGATCTTTTGGCACATATGGAGTGCGACTATATCAGAATACTAGGACTTTCATAGAAGATTGAAAGTAATTTCCAAATCAGTGACCATATCTAGGGCAGGGATTCCTGAGGCATGGAGAACATGCTACTTGACAAAGTTGTTCTCTTGTGGCCAATCTTATATTATGTTCAAGGGCTGTTTAGAAACCCAATCTGTGTGAACTGTGCTCATCACTAAATTGTGGCGGTCAGATTTACAGCGTAGATGTAAACAAAATGTCAGCCTTCAACATAACCTGTTCTTTAGTGTCATGGGATTCTCTTCTTTCAGAAATAGCATTAAACATTCATGAGATCCTCTTCAATAAGACATATCTGATGTTATACTTCCTACAGAATATTCACAATCGGTTAGCAATGACTCATTCACAAATAACTGTGCAAGAAACAGTGCTGGAAAACCAAAGTATCCTTCCTTATCTTTCCGCTTGGATCAAGACACCCAAGACAAGTAGCGCGAGATGACCAGCATCGGTTGGGCATTGGTTGGAATCTCAAGATATGTGGAGGTGAAAGTAAAGGTAAGGAAGGACGCATCTGTAAATAAGAATTAAAATGTGTCCTTCCGTATCTTAGTCTATAGGGTTAAGGATTCCAATTTCTAACAAAACTAATCAAAATAATATTAAATCATGTTAGAACCCTCAACTGGCTGCAATTCACAACACAACCACATAGGATAGACATTGCAAGACGGATTATCACATTATTTTTAAAAGCTGGTCATCCCGTACCACACATCTCAGGACGTACAGTACTGAGCGAAGAGGAAAGGCAAGAAAGGACACCTCCTATGACAATGAGCGCTGTTCCACAATGTTACATGTGAACAACTTCTAAAACCATCACATTTTTTTCACATTTTATTTCTTTACCATTATTGGCATGAAATAGAATTGTGGTCACCCCTCTCATATACTGCAGTCTATCTGACGGTGGGCTCAGACTTAGCACCCAAATTACTTAATTTACCAATTTTTAATGCTTTCACACTGTTTATTTTTGTTTTCAAGTAGAAAAATATTTCTCATACATTCAAAGTGGTACACAAAAGAAAATGAGTGGGATAACGTTTTTTTTTTTTTTTCTGTTTTTCTTCATTGTTTTCGCTCGTATTTTCCGATAGCACCATATCGATACATTCTTAACGTAAACATCCTGAGCACTTTCTTAGAAAGCGAGACCAGAATATATTCATTTTCATATATTTTAAATATATATATAAATATATAAAGAGAGAGAAAGAAAAAAAGAGAATTTGGTGACTCCGTGTTAGCCACTGGGATGGGATGAAGTATTTTAGAGTACACTGAGGAGAGTTGGGCATGGCAGGATTTAATAACTGTGTTCACAGATGTAATGATAGACAGGTTTGTGGGAAGAGCAAAAAAAGGGTCTGTAACGCTTCCATTATGATGAATCCATGCAACACAAGGTGTTGTTACACCCCTGTGACACTGAATGGGTTACTGTATTATTCATGGAAAGGGCCACTGGAACTCACCTCATTTCTCCAGAGATACATCATATGATTGAGGTAGGTTCCTCTGACCCTAATAACCTTCGAGGAAACAAAATAAAGTAAAAAGACAAAATGTGTATGTGTTGACATTAAAATATGAGTTCAGCTCCCCCATGAATAGTGAATGAATGAAACATTCTAAAAACTACATTTGACGGGGGGTGGCATGGATATAATCTGTGAATTTCGTGTACAGCACTTGTAGTGTTGCCCTGATTTTTATCGGAGCTTTGAGCTCGTCTTACCAACGGTGATCAGGAGGGCTCCAGAATGCATTAATCTCTGAAAGACAAAGTAGTGAAAGGAAGAGCGAGGGTGCGGAGAGGTAGGTGCCAAGTGGAGTGAAATGGGATCTAAAGGGAAGTGTAGACTTCAAGACCATTCTACAACACCTTCACAATGGTGATTGTTAACATTTCGGTGCAATGGACCTACAACTTTACCTCTCACATGTCAAACCTTTCGTTTCTCGTTTCTTTAACCAATTTCACAATATCTGCAGTCATTTCATAACACTCTTTCGTTAAATGTACTATTTCCTGATGGCAGGAGACTGTCCTGCTCAAGATTGAGGTAGCAAAAGAACCTTGTTGTCATCCTCCTACACGGACAATTCACAGTTATTCTACAATGTGTGGGAGACTCGGTTGAAGTTGCCACACATTTTAAGACCTAAATGGGCTCAATAAATATGGCACAGCAGCATATACAAATAAGGGAGTAGCTTTCAGTTATGGTATAAACACAAGCAGAGGACTATCCTCGTAATACAGTCATAGGAAGAATGGTTGCACCATTTGGGACTGGTTTGGCCAATACCACCCTGTACTGGATAACGCTGTCTTTTTGCAACCCATCTAGGCTTGGGAGGTACCAGTTGGGGATGTGTCACTACATACTCTCACACTGACCAATCAGTGCGGACAGAGCCAGATTGGGTAGAGACACAATACTTTCTTAAGGGGAATGTCAATGTTTTCATACTTTTTTCGAGGAATGGCGCAATGTGTAATTCTACAGAGTTGGTATCTCATGTGGAGTACAAGTAGACGAGAGGTGACCGATTCTCTTTAAGGGGGAGTTCACACGGAGTAAAGTGGCGGAGTTACGATCGTATACGGCCGCAAAATTACGTATATTGTAACTCCCATTGAAATCAATGGGATCTTTTTGAGTGCGCAAAATGCTGACACGCGTATTCGTGCCACTTTACACCGTGTGAACTCCCCCTAACTCTCTGGGCTAGAAGGCTTTTATGTATTTACCTGTAAATTCTTTCGACAAATCAAATTCTCGGACAACTACAATAAAAGTTGAGCAAAAGTTTTATTCAGGGTCTGGAAGAAAACGATGCAAAGTAAGAATGCTTTCAAAAATAGAAAATTTTAATAGTTTATTTTCGTCAATGAACAAAATGAAATGAATGGAAATAAGAGAATCAATATCCCATTAATATTTGGTGTGACCATCCTGGAAGTGATAATACGGCCCCCACAGAGCCCTGATCTCAACATCATCCAGTCTGTCTGGGATTACATGAAGAGACAGAAGGATTGGAGCAAGCCTGTATCCATAGAAAATCTGTGCTTAGTTCTCCAAGATGTCTGGAACAACCTCCCTGCCGAGTGCTTACAAAAACTTGCAAATGTACCTAGAAAAATTGATGGAAGGCAAAGAGCAAAGGTCACACCAAATATTGATGTGAATTACATTTGTCTTTTGTTCGTTCACTAAATTTTGTTAATTGGAAAAAATAAACTATTAGCACTTCTATTTCTGAAAGCATGCTTACTTTGCAGCATTTTCCCCACACCTACCTAAAATGTTTGTACCGCACTGTATTTGGGATATATAGGAATACCCAGAATGGATCTATCACTATGAAATATGATTTTGTTGGCTTGTTATCTTGCAGTATGTACCCAACCGTCCGCTAGCTCAAGAGAAATGTGCATTTCAGCTCTGAAACAGTTAACTATTGGGAAAGGATTATACAACAGAGCACCCATTCAATCACAGCAAAGTAAATGAAATATTGATTGAAAGTGTCCCTGAAAAGAGAAAGCCATTAAGGAGGCACACGAGTCGTGGCGTTCTTCATCCTCTCAGCTCCATCCCCCCCCTTTCTTCAACAAAGCATGAAAATTAAGTGCATTATTCCCAGGAGTTAGGTCTTTGTCCCTGAGCAGATACTGCTGGTGAGGACAGAGATAATGCTTCTGAAAGCGGAACCCCTTGAGTCAGCTTGAGCTGACCTCCATGCTATTGTGAGAGCATTGCCTATGCCAAGAGAATTGTCGACATTATGTCTATCAAAGCAAGAAAAATCCTAGTATTCCCTTGTAACCTGAAAGCCCACATTGTATACATGGATTCCTATTTATTTAGGATTGATAATGTATTTATGACAGCACCCACCATGTGGGCGCCATCAATGTCAGCCTCATCCTCTAGTAGAATCCCTAAGGATGACCATGAGACTACGGAGCATGGTCACGGTGGTGTTCTCGGAAAAGACCTTTCACTATATATATATATATATATATATATATATATATATATATATATATAGTATGACTAAGAACTGACCTACTACAGACTGTGTCAGAGGGGTTCTGCCTGACTGGTGCGATACTAGCATGTCTCCATCATTTCATAATAAGACTGACTTTTAACTTTTCCGGTGTACGCTGGATCCCTTTTTGCAATGTACTGATCAACAACTATAGGAAGCCATCTAGCCATAAAATGACTACCTATAAATGATAGTATTCAATAAACTGTTGTTTCACAGAGTATCCATGGTGCACGATGCATACATTGTGTATACATTATCATAAGAAGCACTTTGAGAAGAAACATTAATAGACTATCCTTAGGATAGGCCATTGATGTGTGACTTGTAGGTCCTTGCGATCATTGTACACACCAACTCAACTTTCCAATTTCAGTGGGCCAACTATGTTGTGCCCTTGTCTGTACAGAGATGTCCTAACTCGTCCCATCAGATGATGTTGAAAGAAAGAAGGATTGTGCATGTTGAATGTTACATGCCCAGTCCTTTAGTCCTCAGGGGAGACAATCTGCTTCCAGAGGTGGCATCTGATTCGCTCTTCTCCAAACACATGTGCCTTAGGCCAAGACAATAGTGTATTTGAGGAATCGGAAAGAATAGCTACAGGCTGCTAGTTAGATGAACATTTGACTAACAGATATTGAAAGTTTATGGCCACCTTTAGCCATACAGCTTCAGGCATTGGCCTACTACAAGCATTACACCCCCATCAATCACAAATGGCGTAATCATAGTAGCCTTCAATACAATTCATCAAGCCCTGCACTGCTTTTCAGACATGAAAAATTAGCAAACTTCTTATTTGCAACTTTTTCAATGTCACTTGCTAAAAAATTGTCGCAAATACTTATTTTTACACAGCCCTTGCCAGGAGAGTAGTGAAGGCATACCATGGGCAGGGTCAATGGCCCGACCAGTTTCATCAGTTGGCGTACCTTGTCTGAAATCTATGCAAGCTCGTAGCGTAGGCGTATGGCCCATCCCCGCGTATGCCTATTTATAAATCAGACTAATGCACTGGCAGTGCAGGGGTTACCAACACAAACCGTACCGGTCTTGATAAATTTGACTGTATTCCACAAATATATAATGGAATACAAATGAATTATTGGAAATGTTCTTAAATTGGAAAAATACATGATTTTTCTCTGCCCAAGCGAGAATGACTTAATCCTGTATTAAAACTAGATCAAAAATATCTGCAAACCTTACCTTAATTTTTTACCTTTGTCCGCACAAGAACTAAACTAGAGTAACTTTTAATTTCTCAGTTCTCTTTCCAAAGAGCCCAGCTGTTAAGTGATCAATGCACAACAGACAAAGCGGTGGGTACATACTGTATGTATTGTGTGAAAAGGAGAGTGTCTAGTCTCATGCAACGTGTAGCGGTTAATCCTGTTAGAGCACATGCGTTAAGATGTAATTCTTTTATACAAAGGTTCGGATTCTATTCCAGCCTCAGTGTCTTATTTTCCTAAGTCTTCTCAGCCGAATGTGACTTCTTAAGCAGAGTGTATTACAGAATAATTGCAGCTCTGTGAACACTGCAAGTATTATATAATATCAATACAACATTAACCACAGGCAGAACAAACCAACACTGGGCCCTTCTAAACTGAAGGAACATGTAACTGAGGACCTCTGTTATCGAATAAGAGGTTGGTGCTTGCTGAATGCGTTCAGTCCATGTCAATCAGGGTCTGAAATAACCATTTGCATATAAATTCCCCCGTTTTGCAAAGGATCAATTGAGAATTGCGGAGAACAGCTGAGCGGGCTGGCAGGGTCTCAGTATCCATGGCAATTCCCAGCCAGTCCCAATGGTCCATGCATGGGAGCTCATGCTTGGACAGAATTAGAGTGTGTCAAGGCATAATTGAGTGACTGGTTTATACCACAACTGTGAGCTACACAAAAGCAGAATAGATCTGCACGGGGGTAAATTCTACCTTATAGGGACTTGTATTTCCTAGAACTTGTTGAAATCACCAATTATGGTCTTATAGTACGGCAACTCCACAGGAACTTCTTTAAGTCTGACCCCAAATCAAAGTGGGTTGTGAAAAGTGTGTTCGCGTTGTTGATGTAGCAACTCCCTGTTAATGAAAAGTTGCAACATCTATATACTTAAAGGAATCTTCCAGACCCCTTATATGTTTTAGCCGGTATAAAATAACAAACTAGGTAATACCTTGCTGCCATCGCAGTGCCATGCTTTTCTGCCCTCCACCGGCCTTAGGCACGTAACAGCCGACCTTTTCTGGCCTCCAACGGCCTTAGGCACGTAACAGCCGCCCTTCTCTGGCCTCCGTTGGCCTTTATGTCCTGCCTTTGACATTGACATGGCTGCTGCCATGACCTTGGTGGTGTACGTTCAGCGGTCACATGTCCATGTCGAAACATCGGCAAACCAAAGAGCGCCACTGGGATCGGCAAGATAAGTATCACCTAGTTATTTTACACCTAAAAAATGTCAAGGAGCCGGACAACCCCTATAATATAAAGTGCTTTAAGATATTAACAAGTAATAGGATTGGTTATTACTTGAGAGTATGTGAGAGAAGATAGTGCTGCTTTGAATCCCTTTCCTTGTACTATCGTGCTGAGGGATGAAGGGGTAAGACTGTACAGGAGGGGCTAGGTGCTGAGTCTATGAGTGAAGCTGAGTTAATGGTGATGCTGTAAAGAAGCACATTGTCAAGACATGAATGGGTCGGGCATTCTTTTACAAGACAAAAGCAGCTTCCTGTGTTGTTCTTCGCTTCAAGACGTGCTGCTGGATATGATTCGAAATGACAGGCATAGAGACCTTTCTCCGTGAACCCCCCCCACCCACCTCCCTTCCCTTGTGGTGAAGTTACAATTGTGGCTCTTTCTGTCAGATTTTTCTAGACTGAGGAAGGAAATGGATCCATTGAATGTACCCAAAAGCTATACATATAAATGGACAATTAACCCTGTCACTGCAGAAGAGGGACTACAATGAGATGTCTTGGAGGCCCTCCTGTGTCAGAGATTAACGGGCTGTTGACATGTTGTGCACCTTGTAAAAATGACGAGAAGGCACTTAATATATACATTTCATAAAAGGTGTGGTATTATCCCGTCACCCCGTCAATAGCTACATCTAAGTGGTAGTGAACCCGCTGAGACCTTTGAGATGTATATGGCTGGAATCACTACAGGTTACGGCTAACGTGTATTTGGAGTCAACATTTAGGAATGGAGCCACGTGCAATGAAAAGGCAACGCAATGCATTTGTGCAAATACTACTAGCCCGATAGAACACATTTTTGGGAACGTAAGGTGCCTTATTGCCAGGACGGTTTCAACATGTCAACAGTAATGGCTATAAGAGAGTCCACGTAACAGGCTGAACGGACACTCGTCTCTTGCCACACGAAGCCTGAACCGAATGGCACAGGGTTATTTACACTGTGAATGAAATGTATGACTCCCAGAGTCTGTTGGGATAGAAAGATATGACAAAGGGTCGGAAACATTTCCCCCAAGTTTCATATAAATAGGTCTCTTAGAAGCCACCTCTCTGCTTCTCACAGCCCTTGATTTTTTTTTTATTATTTTTTTTATTTTTTTTAAGTCTGAAGCAGCTTTTCCTATTATCGTGATAGACTCGCTCTGCTGCCAAAATGAATATGCTGCAATGTACATGGGCGCTGAGGACGCTGCATTAACTTCAGAGGCTATTCTCTATAGAGACTGTCCAATAACAATATACAGACATGATAGATCTCCTGCTACTGCCGTCTGGCCATACGGTTGCAGTGCTGGATACCACCTAGGACATGTCTGGAATCGGTGGCTATAGCAAAATGTCCGTAATGCAGCATGTTCATTTTAAAGGAGGATATCTGAGCATGAAAAGCTGATGACCTGGAGCTCTTGTTGGTGCACCTGCTAACACCAGGACAGTGGGGAAAATAAATCTGATAGGTATTATTCACTGTTAATGTATTATAAATGAATTGAAACTAGTGACATGCAAGGAAAATAATGAGACGGGAGACAGTGATGGTACATGATGAACAAAGCACATTTATAATGATATGAGTAAATATATTCGCATCATCGGCTAACCACTAGTTACACTGTATTGTCATAAAAACTTACAGAGCTACAGAGACTATTAACGATAAATAACCATTACCAATTAAAACACAGTTGTACGACAGCTTTGCTCTTTCCATTTTAAAAACAAGCAATATCATTCCTTTTTTTTTTTAATATATATCAGTTTTCTCTTTTTGAAAATGTTTTTTTTTTTTCTATAATCAAAGAGAACGTGAAAATGGAAGTAAAGAAAGAAGAAGAAAAAAAATAAAATAAAAAAAAATTGACTTGATCATCAGATTGGAATGGCTGGAATCGCCCCCAAGCTTGAGAAGCCTATGACGCAGCTCGTGAGGATAGAAAGCCGTGCGTCAACGGCCCCTCGGAAGTTGCGGGGCTCATAACAGTGAACAGAAACTGCACAGGAGTAAAGCAGGAAGGTTTGGGGGTAAAGGAACTGATGGGAAAGAAGGTTTTAAAATCAATAAAGTCACAATTTTCAGCGTCCGACACAGATGGGACACTATTGACTGGTTAAACTAACATGGCGGTGAAGGTTTTTTTTTTTTTTGTTTTTTTTTAGTCTAATGATAAGTAAACGAAAAAAAAAGAAAAAGATCACAGTTCAGAAAGAGAGATGCTGGACGAGAAGCCAGACGAGAGGACATCACAATCATTGTTCAGTTATCAGTTGCACAGGAGGAGCAGCGGAAAATGTCACTGAGTTGGTTATGATGGACGTTATCAATGGATTGAAGTTGAGATGGAAGGAAAACTGTAGTTTGGGAATTTCTCAGCCTGATGATCCAGAGGTAGCCAGCATTTTAGGTTTTTTTTTTTTAGTTTTTAGTATTATTATTTACTATTTTTTTTTAATTACTCTCTTGTCCATTGAATTTTTTTTTTTTAGCTTTTTTTTTTTTTTTTTGTTTACGACTGCATGCATAGCATGAGAAGATGCTGGGTTTATGAACGAGACCACAATTCAGTGGCTTGGTGGCCCAAATGCAGAGGTTAACATAATGATCTGGCTAGTTGGCACTCAGAAACATGGAGGAGGTGACGAGTTGGAAAAAAACAAACAAACAAAAAAAAAAAAAGGCTTATTCTAAAAATTAAAATTAAGAAAAATGGCCCTTGGAGGAACCTGCGCTGCGACAGGTAGACACACGCCGGAAATGAACACTACCTCAGCTAAACAAGCATGCAGGGAAGTACTGACTGAAGCCGACATAAAGATGCCCCACGGAAAAAGAACATGCAGGTAAACGACCATCGGAGCCTGCGGCGGCTGGTGTAGCCTATAGCCCCGGAGGGATCAAAAACAGCTAAAAATCACAGATACTGTTCACAGTAAAATCTACATTGACAACACTAAGAGATCGCTAGTGTTAAAATTATACACAATCAGAAGCGTTTTAAAAGGCAACGCCCTCGCTAAGTCGTTGCGGATAATGAAACCTCATCAGCTAACAGTTGGCACTTTAAGTTGTTGTGCGCGTGCGTGGTTTGGCTTAGAAAATCCCCAATACGCACACGACACAGCACTACATCTAAAAGGGGAGGATGTTAATGGATCAACTGGTGCATGGCTGGCCAGGTACTATGGGGTCTAATTAAAACCCCAGTCCTACAAACCCCAAATGAAAGCCATTAACAATAATAATCGTAAAAATAAAACTAACCGTCTCGCTTATAGCTTAGCTTGTAGTAAAAAATATATATAAGATCGAAGCTGGAGGTTGTATGACAGAGAGGAATGCCTTCATATAGTTAGCTGCCACAGCCCCGTACAACGGCAGGGAGTAGGTTAACTCGCGCTGCCGTTGCGAATTGTTGCTGAACGTGTGACATCGTTGTCTCTCCAGAGTACGATGGGAAATAAGGTCGACTAGTGAAGGAAAAAAAAAAAAAGCATGGGTGATTAATGCGATTAAAACAAGATGGGGTGAGAGACTGGGGATTTAAAGGGTTTCAGCATGAAGGGGCAAAGAGGGGAAAACCCAATGGAGGAAGAAAACAGACACAGCTCTTGTGAAAAACCAAACGTCACCCATCAGAAGAGTTAAATCTGCTGGGATCAGTGAGCCATACATGATAGAAATGTAGCCTGGCCAGCCGTAAATATTCATCGTCATACAGGTTGTTATGAAGACACTGATCTGTAAACTTACCAAAAAAGGTTATTTTTTTTTCCACAGTTTTAACCATTTTAATATATATTTTTACAGTGCTTTTTTGCAACTATATTGCTTTTAGATAATATATATATATATCTCTTTTATGTTTTAATTTAAAACTATTTTTTTTCTTTTTTTTTATTCCAAAACATGTTTTGTTTTTTTGTTTTTTTTTCCCCTCATACGCTGCCACCCCAGGGCAGGAAGCATGAGTGAAGTTGGACAGTGCTTTTGATTTGCTTTACTCCCTTTTTGTTTTATAGGTATCTCACCCACCCAAACCCCCCTGCTGTTTTCCAGCAAAACAGTAGTTCAGTTACAGCGTCACTTAGGACTAATACTGATAACTGTGCGGGATCTGACGGGACCGGCAACACGTGGCTCTGCGGTGCGCTACCGGACGCGTCAGCCCTCACAGAGTTTAAAACCTATGCGTCACTTTCATGTTTACATTCAGTTCATTTTCGACTACAACAATGCTGGTAAAATGGCAGGCTTCAAAAACTTTTACTTTTTTTTTTTTTTCTTTTTTTTTTTTTTTGACGCGTAAACAATAAAACCTCAACGAGAGAGAGAGAGAGATAGAGAGAGATAACCTGTCGAAATCCTTCAAATTAAAAAAAAAATCATAAAAAAATAAAAAACACTAAAAAAATTCCCCTCTCTAAAACATCCGCAGAACATGTATTATTTACAGATGCGCTTTGTCAACACTGTTGCGTTCATTTGCATAATTATATATTAATAACCCGACGCGCACTTCCCCTGCCAATAACAAAACGAAAAAACAAAAATAAAAATTCAAATAAAAAATAAAATATAAATCGCTCCTGCAAAATACAGTACATCCATGAAAAGAAGAAGGGATAAGGGAGGGACAATTAAGTTAACATCCTGGGTAGGGTAGAAGGAGAGGGGAGGGGGCAATTAACCCACTTTCTGTGGGTTGGCTGCCCGAACACCTTGCTCGTAAGTGACTCGTTGCGTGATTAGATACTGGGCAGCTTGCGTGGCGGCTGGTGTGCCTGTTATGGTTACCTTACGGTTTCTGGTACCGGGGACAAACTCCCCTTTTTTGGAGATCTGTATCCTGGCGCCAGTCAACTCTTGATATTCCACCAATGTCTTGCCACCTTTGCCAAGAATGGCACCTACTAAATTTTCTGGCACAGCAATTTCTACTACGTCCTTAGAGCCGTCCGTTGACTTCTCAGTGCCCAAAATGGCGCTAGCAGCTAGTGGGGATGCTGCCCCAAAATATCCATTGGTAGCTGCCGTGGCCGCAGCTAAGCTGCCTAGTGCAAACGTTCCAGCCGCTCCCCCTGCAGTGCCACCACCCGCAGTTGCTTCGCTGGCATATGTAGCCAGCAAGTTGGCTGCTGCAGCTGCGGCTGGGTTAGCGCTTGCCGCAGCAGCTGCTAGTGCTCCTGTGGCTGCTGCTTGACTCAGTCCCAACCCTAAAGTATTGAGGTTGTAGCCATAACTGGCCAAGGTGTTAAGAGCTGATGTAATAGCAACCAGATCATTGCCAGTGAATCCAGAGAGAACAGCAGGGAAGGCTGCCACCCCAGCGAGGTTGGCATGTCCTAAAAGCCCTGCTGCTGCAGCAGCAGTAGGTAGAACTTCAGCAGTGTTGGCATATGGAGATCCTGTTGGATTGGAGTTAGCTACAGGTCCAGTGACATTGGCATAGCTGATGTTCAAACAGCTGCCACTCTGTGGGTCCTCCTGGATCTTCTGCACTATCAGCTCTACAGCTTTACGGTTTTGTTCTGGCTCTCCACTTACAGTCACCACTCGTTCCTGTAGATTAATGCCATCTGGTTTTTGGGAAAGCTGTACCCAGGCACCAGATTGTTCCATTACTGCCTTCACAGTGGCTCCTCCTTTACCGATGATCAGACCTGCGGTGCTGTTGGGAACGATAATCTTCACCTGAGGTCAGAAAAATACGAAGAAGAAACCAAGGGAGAAAGAAAGATAGGTGGACATTACATCAATAATAAGTAAGGAAATGGGTTCAGTGTGGTGGTGTGTTTGATGAGAGACAATGTCTAAGCAGTATATCGTTCCTTCAAATAGCAGACTGAACCTATATAAATCAGACTGGGACATACTGTGGACTTGTCGAATATATGACAAAGAGACTAGGCGGTGTTAAGCCGGCCATACACATTAGACAGCTGTCGGTCAAACACTCGTTTAGTCAACAGCTGTTCTTCCCAACCCCTTAAGACATCCATGTTTGGCTTGGCCAAGAGTGCATGTGTTCTGAATGATGAAGCGCTGCCAGATACCTCTGGCAATGGCTTATCTCCCATGAAAACAATAGGACTGGGCCTGCTGAAATGTGACAGCCTGATCCTTCTCTTCCCCCGCATCTGCTGTCTGGGAAGAGTCGGGAGCCCCCAAATACACATTACACGGTCGACTGCTCCCCAAGGAACTAGTAGGTTCAGCTGACACCATTCTAATGTGTATAGCCAGCTTTACTCTCTCTTACATGACTTCCTTCCATTCAGGTTACAAAACATTGTTCCACTGCCATATGATTTACCCATTGTGAAATATAACAAACGTTTCATGGGCCGAAACAAAAACTCTGTTCCTTGGGTGAATTACTAGAATGCAATCTTTTTAATCTACGGGATGGCACAGTTTAATGGCAGGCATGGCTTAAGAGGTGTTAAAGATATCCAGGCCATCATGATTTTCGTTTTATACAGTATGACAATAGGAGAAAAAAAAACTCAGTCACTTCTTGGAAAAGGGTTAAAGGTTAAGCACTAGCCGGGTAGGGAGCAGAGGCAATAAGAGGAGCTCCTGACAGGCGCTTGAAGGCAAAAAAAACCACCCATAAATTACAAAATCGCTGGCAGGACCAAAGAGCGCAGAGTGTAATTGACTGTAATGTAACATTGTAATGAAATGATTGATCTAATTAGCTCTGCCTGGTTATCAGTAGTGACCTCGCCAAGAGGTGGGAGTCGTACGACTGTCCTTGCTACGTGTTACGCTTGTAACCAAAATGGAGATCTTGAGGTGACCGGTACATGATATTGTGCAACATGCAATGATCAAGTGATTTTGTAAGGCAAGACTAATGTTTGCATCTCAAAAAAGTGACGCTACTTGGTAAATCAAATGACATTGGAACAAGTTGGGGAAATCTTACTGTCGAATCATACTGTGACTTATGTTCTTTGCAACCCTACCAGTTGAAGGTATAACTAAGATCATTCTGCTAAATGAGTAAATCAGTGACGCAGCCATCACATGTAAAGGTTTGAGCTACCAGCATGGTTTTATTAAGGTTTGACAAAAAAACGTTTCACAACCAACTTAAAATGGGCTAAAACAAACAAAACAAGCAAGAATGACCTCAAGGATCCCTCATCGCTTCCATTTTGAGGCTGCCTGGGTTCCCTGCTGGTCTCTGTGGCCATTAATGGTCCATAGGGCTGGCCGGCCTCAGCGAGTGATTGGCTAAGAAGCATTTCCTGTATCTCAAGAGAAACCAGGAAGTGGAGACCACCAAGGGGACAGACATCGTTGAAGTGGGAGTAGGAAATTATTTGTGAGGCACTTGTTTTGTTATTTTATAACCCATTCTAAGCCATTTGTAGAAGTGTTTTGCCCACCAGAAAACACCCACGTGGCGTAAGTGTCGTGGCACGGAACACAGCGTTTTACAGTCACTGCAAAGTGAATGGGATTCTGGTGAATACCATCCAAACATTGCTGAAGAATATACGTTGTGGTTTTGGAAGTCGCAACATGTCAAACACAAACACTGGTGGTTTCCCTATAGCTATAATGAAAGCCTCTGCAGATTTCTGTGAATAACGCTGCAGGAAAAAACAACAATGCGTCGCCGCCATGGTTTTTCCTGCAGTTCACTATGTGGGGCCTTAGCCCTAAGGTGCATATGTCACCTACACACCACTCAGGCAAACATTTTTTTGGATACAATGTAGCCTGTCGCAAAAAAAGAACTCAAACGAAATCCGGACTCAGTACACATCCGTGTTGTGGTTTCCATTTAGAATTTTGGAAACTACAAAGCAGTTCCAGACCCATCACACAATGGACACCAACAGCACCCAATGACTTATAAAGGCATTGGTTGGGTTCTGCCAAGTATCTGTGGGATTAGATCTGCAACATAGGCTCCTAATATACGCTTCAACACCAATGTGAACTGCGTCTAGACAGTTTGATTACTATTCAGTCAATGTTCTTATTAATCTCCAGTTATTTGTAGCAGGCGCCTTCTATAAAATGTAAGCCAGCAGTAGTTGTAGGTGATAAGTCTATCACATTGTTGCCTCACAAGTTCAGCTGGCGTCACGATCCCATCATTCAGCATCTGACTTGTCTGTTCATCAATATGTGAGGAAGTCAATGTTCAATCACTATCTCTTTATCTTACCAGTCTTACCATAGAAAACACTTAAAATAAATATACAAGTTGCAATGAATCTAATAAAATAAATGAAAAGTAAATGAAACCAATGAAGAAAATTATGGATTTAATGGATCATAAGAAAAATGTCAACTTCATACAGTGCAAACTAATGATCCTATAGAGATACAAATCTGTAAGGGCCTTATAATATATCAATCTTCGGAAAAGATCACATGATCTGTAGCTTCAGTATATAAATATAGCAAATGTATTCTATGGAAGAGAGCTAATTTGCATACTGCTTTTCCCATTACTCCATACACTGAGTCTCCTTAATGAAAACTAGTACCCCTTCAGTGATACCCAATATAGGGCACAGTGTGTGCATTGTGCTGCCCTTTCCTGGATACTATAATGATCAAGGATATCAAGTATGTGATCTCACAGTCAGAATATTGGTATGTGTCAGTAAATTAATAGAACTATCCAAAATTAGAAAGCATGGCTGCTTCCTTTCAGAAAGAGCTCCACTTCCTCTACATAGGAAGTGACATCACAATGGTTGGTCACATGGCCATGCGACCAATCGATGTGATGTCACTTCCTCTTCATAGGAAGTGACATCACATCGGTTGGTCACCTAGCCATTTGAATAAGACTGAGCTGCAGAATGGCCATGCGACCAATCGATGTGATGTCACTTCCTCTTCATAGGTTGGTCACCTAGCCATTTGAATAGGACTGAGCTGCAGCATGGCCATGCGACCAATCGATGTGATGTCACTTCCTCTTCATAGGTTGGTCACCTAGCCATTTGAATAGGACTGAGCTGCAGCATGGCCATGTGACCAATAGATGTGATGTCACTTCCTCTTCATAGGTTGGTCACCTAGCCATTTGAATAGGACTGAGCTGCAGCATGGCCATGTGACCAATAGATGTGATGTCACTTCCTCTTCATAGGTTGGTCACCTAGCCATTTGAATAGGACTGAGCTGCAGCATGGCCATGTGACCAACCGATGTGATGTCACCTCCTATGAAGAGGAAGTGGAGCTCTTTCTGAAAGAAAGCAGCTATGTTTTCTATTCTTTAATAGTCATGTGGGTGAATGGTAACACAAGTTGACTCCTCTCTACATGCCTAAAGACCATCATAAACATAAGAGAACTCACCAATTTTTGGCCAATTATTTTATGAGCATGAGGGCCTCTTGACTCTTCCCAGACAGATGATGTCTGGGAAGGAAGGAAGGATTGGGCATGTTGTATTATAGAAAGTTATAGCCCATTCTTTGATCCCTTGAGAGAGGAGGTGTCTGGTAGCAGCTTACTCTCCTCTCCCCATTGGAAACTTGTGCATGCTAGGATAAGCAGAGTGTGCATGTCGCTACTGAAGATAGACATAGAGGTCACCTTCTGTGATCTAACCAATATGTGATGCTTTATTGCAAGACAATCTGATTTGTATATTAGCTATCTCACAATCACACCGCCCATGATGATGAGCCCTGGCATGTTGATGGAACTGTACTTGCTTACATGAATAACATGAAATATGGAGAATGGTACTGTACCTGGCTGGCTCTGGAGATGGTCATGGGGTCGGATGGAGAGGACTTGGTGGCTGGTGGTAATGATGACAATGTCTGCAGAACAAAGCAGGGTCAGAAGCAGAATTCAATCAGCTCTAGTAATAAATTTACCCCTTCACTGCCAGCGTCCGCCTGTTGGGAAACGATCTGGCACAGACGTGTCTGGCACCGAAGGAGTTAAACCAAAGAATAGGGGGAGGAAAATAAAACATAAAAGCATTCCCAGGAACAGCAAGGGTGAGAGGAGGATGAATGAGATTGGATTAGTGATAGAAATTAAATCAGTTTCAGCAGGAAGGTTAAAAAAAGGAAAAAAAAAAAAAAATCCCACCATAAACAATATAGAGAAGAAGTCAAAGCAAATTCTTTTCATGGTGACTGCATAAAAGGCAACAGGAAATATCTGTTAAATAAATGATCCGTTAAATATAGCAAGCTTATTTTGCAAAGGGTGTACGGAACAATATTGTGCGAATAAGGGGGAACGGGGGCGTTTAACATTGGAAACCTGGGACACATAGATGAACCATATGGAAAACAAAACCTGACGAAGACTGAGGGCACACATTGTTGAAAAGCTGCATTTTTTGTTAGATGTTTTTTTTTTACTTTTGAGTCAAAGCCAAGAAAGTGGATTTTGCAAAATGGAGTATTATTCCTTCCTCTAAGTTTCCCATTGCTTTTCAAGGCAGGGCAAAATTGGCAACAAAAATCCACAGCTTTTCCGCAACTTGTGGCCTCTGCCGCGTGTCAAATAAGGATTTAATATAGCTGTAAATTAGTAGAAAATTACGGTATTGTGACAACACTGAAAGCCAATGGAGGGATAAGAAATGGGTAAAAACTCAAATTATCATTGCAAACAGGTGACCTTACACGTTGGCCAAACCCCAGAATTTGTTGGGATTGGACAATCATCTAAAATTGCAAGAACAGGATTGGGCATAGCTATGTATTTTTATACAATAAGTATTTGTAGAGTCTATTAAAGGAACACTAAACAGATAAAATGTGCTTGAAAAAAACCCCTTAATGTTCTTTAGCTCAGTTTTTTCCTAACATTACAATTAAAAAGGAGAAATATATAAAGAAATCTCTGGGTTTAAAGAGATCATTCCTATTCCTTCTCACTATCCTGTGTAAGACAACTGGCTGGAGCAGCTCCTTTTTTGCCATCAGTAAGACCAAAGATTGTTAAAGGGAACCTGTTAAATCGATTTGGAACAATAGATCACCCACAGGGCCTTATGGATTAATGTCTTAGTGTCCCAAATAGCCCGGTACTAAGGCTGTCCATGGTCAAATAAGTCATCATTGGACCTCTAGTGCTACCGGCAACTGTACGGTTGTTTATTAAAGCTCGGGAAATACACCTTGGCTTCACTGCGCATGCGCCCATGGTCGGCGACCCATGCTGAGGCTGCAGAGTATTCCTCTGACTTCACTAATGAACTATGTATCTACCGCGTTTCTCTGAAAATAAGACAGGGTCTTATTCTTTGCTCTGAACGATAGGTTAGGGCTTATTTTCAGGGGGATGTCTTATTTTTTTCATGAACAACAATCCACTCACCAGTCCCTCTTACATCCAAAACAACTTAGAGTTGGCAAGTGCTAATGGTGGATGGGCTCTCACACACAAATATTGTCACTCCTGTCTCAGGCACCTTGACATTGCAGCAGTGTTCCACTGCAGCCAAGGGTAGCAGTTGATTTCCACTGGTGACTGGATGCAGCCACAACGTAGTCATGCCAGCAGGACTACCCGATTTGTGTGTGAGAACCAGCACTACTGGTAGTCAGCCATTATTGTTGTGGAGAATTATCTCACTAGTGCCATTTTGTGCAGATAGCTTGCTTAAAGTCAATGTGCAATTCTCTTGGGGGTGCAGTTCTGTTTGGGGTGTCTGCTTTCATTGATGAAGGGTTTACTGTATCTGTTCTGCTGTATTATATTTACTTTTTTACATGGATGGCTTTTCTGGATACTTTCTTTTAAATGAACTGAGACTAGGCTTATTTTTGGGGAAGGGCTTATTTTTGGGCTAGGGCTTATATTTCAAACATACTCCAAAACTCCTAAAAAATCATGCTAGAGCTTATTTTCAGGGTAGGTCTTATTTTGTGTGGACAGCATTGCAACAGGACTTTTTTAGACCTGCAGATGGTTTAATGTCCCACACCAATCTGACAGGTTCCTCTTAAGCCTCACCCTTTCTATAAGCCCAACGCCCTCTAGCCTGCCACCAGCCAAAGATGGAACTGATCGGTAGAAGATTAACTTCCGTGTTCTTTTCAGAATTGCATCAAGATTGTCAGTCTACACAATCTTTTGCACGACCCTGACACAAACAGTAACAATATTTCTTCATTACTTTGATCATTCATTTCTCAGTTTAGTATTCCTTTAAGAGAACAAGTAAATAGCTTAAGTCGTTCATGACTTCCAGTTGGCGGCTTATCCATAGAACAAGCCACCAATGAATAATCGGAGAGTTTGCCAATCACCATGATCGATGCCGTGCATACAAGTGTGTTTGTGCCTGGTTATAAAGATGAATCCATTAAAGTAAGCAGGGTTACAGGCCTAGCCACACTCGGATGCAGGGCACTAATACATTAAGAGAACAAAGTGACATCCATTTGCCAATATCCTCATTGAAGTATGCTAAAAATGCCTGATTATATGATATTACAATCTGGACTCAACCGAAATGAATATACCAGTCAGTGCGGAAGTTCTCAGGAACAGCTTAAGGAATAGATAGCAGTGAGATTTAAGTGTATAATATATCCTTCAAGTATCAATCTGTAAATTCAGAACTGGAAAGTCCCACTGGGTCATGTAATCATATTTACTGGTACACGACATAACAATTATTTCTATTGAATCACTTGACTGGTTCTCTTAATGTTCATCATGTCACTCAATTTTGGGCTAATAAAGTTGGCTCCGGGTAATGTTGTGAGATCAATGTGAATAGCATTGAAAATAAATGTTTTTGGGAGTTAGACACGTACTTGTTTGATACGGTCAGGATTAACCGTAGTCTGTGGTTGCAGGATGCTGACCGGTTCCGTCTTAGCCACGTTCTGTGGCATTTCTCGAATTTTCTCTGCAATGAAGCCATGGACAGCATTGAGAGCTTCTACTGTGCCCTGGATCAGACAGACCCGCTCTGTGGTACCTGTGAAGAGAGGGGGCGCCTCATATTAAAAATCTCATTTTACACTTAGATCAAGACACTTTATCAAGAAGGAAGTCAAATCTAAAACATTGATGCATTGGTTTTAGAAAACATGTATAAAATGTTACTCTTTTTCCTCTTGCAATTTTTTGAATACATTGGCAACTGGGTGTTACCACTCCTCTTGTCAAAGGGGTGTGTTCTTGAACATACTGGCTTTGTCAGCACTGATTGGACAGTGTGAGAGTGAGCAGGGACACGCCCCCAATTGGTAACACTCAACTGTCAATTTGTTCATAAATTTCTAGGAGGAATAACAGAGGTACAGAACAACAAAAAGTTCTTAGAAAAGATGCTACAGAATTGTTATTTTGTTTGGAATATATTTATTTATAATATATATATATATATATATATATATATATATATATATATATATATATAATTATGTGTATTTACTAACACGAACACGTCGTGATAGATGGGAGGTCCGCTTTAGACCCCTAGTACAGGTACTTTAATTCAAGATATGGGTCATTCAATGAGTTTCGTGCACATTTTATCTGCAAACCACAAAAATCAAGTTATGGCTCATGCAAAACAAACTGTATAAAGAACATACAGTACGAGTCAATAAATGAACTTCATCAGGATATAGACAGTCTGCTGTAAGAATGGGGAATTGTTATTACTGCTGTTTTAATCCATTACAAGACAGGCAGAGAATGCACCATATCAGCCTCAGTGGTGCACACTATGGGACAGATTTGGCGCAAGTTGATAGACATACCAGTATTAGAGACTTTTATCTTCCTTATGCCACCGGTTGGTTGACTTACATGATGATAATATTTTGGCCATCATTGGCTCATTTAAAGCCACACCTTTTTCTTTATAGCGCCGTTTTATTTTTCTGTACTATTGTTTGGTGAAAATTTTTGTAATACACTTTATTAACCTATTTTACTCACTTTTAGTTGAAAAAAGGCTCTAAAGTTCTCACTAGCGATGATCTAACTAAGCATTGGCAGGGAGAGTCTGTCCCTTGCACCTATGTTCTGTGTACAGATGTACAGGGAAAGCCAACTACAGACGGAAGATGGAGCTACAGATGGGGGAGGGTAGAATCTCTGAGGTGTGGGACAGCCTTAAGGCAATTTCAGGACACAAGGAAAAGACAAGGCACCGAACAGTAGGGGACAGGAAGTGGCTTAACGAGCTTAATCTATTCTTCAATAGATTCGACTCCAAGCAAATGCTCCCTCCACCAGCATGTCAGCTAACCGCCCTCCCCTCACACACCAAGACCCAACCCCCACCGACCTGCGGTCAACTGCAATCTGACTATCTGATCCTGCAGGAGTCTCAGGTGTGTAAGGAAATGAAGAATATTAGAGCGAACAAAGCGGGGGGACCTGATGGTATAAGCGCAAGAGTTCTTAAAATGTGCAGTGACCAGCTGTGTGGTATTATAACGCACATGTACAATATGAGCCTGAAGCTGGGGGTGGTACCTCAACTGTGGAAAACATCTTGCGTGGTACCAGTCCCAAAGAAACCCAACCCGATGGGCTACAATGACTACCGACCTGTAGCACTGACATCACACCTAATGAAGGTCCTAGAGAGACTGGTCCTGACACACCTACGCCCCCTAGTGAGCTCCGCTCTGGACCCCCTCCAGTTTGCCTACCGGCCAGGCATTGGGGTAGATGACGCCATCATCCACCTTCTTCACAGAGCTCTCTCTCACCTGGAGAAACCCGGGAACACTGTGAGAATAATGTTCTTTGATTTCTCCAGTGCGTTCAACACCATTCAGCCAGGGCTACTGAGGGAGAAGCTGAACCTTGGTGGTGTGGACCATCACCTGTCCAACTGGATCCTAGACTACCTGACAAACCGCCCTCAGTATGTGAGAGCCCAGGACTGTGTGTCTGACACTGTGATCTGTAGTACGGGGGCACCTCAAGGTACAGTTCTTGCCCCATTCCTCTTCACACTGTACACTGCTGACTTCAGGCACAACTCATCCAGCTGTTACTTACAGAAGTACTCCGATGACTCTGCTATAGTCGGCCTTATCACTGATGGCGATGATAGGGAATACAGAGACTTAAACCGGGATTTTGTTGAATGGTGCCAGCAGAACCAGCTCAGGATTAATGCTGGGAAGACCAAGGAGATGGTGGTGGACTTTAGTAAACGGAGAGGTGCTCCGACCCCGGTGGAGATCCAAGGAACATGTATTGAGATAGTCAGGACCTATAAGTACCTGGGCGTGCTCCTCAATAATAAACTAGACTGGGCTGATCACCTGGAGGCGCTGCACAGAAAGGGCCACAGCAGACTCTACCTGCTCAGGAGGCTGAGGGCCTTCGGAGTCCAGGGGACACTTCTTAGGGCCTTCTTCAACTCTGTGGTTGCCTCAGCCATCTTTTTCGGTGTGGCCTGCTGGGGAAGCAGTATATCAACCAGGGACAGAAATAGACTTGACAGGCTGATCAGGAGGGCCAGCTCTGTCCTGGGGAGCCCCTTGGACCCAGTACAGGTGGTGGGTGACAGAAGGATACTGTCTGTGGTGACCTCCATGCGGGGGAACAAATCCCACCCCATGTATGGGACCCTGATGGGACTTGGCAGCACTGTAAGCGACCGTCTGCTTCACCCCAAGTGTGAGAAGGAGCGCTATCGCAGGTCCTTCCTTCCAACCGCGACCAGGCTGTATAATCTACATCAGACCAAACGAAGAGCTCTCCGCACAGAGAACTAATGATTATGAGGATGACCATGAGGTCTTCCTCTTTCTCTTCTGTTTTTCCTTAGCTGCCATGGACTCCTAGTATATCTTCTCTTCTCAGCTTATCTGTGTCTACGTCTGTAACATATTACTCTGTACTATCCTGTATCTGTATTACTATGCTGCTGTAACACGCTGAAATTTCCCCAAGGTGGGACTATTAAAGGATTATCTTATCTTATCTTATCAGTTTCCAAAGGGGGTCCCTTAAAATAGCTGCATATCTATTTTTATACCACCTAGAACAGCAGTTCCTGTGTCATGTGAAAGCTGAGATTTTCAGCTACAAGTAGGTGGTATAAAGAGATACGACTATTTGAAGTGACCCATCTCCCTTTGTCACATCTGGTAATGCACCGTAAGTAAGGCTTTAGGGGACAGACCCTCCCTGGGAATGCTTAGTGAGAACTTTAGAGCCTATTTTCTACCAAAAGGAAATAAAATAGTTTAATAAAGTACGGTATATTACAAAAATGTTCATCAACCCTCCAACTACAAAAATAGCCAAAAAATATTAATAAAAAAGTGAAAAAATATTTACACTTTAAACCAATGAAATGGTAAATAAGCTATGTCTTGTAAGCCACACAAAGTGAGCTGAACACATCTGCCACAAGCCATGTATCCTTCCTACAACAAATTGAGCCATAATTCAGGTGCACGTACATCCCTCCATTATTTCTTGCTTGTGCACAGTGTTCACAATGGCGCAGCCTCCGTCCAGGATTACTACAACACAAATCGCTCCAACTAATACCAGCAGGATGGATATTCTGGATGTATGTACACACTCTGAGTTTTAGAAAGACAGACACCATCAATATCTTCTTGCTGGAAAACAGTCAGTGAGGAGAAGAATTATCTCCCTTTATTTTAGTGCTTTTTGCTGCCATAAAGTGGCATAGCAATTCTCAGCGGTGATCCGCGCGCCTGCCACGCTGCCAGAGCTGTGGTTACCATTGGTAATAAAAATAAAAGCTGTAAATCAACAAACTCGGGGAAAATGTTGTCATGTTTAAAAGCTTTCAGCCTTCATTAGTGTCTACAGGAACCAGCAGGGTCCTTCATCATCATCACTGGGCTGACAGGACAGAGCGCTGTATTAAAATGCTGCTGAGAACTGCTCACATAAAGCCAAAAAGAAAAAAAAAAGCCTTGATAAGTACTTCCCGGAGCAGAGTATAAATCAGTGGGACACAATAATCCCTAGTAGCGGCACTGCATCCTCTGTCTGCTGTCCTGCCAAATTCACATACTAAATTTTATGGAATGGAAAGACAAGGAGGCAAATGAACAGAATTCCATCAGCCATCGACAAGGCTTTCATATTAGGAATTAGAGATGTAAAGTATTAATATTGGAGCAGCTCTGTGGTTAGGGTTGTTGCCTTGCAGCACTGGGATCCTGGGATAGAATTTGATCAACTGCACGGAGTCTGTATGTTCCCTGGTGTTTGCCTGGGTTTCCTCCAGGTACTCGGGATTCATCCCACAATCCAAAGAGATAGGAGATTTGGATTGGGAGAATTAAAAAGGATTATTCAATTTTTAGTATTGATGTCGATATTAGATCTGCAGGGATCTGACACCTAGGACCACCGCAAACCATGCTGCTCACTGTGGCGAGTGTAGGTACTGCAGTCTCATATATCGATAGGACAGCACTGCAGTACCTACACCCACTTGCTACAGTTTGTACGGCAAGAGAGCAGCCCAGCTCATGGTATATAAACATATCCAAGAGTTGTTCTGTCTCGGTACAGCTGATCTGCAGGGTATGGGACGCCTATAGATCTAATATTGATGGCCTATCTTACTGGAAAGCGGATAACCCCTTCAATGGAGAAAGGGACCGAAATGAGTGATGGCAACCTTTGTACAATGTTGTGGAATATGTCAGAGTGATATAAATGAATAAAATTATATTGACTAAAGATGGAGACTGTGAATCTATGAATAAAAGGATATGATGCACATGAAATGCCATGTCTAACCTTATGGTATTGCTGGTTATGTAGGTGCATTCTGTGGTAGAAACGGGGCTCCTACCAGACCCCTTGAGTTGAAGGTCCCTTGCCATGTGTCATGTCATCCTATTTAATCCTCCCCTTAAACACAAGCATTTCTACAACAGCTAAATCCTTCTGTCCTGGGAAGAGAGAGTGGCTGTGTGTACAGTAACTACACCAGGAAAAACTTTTTTTTTTTTTTTTTTTTTTATTTGAAGGCCCATTTTATTAGAATCCATTCCCCAGCTCGAGATGTGTCCTTGGGTAGTACAGTGCTGAAATACATAGATTAAATGAAGAACACAAACAAAAAAAAGCAAATTTATTATACTAAATTACAATAGAAGAAAAGAAGATACTTTAACTTTAGCATATGAAAAAGTACAAACGGTAGGGCAACACGGTGGCTCAGTGGTTAGCACTGAAGCCTTGCAGCGCTGGAGTCCTGGGTTCGAATCTCACCAGGAACAACATCTGCAAGGAGTTTGTATGTTCTCCCCGTGTTTGTTTGGATTTCCTCCAATTCTACAAAGACATACTGATAGGAAAAAAATGTACATATTGATCCCTATATGGGGCTCACAATCTACAAGAGAAAGGAAAAGGTACAAATGGCTGCCAAAAAAAAAAAGCTAAATAGATTTATATTTATTCTTAGGCAGTTTTCTTCTTCTTCTTATTATTGTTTATTTATATAGCACCATTCATTCCATGGTGCTTTACATTTGGGGGTTTACATACAATACACAAAATATACAGGTAGACATAATACTAACAGTGACCGACTGGCACAGTGGGGTAGAGGGTCCTGCCCGCGAGGGCTTACAATCTATGAGGGAGGGGGGTAGAGACAGAAGGAGAGGTGGAGACTGTACAGATGGCAGTGCGGTGATAGTGTTATTGGAGGTTGTAGGCCTTCCTGAATAGATGAGTCTTCAGGGCCTTCTTGAATCCTGTGATTGTGGGGAGCAGTCTTATGTGTCGTGGTAAGGAGTTCCAGAGTATGGGGGATGAACGGGAGAAGTCTTGGAGACGGTTGTGTGAGGAGTGGATGAGAGAAGAGCGGAGTAGGAGGTCATTGGAGGATCAGAGGTTACGTGTGGGCAGGTAGAGGGAGATTAGTTCAGAGATATATGGAGGGGACAGGTTGTGGATGGCTTTGTATGTTAGTGTTAGTAGCTTGAACTCAATTCGCTGGGCTATGGGTAACCAGTGGAGGGACTGGCAGAGGGGAGCAGCCGATGAGGATCGGGGGGTGAGGTGGATTAAGCGAGCAGGACAGTTTAGGGTGGACTGGAGGGGGGCGAGGGTGTTTGCTGGGAGTCCATGGAGAAGGGTGTTGCAATAGTCTAAGCGGGCGATTATGAGGGCCTGGACGAGTATCTTGGTAGTTTCCGTGGTGAGGAAGGAGCGAATTCGGTGAATGTTCTTGAGCTGGAGGCGACAGGAGGTGTTGAGGGTTTGAATATGTGACTTGAAGGATAGGTCAGAGTCCAGGGTTACCCCACGGCATCAGGCCTGTGGGACAGGGGTAATTGTGGTTCCGTTAACTTTGATAGATGGGTCAGGTGGAGGGGCCATACGGGATGGGGTGAAAATGATGAACTCCGTTTTCTCCATGTTGAGTTTGAGAAAGCGGGAGAAGAGGAAGGAGGCTACGGCCGCTAAAAAATCAGGAACTCTGGCCAGCAGGGAGGTAATGTCTGGTCCAGAGATGTATATTTGGGTGTCATCAGCATAGCAATGGTATTGGAAACCATGAGATTCTATGAGTTGGCCCAGGCCAAGGGTGTAGATGGAGGGGTCCTAGAACGGAGCCTTGGGGGACACCTACAGAGAGTGGGCGTGGTGAGGAGGTGGTGTGCGAGTAGGAGACACTGAATGTGCGGTCGGTGAGGTATGAGGAGATCCAGGAATGGGCCAGGTCTGAGATACCAAGGGATGAGAGAATTTCTAACAGGAAGGAGTGGTGAACTGTGTCAAAGGCAGAGGAGAGGTCAAGGAGGAGGAGGACAGAGTAATGGCGCTTGGCTTTGGCGGTTAGCAGGTCATTAGTGACTTTTGTTAGGGCAGTTTCAGTGGAGTGCCGGGGTCTGAAGCCTGACTGTAGTCTGTCAAAGAGCAGGTTGGACAAGAGATAGGAGGAGAGTTCGGAGTGGACGTGTTGCTCAAGTAGTTTTGAGGCGTATGGGAGCAGTGCGATGGGACGATAGTTGGCTGGGGAGGACGGGTCGAGGGATGGTTTCTTAAGTATAGGTATGACAGTGGCATGTTTGAAGGTGGAGGGGAAGGATCCATTGGGTAGGGATAGGTTGAAGAGATGGGTTAGGGCCGGAATAATGACTTCAGTATAGCTTGGGGATGAGATGTGACTGGATCGGGTCAAGCGCGCAGGAGGTGAGGTGGGATTTGGAGATTAGGGAGGAGAGTTTTTCATCAGTGATGGAGAAGAAACAGGTCAGGGATGGGGAGCAGCGAGTAGTTGGGTAGAGGGGTTGTCGGGGGAGTAGGGTGAGACTGTCTCTGATGGTGTCAATTTTAGTTTTAAAGTAAGAGGCGAAGTCGTCAGCTGAGATAAGTGATGTCGGAGAGGGGGCAGGAGGACGGAGTTGAAGGTGGAGAATAGCTGTTTGGGGTTGCGAGAGAGTGCAGAAATGAGTGTGGTGAAGTAGATCTGCTTTGCGGAGGTGAGTGCATTCTTAATTGTGAGAACTGCCTCTTTGTAACTGAGGAAATCCTCCTGGGAGTGGCTTTTCTTCCAGAGGCGTTCTGCAACCCTCGAGGCACATCTCAGTTTTTTAGTCAGGTCGGTGTGCCAGGGTTGTCTATTGATCGGTCGGGCTATGGTGTTTGTGTAGGGAGCCACAGAGTCAAGGGCTGGGGTAATGCTGGCGTTATTGAAGGCAGCAGCGGCATCTGTGTCCTGAAGTAACCACACATTGAGGAAAAGCTGCATTTTTTGTGGCAGATTTTTTACAATTTTTGAGCCAAAGCTATGAGTGGCTTTAAAAGGAATGGGAAATATCTAGGAACCACTTAAAGGGGCTCTATCACTGGGAAGTCATTTTTAACTAATCATATCCTTGCATAGGCTTTAGAAAGGCTATCCCACACTTACCTTTAGTAAGTGGATTGCCTCAGTGGTTTCTGAATAAGACCATTTTTATTCATATGCTAATGAGCTTCCAGCCAGCACAGGAAGTTCCCAGCAGCACTCGTCTCTGCTATTATCTCCTATGTGTGTGTGCAAACAGGAAGCTGAGTCATCATCATCAGCAGCCTGTGCTGTATAACACCATAGGAAAAAACAGCAAAGTGGGTGCACTATGCATCATGCACCAGTCTAATTAGCATATGAATAAAAACAGACTTATTCAAAAACCACTGAGGCAATTTACATACTAAAGGTAGGTGTGGAATAGACTTTCTAAAGCCTATGCAAGGGTGTGATTAGTTAAAAATGACTTTTCCCAATGATAGAGACCCTTTAAACTTCTCCCTTCTGCTAAATCCATTGGCTCATAAACCAATAGTTGCAACAAAAAATTGTGGCCACAAAGACTATATTGTTTTAAAAATCTGAAAATGTATGTGGACATTTGAACACCAAAATCATTGGCTGAAGGGGTTAATGGGCTTCTTGTGAAATTGACCCTAGTGTATGTATATGCATTTGAGATTGCAAGATCCACTGGGAATGGGACCATCCATGTACCATGGGGCTGTATAATATAAATGACATAAAAGGATCAATGCTTCACATCAGAAAGCATGACTGGACCAGTCTACAGGAATCAGCGTCTTCTCTCAAAGATATATATATATATATATAAATATATATATATATATATATACACACACACATACAGATAGATGGCATTTAACCCACCCCTGGTAGACCTGCTTAGAGATTATCCTGCTTAATCACAATTGTGTTGGCATCTTGTCATGTTAATGTTAGCGTGATGTAGATTTAGTGGCAGTCACTGGCCACTGTTTGGCTGAACTGGTCACTCGAAAAATGAATGTGACATCATCACTGTAAAAAACACAGGTGACTTAGATTCGAGCACTGAGATGTTCAAAAACTACTAGAGACTATTTCTATATTTTACTGGTCTCCTACTGTTTAATGATTGAGAACATACAAACTCCTAGCAGATGTTGTTGCTGGTGGAATTCGAACCCAGGACTCCAGCGCTGCAAGGCTGCAGTGCTAACCACTGAGCCACCGTGTTGCCCCCAGGATCTGTCATTTGATACTACGGAGCAGAATGGATGAAATGATGCAGATGTGAACACACCGTCTTCAGTTCTCCATACGATCCTACAACTGCGTCTCTAGTAGCTTTGAGGAAGTATCACTTTCCGTACTGTATGTGGACTTGCCAGCATCTTATTTATTGCCCGGACTTTAATTGCACGTCTTAATTCCAGCCCAAATCAAGAACACCCCATGTGATTCCGGCATCGGCAGAACTACTCCGCTCTGCAGCTCCCTAGTAACTGGCTCCAGATGCCTGAGAGCTCATAGGTGCAAATACAGAGTCTTTATCATTTAAATACAAATATAATGAAATCTTAATGTGTTGCCCCAACCACTTAAAGACTACGAGCCCTAATTGTAACAATTAGCAGGCAAATGGAATGTGCTAATTGTTCGGAGTGGCTAATTGCTGGTGTGTGCCTGTCACTGGATGAAAACTGTATTTATCTTGCACCCCCAACCCCCAGACACCATCCTCGGCAAGAGCAGGGATTTTCAGGGTAAATGATAAAGAAGATATCTCTCCCGTGAGATCCCGGATCTAACCACAAGTTTAAACACTTTTTAACACTTTCTTGGCATTCAGGTGTTAATGGCGATAATCTGTAAAGTGGAGCTGCATAATATACCGTAGTAGAGGTACAAGCTGCCCTTGCGGTTTTCCTTTAGGATATAGCAGTAGCATTTATGGTAACGTCTAACTTTATTTGTTCGGTGGTAGATTTTATAGGAACAACATGACGCTACATAGCAGTCCCACTAGTTACTATATATATGTTTTGTATGCTGTAGAGAACTGACAAGACTGTTTTATGTCCCTTAAGGAAAACGGCTACGCTCCACTTATTTCTTAATCAAGTTCACGCTATTGCAGTGGCTTCTCAAGAACTTACAATGGACACATGCACAGGGTGTAGAACAATTTAGCTAGAAACACTTAACCTGACTATTTCAATGACCTTTCGTTTGAGCCTCAGCAAGTTATCCATCTGTACCTCCTACTGCTCCATCTGTACCACCTAACAGTCCCTGGATCACTGATCAGAATAGACAAGTCCACCTTTACCTTTCGTCTAATTTTGTTAAGAAATCCCATTTCTCACAATAAAGGTTCAATACAACCAGCTAGCCAAACTTTCAAAGCTGGTCATCCCGTGTCACTTATCTTATATGTTGAGCCAAAAGAAATGGTAAGGAAGGACACATCCAAATAAATTGGCATATCTGGCAGTTTTAGTGGGTGTTCCTGGGCAAAATAAAACAGAGCTTAAACTCTTTTTTTAAATATTCTTAAGTCATATTAAACTGTATATTCTATAATCGCCAGACCAGGATTTAAAGGGGTATTCTCATGTACCTTGCTCACCAGTCTTCGCTGCTGCAAAGACTTCTTTCTTCCTGGTTTTCGACGTCAATTGGTGGGCGGGGTTTCATATGCAAAGCTACACTGTCCGACTACCTCCAGTTCAGCTCCGCCCCCACATTAGTGTGTAGCTCCGCCCACCACATAGCATGATCCTATGGGACGACTGAAAGGCCTGTAACATCATCAAAGGTCCTATAACACTTGGATTTAGCTTGTTCTATATAGAGTCGGCTAAGTACTAGTGGGCTAAGGGACCAGATTCTTCTATCCACTAGCTTTTAGCCTGCTCTATATAAGAAAGCTATATCCTAGTCAGCAGAGGGACCAGGTCCTTTAGCCCACTAGGATTTAGACTGTTTTATATAAGAAAGCAGCACTCATTTCCCCCCTCCTTTATCTGAGAGCAGGAAGCTAGGTCATCTGTGGTGCAGACACAGGAACAGCTACAGACACAGGCTAGCACCCGTACACTTAGCCCCGCTTCCCTCCCCCTGAGAGCAGGCAGCTACATCACTTGGGAAATGAGCAGATAATCCCAAGGGCCATAGAAACACAGTGTCAACAATGAAGTGAATAACTTCATTACTAATAACTTCTGGAATAGCAGCATCGCTCCTGCCGCTGCTGGCTTCATGCAGGGCAGGAGCATAGCGATGTTGCAGGCATCTGTGCCAGCGTCTACACTCCCCGGCATCCGCTGTAATAGAGAGGCGGATGCTGGGGAGTGTAGACACCGGCACAGTCTGTATTGGTGGTCCCTTCCCCCCAAAGGGTAAACTACCCCCCTCCAGGCTCGCTCCCGTGCACTTAGCCCCTCCTCCCTCCCCCCCTGAGAGCAGGCAGATACATCACTTGACTTATGACCAGATAAGTCAAGGGATGTGTCCAAAAAAAATGAATAAAGTAAGATAGTGGACAAACAAAGCAGTTTTGCGGAAGCAGTGTATTTAGAAAGAGTCTTAAATCCACATTAACAAGCAGCATAGATAAGATCCTTGTTATGGGACAACCCCTTTAAAGCGCCCTGCATTTTGGGACTCATATCTTGGGAGGCAGTGTCATAACTTGAAGGATTACAGAGGGTACAGTGGCAGTGGGAACCTTATTGGGATCATAAAGTGTCTGTTCCCATTATGGAAAGAGGAGTATTATGAAGGATACATTATAGTTTGGGGGACTTGGTACAAATTTTGCATTGGGGCCCAGGAGTTTTATGTTCAACCTCTATTGGGACGAATATTATACCTGCACAATAAAATACATTGCTTTGTCTCAGACTAGCGTGTGACAAACTCAATAGGCAACTCCATCTGACAACTGTAAGAAGGTGACATAAAATACAATAAACATTTGGAAAAAAAAGTAATGGGTCCCATGGCAAACACTAATATATGGCCTACCCAGAATGAGGTATTCACATCATAGAATATCTTATTATATTTCAGTTAGTCAATGGCTTCCCCGTGACACTGTCATTAACTAATTCTATAAGGGTTCTCTTTGATGGTAGTGAGGAACCCTAGTAGGGGAACTATATCTCTCTATGCCCTTATATATATGTACACTATGTACTCTATATACAAAAGAGGTTATTAAAAGAAGACAACCAAAAAAACTATATATCTATCTGCTCAGCTCTTGCTCTATAACAGGGATAGGGAACCTTCGGCTCTCAGGCTGTTGTAAAACTACAACTCCCAGCATACATACTTGCTCTGCTGTTCTTGGAACTCCCATGGAAGTGAACGGAGCATGCTGGGAGTTGTAGTTTCACAGCAGCTGGAGAGCCGAAGGTTCCCTACCCCTGCTCAATAAGATGCCATCCACAGATCAGTTACCATGTACAACATGACAGGTCCCTTTTAATGAGACCTGATAGACTTCGCACATGTATCTATGGCACACCAGGAGATCATTTACACATTTACGTTACTGTATTATGAGAATACAGTAAACCAAAAAATCTCAGGTGTAAGCATCTGAAACGAATATGAAACCTATGAAGGGAACGTCTTCCTTTCTCCGTATCTCCCTGCCTGGAAGTAAATGGGTTAATGTGTCAGCTACACTGCAGGGTTTAAACTCCTTTTCAGGCTTTGAATCCTGCTGCTATAATCTGCCAAATGCCTTAATAATCCCAGACTGAGGGGGGAGTAGTTTTTTTTAGTGCGATTAAGCATGAATACGTACATGTGGGATGAATACTGGGACGTAGATTAAAGAGATGACACCATGATACATATTAATAAATGATCATAAAACATGACTGATGTACAGTGGAGGAAAGGGAATGGATGCACTTTTACTAAACGTGCGCTTAAATGTTTCAGATCTAAAGCTAAATTGTTATGATGATATAGAAATACTGTAGGAAAATCTGCAGATCAGTGATGTGTATGGTCCCGGCCTATACAAGAAACAAGCATTGGTCCTCCAGCACACAAGGACTGCAAGAAGATTTATATACAGACAATGCAAACTTTAACTTGTCTTGTTGTGTGACGCCACCTTTCAGCAAGTTATACGATTTAAAGAAGCACTCCAATCATTTCTTTCCCCCCTCCCCTGTTTGAATCTGTGAATACTATAATGGTACTTAACAACTCACTGACAGCTGTATTGTAAAGTTATGTGCTCTCCTCTGGAGCGCTGACCTCCTCTCTTCTGATGCATACAGTGTTTCCCATAAAACGTCTATGCAGACCTATGGGATTTAGATCAAGACTCTAATAGATCTAAGTAAGTGTGACCTCTTGTTCAGACAGGTAGCACTGTGTGCATAAGAGGATCTTAGAATAGGTAAGTGCTCCGGAAGAGAGAACATAACTTCTCAATAAAGGGACAGCATTTTTTTTTTTTGATGGATTGCTTGATTAGGTTAAAGACTGTTACGTCTGTGAAGTTAACGGACATCCCAACATGAGGCATATATAGCCACAATAGAAAGATACAGACCTGCTAAGATGCACAAAAGCACAGACTGCTTTTGTGTACAAGTAACGCACATGTACCCTTCACTACACTGCAACAGATCATCAGGGATGTTGCTTTTAAAGGGCTTTTTCGGGACTAATATTGATAATCTATCCTTAGCATAGGTCATCAATATATGATTGGTGTTGCACCCCTTGCCCCACAGGTAAGCAGCTCAGGCGAGTGCTGCTTCCACTTCATAGGCCAGGGATGTCACGTTTATTTGTCAGGTAGCCTTTTTGCAACTCAGTCCCATTCAATGGAATGAGGCCAGATTGCAATATGAAGCAGAGCGCCTACAAAATGTACGAGGATCTACTTGCTATTCAGTGAAGAAGTCACAGTGCTCACCCAATGCTGCAGTCTCTTAAAACAACTGATTTGTGGGGTGCTGGACCCTCACCGATCAGATACTTACAAGTACTTACTTTATTGCAGAGTATGATTTTTACTAGATTGCAAAATATACAAGTGGTTAACATATACCGTATATACTCGAGTATAAGCCGACCCGAATATAAGCCGACCCCCCTAATTTTACCACAAAAAACTGGGAAAACTTATTGACTCGAGTATAAGCCTAGGGGGGGAAATGCAGCAGCTACTGGAAAATTTCAAAAATTAAAATGGTCGGAGTTTTTGGGTGCAGTAGGTGCTGGGGAAGGGGAGGGGGTGTTTTGGTTGTGTTTGTCCCTTCCCTTCCTTTTTTTCCCCCACTTGGAATTCAGCCTGGCTGAACATAGGGTATCTGCAGTGCACCTATTAACCCCTTCCTGATGGAACAGGAGCACTGCAGATACCCTATATTCAGTAGACCGGGCACTGTCAGACACAGGAATACCTAATGTGTATGTGTGTCACAGTCATTTTTTACTTTTCTATGTATTCTAGGGAAAGGAGCAATTTAGAACATTTATCTATTTATTTTTTTGCACAATTTTATGGGAGATTATATACATTAATATTGTGGCTGTTTTTTTTTTTTGTTTTTTTTTTGCTGACTCGAGTATAAGCCGAGGGGGGCTTTTTCAGCCCAAAAACTGGGCTGAAAAATTCGGCTTATACTCGAGTATATACGGTAACCGTTTTAGTTTCCTGTACTTTCTAGAATTGTTTACTTCCAGGATAAAATAACCTCAAAAAAAATAAACTATCTTGGTATTTCATCTTGTCACCACTAGAGGGAAGTAGAATACATTGTCATATTTATATCCCGCTTTTAAAGGGAATCTTAGGATTCTTGTGTCTTGGCGGTTCAAGGACAAATTTCACCTTACAGAATCCTGCATTGTATTGGCGGGTGTGAAATGTATTAGTACTTTGCTTTGCTCTTTCTTCTTTAGGGCTGGATATAGAGGTATCATGTGAACCCTTTCAATTCGGCATGGTTTCTTAGGTACACCTGTTTCTTGTAAGTAGGGCTGGGTATACAAAAACAGGATGTTTAGGTCTTATTTGCAAGTGCGTAATTTACATACGTATATGCTCTGCATTTTTCACAGACGGCATTGTATCCATTCATTGTAATGTATATATTCCTATATTTTCAAGGAAATGTTATACATGATGATGTGTTTGTCACGGACCATGAACAGCAGCGACCCGCAAGGTCACATGTGCGTGTAAGTTGTCCATCCGGCGCAGATCAGTCATAAATCGCCAGACAAAAAAGTCCTGCAAGCCTGATTTTTATGTCCAGAGATTAAAGGGATTACAGAGAACGGATATCCGATAGACCCCATTATATTTAATGGGTTACTCAAGGCTCTGTTGGTGTCTGCTATGTCTGTGGTCCATTCTTCTAGACCTCCGATGGACTAGAAGAATGGAAACCGGGCACAGATGTGAGCTCAGCGTGAGCAGGGCTGTCCGGGAATATCAAGGGCATCACACGTACAAGCGTAAAATCTGCCCACGTAATAGCACCCTGGGCGACTAGAAGACATGGAGGATTGGCAGAACCCTTTGTCAGACTCCTTCTGCATCTTATCTGCCTGCCTTACAAAAATGTAGCCCTGTGACATCATCATGACACCGCCAGTCTCCATGGCAATCAGCCGATGGCGCGTTGTGTATTTCCAATTGAGTGACAGGGAACTAAATATTTTATTTCGCTTTCGTGCCGCTGGAACCTGGCCATCACCATGGCAACCAACGTTTCAGCTGCTTGTAGGATGATGATCCAAGGCCATCAATTCACGGCTCGCCAGAGAATATTTCACTCCGTGGCTTAGAAAGTGAATAGTCTCATCGATGAGGGAGATGTCGGAAAAAGGTCTAAAAAAAAGGAACGGTGTTTGTCACCCATATCAACCAATCACAGCACAGCTTACATTTCTTATACAGCTCCTGAACAATGAAAGCTGCGCTGTGATTGGTCTCTGTGGAGAAAAAAAAGATATTATATGCAACCAAAGACCGCCATGTCACCCTCTAATTCCATGAACTCAGTCGCATTGTGACTGTGACTCCATTCGCTAACCTTAGTGAAGGAATCGCAGGGTGACCCGATAACCTTTGGTTACGTAATGGGATTCACAGACAAAGTGGCTGTGTCGCTCTAGACTTACCGTGCCCGCTTTAGGCAATCCTGCCGGTTTCCGTCTTCTGCCCTGAGAAACTGGACAGGAGACGGAAACCCGGCAGTCAGTTTTCAAACCCATTTGGGTATGAAAAGTGTTCGCCCGTTCGCCACGACGAAACCGTTTTATTTTAACCGGACACAAAGTCTTGCATGTCCGACTTTGTGTCCGGTTAAAGAAACGGTTTCAACGCGGACAGGTACAAAACGTTCACGGGCGGTCACTTTGCAAACCCATTCACTTGAATGGGTCTGAAAACTGACTGCCGGGTTTCCGTCCCCTGTCCAGTTTCTCGGGGCAGAAGACGGAAACCGGCAAGATTGCCTAAAGCGGGCACGGGCGTAGGTGTGAACCCACTCTACTGTGTATTTTATTGATCTAATTCTCTACTTATTCATGATTTAGCAGTCCATTGGACATTAGGGAACCCATAAAACTATAAATCCTCCTGCTCTATAACATGCCGTTTGCAGATTGGGCTGCATGTTCATTGCGACAGGTTCCCTTTGAGTCCTATATAAATGAACAGGATTCATTGGCGTCTATTTTATGCCTTTTGTATTAGATAGCAATAAGTGTTGCTTGTGTATACCGCGGATTTAAAAACTGGCGTGCAACATGCCAGTCTTAATAAATCAGCCCCAAAGGAAAAAGCACAGACTGTAATAATACACTGTATTGTTGCCAAAAATAAAAATCAATCTGAATCGATCAAAAATAAATCTGTGTACCTCCATGTCCTGTATGAAAGCAAGGTTTATATGATATATACAATATATACAATATATATATATATATATATATATATATATATATATGATTTTGTAAAGCAAGATCTATATGAGCTTGTAGTGTAAAGAATGCGGTTCTGGTAGTGAGTAGAAGAGTTAATGGTTCCCGCTCGGTTGTTCTGGATGATGTGTCCTATATTTGTAGGTTCTGTAGCCTGCTGTGGAATGTAAGACCATAGGGAGTTGCAGGGCCTTAGTGTAAGCTGCAGAGCGAGAGGAGACAGCTGTTCTTTTCTGAGCAATCATCAGAGCTATTAAAATGAGGGGTCGTTCCTTATCTCCCTGACACAGGCCTCGTCCACACATTCACTTTCTTATTCTCAGTCCATCTGTGCGGGGAAGAGGAGCCTTGCTGATGACCCCTGACCCCTTTTTGCCTTTACCTTTTCGCAACAACTGTGGACAATGAGGTGAAACTGAATCACTAGCATATAAACATAAACAGAATATAAACAGAAAATAAATATAAACAGAATATAAACGTGCATAACATAAGAGTGTGGGGGAAGGGCAACATGGGAACATTCTAACGCCTAAAGAAGTAATCGGCAAGGACAATGTAAAACAGAGCAAATATTGACACCGACTAGTATACTGACAGGCCCTCCATTATACTTGAGCCCCCTCCGGGGAATACATATATAGGCCTATGGTGGTTAACCTATGCTCTATGTAGTCACATGGAATTCTGTATTCGGTTACAAGCTACTATAGTAAGTGTTGTATATAGGGGTCTACTTTGCTGATATGGTGGAATCACTAGGGTTTTCCAGGCTTATCAGCCTAACTTAATATAGATCATCAAGTGAAGATGGGCAGGGGTCTGACACCTGGGAACCCCTCATAGATCATCAAGTGAAGAGCACCACTTCCATTCAACAGGCCATGTCACATTACGTTCATTGGTCATACAGTCTGCTTGCAGCTCAGTCCCATTCAAGTGAATGGGGCTTAGCTGTGATACCATGCACATTCGATATATGGCACTCTACTTGATTTTTCACCCAAACACTGCAGCTTCTTCAAACAGCTGATCAGAAAGGACCCCGGGTGTCAGACTCCCACCCTTCCTTAATTGATCATAAGCCCAAAAAACCCCTTTAAATGTCTGATGCAGTCTGATCTGCTACAAAGCAGGAGGAGCTGAACAGATTGATCTATAGTTGTATAGAATACAATATAATTTGTAGTTCATTCATTTACATTCCTGCTCATTCTAGGCTTAGGAGTCCAGTGGGCGGTCCTATCAATCTTGCTTGTATAACTGTGCATACAGTGATACCTGTCATTTAGTAAGTAGGACCGCCCACTGGACTTTGAAGACCTGAAGAAGCAGGAATTAAAATGAATATATTTCTAGTTCTAGTTCCCCAACTATATATATATCAATCTGCTTATCTCCTCCTGCTCTATAACATGCGGCTTGGATATAAGACAACATGTTCCATGTCAGGAGAGATGTCCGTTGACTGAATGAGCAATTTGCCGACATCTATGTAATGGGCACAGCTGTTCCTACTTTGTTTAGGGCCTCATTTAGTCATGATACAGATTTTTTTTGTCAATGACAGAGGAGAAATCAATTATTCCCATACATTAGTACCAGTGATACTTTGTTTCTTAGGCATGCGGCTATTCATTCCAGTCATTGGAGAGATACTTGATGGAATTGGTTATCTGGAATTGTACAATCCATTGATCTGTAGCCTGTGTACAGCAAATTCTGAACACCTGATCACTTACATGGATATTTGACTTATACCACTATATGTCTGAGTATATATATATATATATATATGATAAAATTTTATATATATATATATATATATATATATATATATATATATATAATAATTTGAACTTATATGTCATAAAAGCAATTGTATACATCCCATAAAAACTCCCATGTGGGTTGAGACAAGACCCTGGCAGCGTTTAGTATCCTGTAATCTTCAGTTAACAGATCGGCTGGTAAGGGATGACAGTGCTGAGCGGTGCATATAGAAATCACAATAAGGTTAAACAGACCCATTGCAGTGGTTGAGAGCAGCACTTTGTGGGTAAGTGCTTGAATCTGTCCCCATGGTTTTACTGGATCAATTTTCCAATTAATAAAACAGAAAAGCTTTGAGCGCTTGAGATGCTCTGCTAATGAAACAGTGCAATTAGACAAAGTCTCGCGTTTAACCCATTCGCGACCAGAAACATCATCACGTCCCATAAGCGTTCTAGAATCAGAAGAGAAGATGAACTGGTGTATCTGCTCGCCCCCTATAGTAACATGGTGTGTATTTCTAAGCCTAAGGATATTTACTCCAATACCCTAAAGGGACCCCGTCATGTTGAGCATGGTGTCGGATCTGCAGGCGGCATGTTATAGAGCAGGAGGAGCTGAGCAGATTGATATAGCTTTGTTGGACAAGATTTACCATAACTTGTAATATATTAATCTAAATTCCAGCTGTTTCTATGGGTGTTAGATTAGGACCGCCCACTGGACTCCAAATAGAACAGGAATTTAAAGCAGGAATTCATACTGATGATCTATCCACAGAATAGGTCGTCATTACTTGATCTGTCAGGGTCCAACACCCGGACCCTGCACAAATCGGCTGTTCTGGGAGTCTCATGGATGGGAAGCGTGTGCATACAAGGGATAGGAACGGCACAACAGTCCTGTCTTCTGTCCACGGAATTGCATTACTTCCCGTCCACAGCTATAGGCTCCCAGAATAGCTGATCTGTGTGGGCTCCGGGTATCAGATCCCAACAGATCACAATCTGATGACCTATTTTTTGGTCCTGTGGATAGGTCATCAGAATGAAAAACATTTTGGGACTGGAAAACCCTTTAAGTGGATAAAATACAAGTTCTTTCTTTTCTTATTAACTGTATAATCCTGTTTTATAACAATATGCCTACAGAGCAGATTTCTTGTACGACATGATGGGTTCCCTTTAAAAAGAAGACACTGGACACAGTAGTAATAGTAGTTGCGGTTGGTCTAGTGCCAGATGCCATAGAGATTGGCTAAAACCGTAGCTGGTGACGTCATCCTGCAGCTCCGACAAGAACTGGAGCTTCTGCTCTCCAACGGAGGAGTGCGGAGGGGGGTGTATAGATGGGTTTCTTTTGTTATGGCTATTCCGGCCACCAGGGAAGTTTTACTTTCTCTGGATAATCATGTTAACATTATTTTCAGAATGTAAGTGTGACATGAGAACTTCAGTGTTTTCAATAGAGTCCCTCAGGATCTGTTGCTGTCCAAGGACCACAAGAAAGGAGACAATAACCCAAATGAGAACATGGCCTTACAGATATGTCCAGCCTTACCTTAATAAATCTCTGCTAAGAACTGCACAAATTCTATAAATTATCGTCACAATCTATAAAAACCCTTAACAGACTGTAATACACAAAACAACCACTGGGTGGATACATATAGCATAAACGTCTCGCGACACAGTATCCTGAAATCGTTTTTTTTTCCAAAGCAGGTGATCTCATAGCATTTCTCTCAGATTATATCAAGTCAAGAGCAAAGGTAAGGAAGGACACATGTATAGTAGACTATAGATTATCAGATTATTTTCACACTAAATACGGTGCCATCTTGTACAATGCTGGTCTACACACCTACTCTCCCCAGCGCTGTACTATGCTGACCCACATAAACTGCAGTTATGCATCTATACTGTAGAGAAAAGAATAGTCTGCTTCCAAAACATTTCTGTGCCATCAGATTTTCTCACTGGTTGTCCCCTGTGTGCCTTGAACTGACAAGGAGCCAGCGTGAAAATGTATGCGGTGTCCTTACTACAGAGAGGGATTTCATCACCATCAGTCCCATGCTGCCTGCTAATACTTAGAGACTGCACACAACAGCGGGAGCTTTTCTGTCCAGCTTTTGTCGGCAATCTTACTATGGATGGTCCCAGCGTGTGAAGTGCACACGGACGTTTCAACATTACTGTGCAAGTCATGGCCAAATGGAAAGTGGGAGAATTAAAACAGTGTTGTGAACCAGTGGAATAAGGACACAGGTGCAGTAATAACTAGGCAAAATGCAAGGAAAATCCCAGCCTGGGTTATTTTATCATTGTCATCATTCAGGTGCTAGCTATACATGGAGTCAGGATGCGGCAGAAGAGCGCAGGAGACTTTCTGTGTGGTGTATATAGCAGCCTCCATAATGGGCAGGATGCCATTCATTCATATTAACAGATCCATGGGCAAGAATACAACACAACACGAGATATCTCTAAAACTGGTCATATACATTAGATAAAAGGGGGTTTGTGGCTCCCCAGAAGTTTTGAGCGATCAGGATCTGAAAAGATCGGATTCCGATATTCGATCGAATAAATTTCACGATCGTGATCAGAATTCCGATCTTGATCTTTTTAGGAGGGATCGAATTCGGAGGTTATTTCCCACAATGCTTTGCTACTGGCTAAGCATTGTGGGAAAAGCTAACAAAGTTAGCTAGGTCCCATAGGAATGAATGGATGCAGCCGGCACACAGCCTGTGTCGGTTTCCAGCCGCTTAACCCCCTGCGCGCCGGCTGCATCCATTCATTCTAATGGGAGACTAGCTAACATCTCTAGTAGCTAACACTTACCTGCACAGATCGCTGGTCCAGTCCCCGCTGTTCTTGCCTCGCTGACCCCGACTCCCAGGTTAGTGTTATGGACCTAGGAAGAAGGCGGGGCTTGTGGCTTAGGAGAGTGTGGGCGGGTACTGGGAGGGGAGACGTGAGTGATGCACTGACGTCTCCCCGCCCTGTACCCACCCACATTCTCCTAAGCCACAAGCCCTACCTTCTTCCTAGGTCTGTAACACTAATCTGGGAGGTGGGGGCAGCGAGGCCAGAAGAGGCGAGAAGAGGAGCGAGAACAGCGCGGACTGGACCAGTGGCAGCGGATCTGTGCAGGTAAGTGGACACCAGGGGGGAAGCGGGGACTAAGTAGCTAGAGGATTTTTTTTTTAATCACTACACAGCGTGGAGTCTAACAATTAAAGCATTCAATTTTTAGACTCCATGCTGTGTAGTGAATAGGATCGTTTTTAAAATCCGATCTTCGATTATTAAAAAAATCCCATTGACTTCCATTGGGATCAGAATTGGGATCAGGATCGGGTTCGCATGGAAAATGATCAGATATTGGATTATAAAAACGATCCTGAAATCTCAAGATCGGCTCAACCCTAGTTGGCAGATCTGCTTCTATTCACGTAGGATCCTGACACCATCACTATACAGTGGACAGATCCTGCAGCTCTGATCCTTATACTATATCCATCCATCATTGTACCTTCCAATGCTTAGTGTCGGACTAACCAGACCACATACTTATGATCTATACTGTGGACCTATCCTCAGGTTTGACATTCCTTTTAATGTCTATTTTGGTGGGACCAGCTAACCATCTAATGTGCATAGGGACAGACTGCCTTTCGTGTTTAGTCTATGTCGAGATCACTGACTATCATTGCAATTATATATATTAGTACTCTAATATGAATGATTTACCGGTTGTAGCTCTAAACGCAATGTTATGTAATACATAGTCTGTTCCTAAAGATGTGATTTTCTGTATAATTATTTTTCATCTGCATACCAAACACCAGGAGGCGCTAATAATGATCAGAAATGGCACTGGGTGCATGAGTAAGATCTCATTTTCCCTGACTACGACCTCATCAGCAGATGATCTTTTCAGGCCTCCCCTGCCTCCATCTGCTTTCTCGCTGGCTCTCAGCTATTCTCTGCAAGTGTTTCCTCTCAGATTAGAAGATGCCCTACATTCTGCCCTACTTCCCAGCAATACACCAAATACAGCAGAGGATTTTGGAGATCTGAGTTTGCTCCCTGTGCTCAGCAAAATACATGTGGGAGGTTCATTTAAAGTTTAATGAGTGACAATGGGTAAAGCAGATGCTGTGATGATAAGCCAATGTGCCCTGCTCAAGTAGCCGCAGCGGGCATAGCCGTCTCCATGGGCTCTAATTCAGTTATAGGGCTGGATTTTCCCCACGAGATCTAACTACACTACGTCTCTAATACTGACGGAGGATTAACACCGAGAGGTCCATATAGTATATCTGGCTTCATACAATGGACAGTACAGGCGCTGGACGAGGCTCCAAATAGCTGATCCACATAGGTCCCGCACTTATCATATATTAAGGATAGGCCTTAAATGAGAAAATCTGGCCAACCCTTTAAATAAAAATAAAATCAGTCCCCTTATTGTCTCACTGGACACTTAGGATCTATATAGATGGCTATAAACAAGCCAATTCTATGGCCCTCAACTAACAATGGTCCCTATACATACAGATTGGATTTAGGTATTGAACCCCAAAACATAATATCACCTCTCTTGACATGTCTGTTTTAGGAAACATTTGTATTCCCCATGACATTATAATTCTGGAGACTCTTTGTACAATAATTTACTATACTATATAGTGTCAACATACTGCACAGCTCTTTATGGTCAACCCTCAAAATCTACATTCCCTATCAGTATGTCTTTGGAGTGTGGAAGGAAACACGGGAAGAATATACAAACTCAATGCGGATGAGGTCCTTGGCAGGACTCGAACCCAGGACTCCAGCGCTTCATGGTCACAGTACTTCTCTCTGTTATTCCTACTACGATGTATGAATAAATTCTCAATTGGGTGTTACCAGTCCTCCGATAAACCCTAAGGCTGAGTTCACACAGAGTTTTTTAGTCAAGGTTTTGAGGCCGAATTCACCTCAAAATCCTGACCAAAAAGACGTCTCCCATTGATTTCAATGGGAGCCGGTCAGTTCTTTTTTCGGGGAGCGGTTTGTTACGGCTCCCGGAAAAAGAAGCGACATACTCATTCTTTAAGGTGGATTCTCCTCAGGACATCCGCCTGAAGACACTCCCTCCTCCTGACTAGGCCCATTCAGTTGGGCCTAATCTGGAGTGGAGTACGCGACTGGATGCGATGCACTACACCAGCATCCAGTCGCAGCTACCTGTATTTTGGTCCGGAACCTGAGGCGGAGGCCGCCTCAGAAAAACAGTCACCTGACAGACCCCCATTATAGTTAATGGGGTCCCTTGGTATCCATTGCTGTCCGTCCATACAGACCTGCTTTATTGTTTAGTCTGTTCTTTGTTTTTTACCACCAAAAAAAGAATGAACGAAAACAAGAGATGTAAACCCACCTTATCAATGTGTTCCTCTATTTCCAGGAGGAGTAACAGAGGATCGGGACATATGGGAGTTTTATGATACTCCAGGATTGTTATTTAATGGGCAATAGTAGTATTTACAGATGTAGACATATCAGGAGAGGCTACAGATCCTCTTTATATACATATATGGAGAACCTGAAATATCATAATCCAGTCTTATTCATCATTGTAACGTCTGGAGCGTTCCTTCTAGAAAACACTCATTAACTTTATTTGCCTACAGTGTCTTTTCCGTCAGTCTAATACATAATGTATCTGCTGCAGCTGCTAAACCTGCAGTAACTAAAGAATGTATCATCCCCTAGAAATTTGTTCATTTTATTATTTATACGCCCTCTCGCCCCGCTGAGCAATTTAATCTTAGATCGAAGTACAAAAATGGTACCTCGGGTCAGTTATGATGCCCACACCCTGAGTCTGCACTCACACCGCTTTCTAAAAAGATGACTGGCAATAATTTAGAAACTTCAAGGGGTTTTCCTGGACTTAAATACCGGTGATTTATTTTTAGGATAGGTTGTCAATATCAGATGAGTGGGGATCTGATACCCAAAATCTTCATTGATCAGCTGTATGAAGCGGCTATAGCGCTAAGGTGAGCAGTGCTTCCTCTTTGTAGGCCAGGGACATCACGCTCATCGGTCGTGGGATCTTGTTCAGCTCAGTCCTATTCAAGTGAATGGGGTTTAATACCAAGCATTGCCACTATAAAATGTATGGCGCTAAGCAGTCTGTAGCATTCAGGCGTGGATACAAATAGCAGACTGGTGGGATGGGGGGCATTTCTTAAGGACAGGTCAGGACTCCTGGGAGATGCTGCTATTCACCCTATAATGTGTATATAAAAACCCCAAAGTGAGTGAATGACAGAAGCATATATATATTTTCAATAATGGTGACCAATGACAGCTAGTGATTCACTGCTGCGGCCATATGTGCTTGTGTCAAGAAATCATTGCTGCAACAGTCAGGGAATAAGGTGGCGCCATAATGGGAGTGGAGGGGGATTGGTGATGTCACTTTATGACTTTATTTTCTACACCATTTTGACAAGCCTTTTAATGAGTCTTGTCACAAAACTTGGGGTATCAGTAAACCAGGCTCTCTGAAAAAAAGACATTATCCCCCGTGCCCCGAGAGCTTTGTCAAAGGCCTCTCATTGAGCCAAACAGCATCTTTGTCTACATTGTTATGGGACAACAACCCCCAAATAAACTGTCTGCAGATGCCTACAGTACAGGTGACATTCGAGAGATGCAAACAGCCATGGCATAGGGTTGAGAAATCGAGATCGGATCCCGATCAGCGATCGAGCAAATTTCATGATCGGAATCAAATGGAAAATGATTGAAAATTGGATTTTAAAAACGATCCAGAAATCTCAAGATTGGTCAACCCAACCATGGCACTAATGTGAACGGACTACTATGAGTTCACACCACATCTGCTCTTTGCCACGACTTTCTTATCTGGCTTATAACAAGGCCCCCTATGACCTCCCTTGTGCTTATATAGAGCACATGGAAAGATGGGACAATCCGTTTAAATTTAGGATAATATCATTAGGTTTTTACCTAAATCAAAATCATATACTTTGTCCAACCATCAATTAGAAACGCGACGAGGCCCACTTCCTGCTACACTGCACCAAATACTCAGCTGTGAGGGCCGTCTACTTCCAAAGACTCTCTGCCCACATCCCAGACTTCACATCTGCAGGTGAGAAGAGGAAACTCTACATCCTACTGGGGGAAGAGGAGTCCACTGTGGAGACCGCTGCCCAATATGTGGCCAGCTGTCACCAAACAAGAGGAAGATGTGACGCCACGGACTGTTATACCCCAAACCACCCACCCCCACCCCCCCATACCCACCACTCTCCCCCCCAACCCCAATTCCCCCACCACACTTTACTAGCTTTGGCAATGTCAAATACGGTATCTAATCGGACGTGCCAATAAAGCTTGTTTGATTCTTGACTCTGATACGCCAAAACATTGAAGGAAATGTATAAATGTGCGGTATTTCTGAAGTCTATTTTGCTGGACGCAACGTTACAACCTACTTTTGACAAATTTAGCAAAAGGCGGAACAAAGTTGTTAAATTTGTCACATTTGCAAATATGTCCAGAGATGTTACTTCATTTTTTACACGTTCACCTACTGGAGTGAGAATGCGCAAAAATGTAGCAATTTTTTTTTTTTTAAAGTCACAGATTAAAACTGCCTAGGGCGGAAAGGCTGCGTTTTTGATGTTGTGGAAGAGCTTGCAGAAAAAAAAACTAAGCGTTTTACAGTCCATTAGTAAACTGATGAAAAAAATCTGGATAAAAATGACTTTATTTGAATTTATACTGCAGATTTCCATTGTAGGGTTCACTCTTTCAGATAGATATGAGATAGATAGATAGATAGATAGATAGATAGATAGGCAGATAGATAGATAGATAGATAGATAGATAGATAGATAGGAGATGATAGATAGATAGATAGATAGATAGATAGATAGATAGATAGATAGATAATCAGATGGATAAATATGAGATGGATGGATAAATAGACATATAGCTAAGTAGATATATAGATAAATAGATAGATACATAGATATTAGATAGTTTAACATATTGATAGATAGATAGATAGATAGATAGATAGATATGAGATGGATGGATGGATGGATGGATAGATAATCAGATGGATAAATCTGAGATGGATGTATAGATAGACATATAGCTAAGTAGATAGATGGATAGATATTAGATAGTTTGACACATAGATAGATAGATAGATAGTTATTAGCTAGATGGACATACAGATAGATAGATAGATAGATAGATAGATAGATAGATAGATAGATATGAGATGGAGGGATGGATAGATAGATAGATAGATAGATAGATAGATAGATAGATAGATAGATATGAGATGGAGGGATGGATAGATAGATAGATAGATAGATAGATAGATAGATAGATAGATAGATAGATATGAGATGGAGGGATGGATAGCTAGCTATTAGCTAGATGGACATATAGATAGATGTGGTGTGCAGGCGCAGGCACACTGTATAATTAGAACAGCATCCTGCCTCTGGCCTACATATCCCAGATACCCAGGGAAATGCACAGAGATTTGAGAAGAAGAAAAAAACCACTATTGTCACTGAGAGTCTAAATTGGCCTGGTCCCCGGGCGACGAGGGAGGACTATAAATAACTTTTTGGTCGGTTTCCATGATTTTCGAGTGTGCAGCAATGTTTGGTATTATTGCTGCAATGGAAGGCCTGAAAGCTTCTGTGAATAGCAGGAGCACAGCTACTCATCAGGGGGTATTAGAGGGCTCATTTGTGGGTGTTAAAATATTTTCCCATTTTTATTACTAGATATATTAAAACATGATGAAGGATGTGTATACTGACAAAGGGCAATTATTGTAATGCCATGGCTAGGTCAGATTTATTCTCAGCTACAGTCTTAGGTTTACCTGATAGTCTGGCACAGAACTGCTATGTAATCTGGCAATCTGGCCATACACATTACATTCCTGTGGGACAAACCTGCCGATTTCAGCGGGATTAGTTTAATGTCTAATGTGTATGAGAAGGCAGATATCAGAAGGGCCTCCCTTTTTGGGTAGATGCCCAATCCTTTTGATATCAGGGAAGATAAACTGCCCCAGAGGTGTCTGCAGCTCCTTTCTACCCTCCCACCATTCAGGACCCATGTACACTGAGATAGCTGGCCCATTCTATATCACATAGAACTGAATGGGAAGCTTAAAGGGGTTGTCCAGGACGTAAAGATAATTGATAGCAATGACCTATCCACAGGATATGTCATCATCATCAGATCAGTTGGGGTCTTGCACCTGGACCCAGTACCGATCAGCTGATGCGGCATTTAAGGTACACGGCCAAAAGTAGACTTGTTGCTTTTCAAGTGAATGGGAATGGGGCTGGAGTTCCCCAGCCCCTCCATCGCAGTATATGTTGCTCTGTACACTGTATATAGCTTCTAGTTCATACACTGTAGTGATGGCGCTTGGAACTGTAGCCCTGTTCCCATTCACTTGAATAGCATCAGAGCTGCTTCAGGCCATAATCCCAGTATACGCCTTCTGGTAACCGAAATAGCTGAACAGGAAGGGGTAAGGTCTGGGTGTTAGGCCCAGAGCGATCTGATATGAGTGACTTATCCATAGGATAGGTCATCGGTATCCATTATCTTCAGGCCTTGGACAATCCCTTTAATACATGAATGACTCTTCAGATTAAAAATGTACCTGTACAATTTGGTTCGGACTCCTCTGCAGACCCAATATTATATTTACATTACTATCACTGTTTGATAATCCAGAATATTTCAGACACTGGGTCTGCTGGATATTTTAATATGCTTATAAGTTCACATTGGGTATTTTGGTCCGGAATCTGAGGCGGAAGCGGTAAGTTTCAGACCCCCACCAGTTTGGTGATATCTATCCAATATATAGAGCCGGGAGCATATTCTGAGCTGCAGTAGCGCCTATAGGCCACTGTACATATATCAGGTGATGGTGGTGGCGGCTGGTGTCGGACCCCCACCAATCTAATACCGATGATCTATCCTTAAGGTAGGCGATCAATATCTACTCTTAGACACCTCCATTAATGTGTCATCCATTTGTACATCAGTAGAATCAGCTCGCAGGATTTACGACAATCACCATATGCAGATACACCATTTAGTATATGGCGATATACAGTACATGTTATTGTTCTGACTTTATGAGCATGTTGGTAGGTTAGTGCTAATTCAAGCATGTGTATGATATTTACACAGGGTTTAATAGGCCAGTGAAGAGTAGATGGGCTCCCTGCCGAATCCTCTGTGAGGTCATACTACTATTCACATTACAGGCTTAGCTCCAGGGGCTGTTTGGTCTCTAATATTTGCAAAGTGTAATTTTGGAGCAAATTCACACACAAAAGCAGATGCGAGTGCAGTTTATATCAATACTAAGTATAATAGAAACTTGTGGCCCTTACTAAAAGTGAAGAGCCGCTACATTACATTGTTTTCTACCTCAAACACTTTAGTAACATAAGGGAATTCCATATAGCCCAGTTCCCAGATGGCGTATACAAGAGAACACCATTGGTTTTCCATAGATCTTTCTGTAGGCGATAGTCTATGGGCCATAATGATATATAGTAGAGGGTCTACAATGTCCGGTTCTCCAACTCTTATGAAACCACAATTCCCATCATGCCCTGACAAGCGAAGGACAAGATTTTAGCTGATTCTGGTTGGTGGGAGCCATTTGTCTAAAATGCCCCTCAAATGTCATGGTTGTGTAAAGCAGCAGAGACCCAGCAGTTTTGGCGCCCACCAGTTCTTAGGTCACTAAGGGGTTAACGATTATCGCTTACCACCTAGTTCACCTACCTATTGGGAAAGGGGTATCTATATGATCTTTGATGAACATGAAAATCCCTTTAAGTATTTTTTGGCTGCTCTATTATCGAGTCAGTCACTTCAATACCTCTTAGGGCTAGTTCATACGGGGATAAGCACCGCGTATTTTGGTCCTGATTCTGATGCGGGAAGTCGCATCAGAATTGGACCAAGATGCGCCTGCCACGACTGTCGCGGCTTCCCGCACCAGAGTAGGCTCAAATGAATGGGCCTAGTCCGGAGGGTGCTGCCACGAGGCGGACGCCGGGGCTGAAACAGCCGCAGAGTCTGCTTGAAGAAAGGGCAGCTCGCTTCTTTTTTCCGTGAGCCGGAACATACCGCTCACGGAAAAAAGGAAGCTAGCGGTCTACATAGACCTCTATTGTGTGTGTGTGTGTGTGGGGGATTCTAAGGTGGATTCGGCATCAAAATCCGCCCTCTCGTGCCCCTTGTGAATGAGCCCTAACTTAGGGAATTGTCTTATATGTGGTTTCCCTATCTTATGTAGAATACAAATGTATTCACTGAAATCTCTAGTATACTTAGGAGTCCAGTGGGCGGACCTACTCAGTGATTTCTATGCACACTCATACAAGGAAGGCGGTCAATCACTGACTAGGACCGCCCACTGGACTCTTAATTCCAGAGATTAAAAATAAATAACTAAAATACAAGGTATACTGAATCTTTTTTCCCAAAAACCTATATATCAATCTGCTCAGCTCCTCCTGCTCTATAACATGTTGCCTTATCAGACGCCATGTTCGATATGACACATTCCCCTCTAAGTAAACCAAGTGTGACTATCACATCCAGTCAGCCTTCCTTCTCCAATAGGATGTTTTTTGTTGTTGTTGCAATTTCGGCAGTAGATTTTTCTTGTACATACTTTCAGCCTGATGTCAAAACTATGAGGGAATGGGAATGAAGGATTGTGGGTAGTGGCCATGGAGCTCTGAGACAGATAAGGAGGAGGCAGGGAGGAGAACCACATACAAGGATGGCCGTGAGCCAATGTAATGTGTTCTTAGGGTTACAACTTCCACACACCCTCAAGACTTCTCAGTCATAAAGGGCTAGGCAGAAAGAAAGCGCTCCACTACTAGTAACCGCTACCTCTGAACTGAATATATAGAAGAGCCATATTGCGGCACTCTAGTTCTCGGGGACTGTTTGATGGATGCCACTGCTCTGTCTTTGATGTTACGGCTCGTTTTGATCTCACTGTGCACAGTTAGTGACTCATTTTAAGAAGCTTCTCGGCTATGGCTGACCCCTATATCTTATTTTTGTACCTCTTTCGCAGGCACTTCTCACTTTCCCCCATAAGAGCAGTGGTATGATGGTCTGTGCTTTATCAGGTTTCCACACTGTCTCCAGAACTGACAACCAACCTACATGACACTTCTTTATCGGCTACCATGTGACTATTCCCACATCACTCCTCATGTTTCACCTTACGTGACATCTGCGCTCATCCACTCTTAGTTGTATCTGTCACTAGAAAAGCTGGGTTATGATCAATATGACCGTCATTACATCTCTGACAAGGGTTACCCAGCCTTCTCAGAGTCTTGAATGACTAAACATCCTATGCAAGGGATTACAAACCTCTGTGTGTTTGTCCATTGTCACTTTAAGGTTAAGGCCCCACATTATGGAAATGCAACTTTTTTTTGTTGCAGATTTCGCTGCATATTTTTGAGCCAAAACAAAGAATGGCTTCAAAAGGATGGGAAATATATAAGAAGTCTCTTATACTTCTACCTTCTTATCAATCCAATCCTGGCTTTGGCTCAAAAAACCGCAGCAAAATCTGCTTCAAAAAAGCTCCATTTCTTCAACATGGGGGTCTTAGCTTAAAGGGGTATTCTAGTTGTAACAAGCTATCCCCTATCTACTGGATTTTTGTTAAAGAGGACCTTTCATCAGATCGGGCACATGCAGTTTTATATACTGCTGGAAAGCTGACAGTGCGCTGAATTCAGTGCACTATCGGCTTTCCCGATCTGTGCCCGGTGTAAAGCGCTATCGGTCCAGTTACCGTAGCGCTTTAGTGTCAGAAGAGCGTTTCTGACACTTAGCCACGGACGTCCTTCTGCCTCGCGGCGCCTTTCGCGCTGTACTGTGGAGCGGGGAGGAACGCCCCCTCCCTCTGCTCACAGTGCTTGTCCATAGATGAGTATTATCAGCAGGAGAGGGAGGGGGCGTTCCTCCCCGCTCCACAGTACAGCGCGATAGGCGCTGCGAGGCAGAAGGACGTTCCTGGCTAAGTGTCAGAAACGCCCTTCTGACTGTAAAGCCCTACGGTACCGGGACCGATAGCGCTTTACACTGGGCACAGATCGGGAAAGCCGACAGTGCGCTGAATTCAGCGCACTGTCAGCTTTCGAGCAGTATATAAAACTGCATGTGTCCGATCTGATGAAAGGTCCTCTTTAACTGTTAGCTCAGTATTACCCCAGAATTACCCCTGGGACCCCTAGCGAAAAAATGGGCAAATTGGTCAGCTTTCAATGGCCATTTTGCATCCGTTTCTGTGTCTATTTATCGCCTGAGTGTCATCCCTTTTTAATGCAGCATTCAAGTGAATGGGATTGAAAACTGACCGCCAGGTTTCCGTCCCCTGTCCAGTTTCTCAAGGTAGAAGACGGAAACCTGCCAGATTGGCTAAAGCAGAGACCGGGCGCAGGTGTGAACCCGCCCTCACTAAATGCAGCACTATACATTGTATAGTGGCTTTGCTTGGTAATACAGCTCAGGCTGGATTCACATCTGTGCCCGGTTTCTGTTCCCCATTCTGTTTGAAAAATGTATAGGGACTTGCAAGCAGTACTTTCTTTTCGTATTTTTCAGGCAGAAACACAGCGGACCCCTTTATAGTCTATGGGGTCCGCAGGTTTCCGCAGGTAACTGCTTTTGGGTTTCCATTTTTCAGGTCTCCAAGTGGACCCATGTGCCAGTGAGAACCTAGCGTCTAAAAAGGGAAAGAGCTGCAAATAGGCCATGCGACCAATGAACATGACATCACAGGCTTGTGACATCACACCCACGCTTCAAACAGCTGATAAGTGGGGGTCCTGGGTGTCTGATCCCCAATGATCTACTATTGAAGACCTAAGAATAGGCCATGAATATTTAAGTCTTAGAAAACCTCCTTAAAATGGCTGAAAAGATCCCATATACACAACAATACCAGGGTAAGCAGAACATTTCCATTGCTTGGGAAAGGAATGCTCTGCAAGGAAATGCATTCAAGGCAGCCATGGTGAAGTTAATGAGGGAAGCAAATAAGTAAGCAGTAAATAGTGAAAGGGGGCAGACAATGAAGCCGAAAACAAAGGGAAAAAGAACAAAAAAAAAAAAAGATCACTTGAAAGCGAGAAAGTGAAAAGAGTCGGGAGCCCAGATGAGGTAAGACACAGAGGGTCAGAAACTCATGATTTGGCTGTTCTGGTTCAAGGGAGGTAGATCCAGGGAAAGGAGCCTGGAAAACAGGAGGCAAAGCCAAGGAAATCAACACAGAAAATGCCTTTAGTAACGCTCATGACACAAGCGCAGGCCGCTCCCTGCCTGCATTGTAACCGGACAGACTGGCCAAAAGTCTGCTGTCATTTGTTTGCAGTTTGAGTATAACTATGTGGCAGCGCCTGTCTCCGTATACTCCTATATACGTGTATATAATCCATTATGACACGGTTTTCAGGGGTAAGCGATTGTGTTGTGTCCAGCGTGGGTGTGTCGCACTCTCGGAGTGAGTGTTTGCAAGCAAAGCCGGTTGCTGTGGATACAATGGGCTGCCCAGACACTGTGGCACAATTGCTGCCACCTAATAAAAGTTATGGGACGGGGCATTAAAGGGTTACAACATGACTTTTTCTGTCGGTGACACACATCTGCCCAGCGTTATGTAATAGTGCAAACATCTGTCTGTTCTGCATTAACACTGATTGTTTTCTTTCATCATAGCTCAGCCGATCTGCTGGATAAGAGCGTCTACAGCTTACAGGGCCCTCGGCTCGGAGGGGGGAGCGCTCTTTAGAGACTCCCACGGCCAGTGAGCAAGAGGTCACACCACACTCAGCTTGCACCTGCCGTCAACAAGTAGAAGCATTCCACATACTCATCCCATAGCAGACAATGGGCTCTAAATTCGACAACAAAGTATACAGCTAAGCCCTATCACAGCGTGTAGGATACGTACATGGGCAACACTGGCACACGTGTCATTTTACTATAAGTAGGTCTCAGATCAGACCGCTAGAACAGTTAAAGGGAACCTGTCAAGTTCAACATGGTGTCTGATCTGCAGGCGGGATGTTATAGAGCAGAAGACTGATATTCATATTTCAACTCATTGTAGACTTAGGGCTCATTCACACGGAGTAAACGCCAGCTTATTCTGAACGTAAAAGACGTTCAAAATAAGCGGCGTATAAAGCAGTTCCATTCATTTCTATGGGAGCCGGCATACGAGCGCTCCCCATAGAAATGAATGGGCTGCTTTTTTCACTACGAGCACTGGGAATGGGAAGTGCCCGTGTATACGCAGTGCCGAGCCGTACACGTGAGCACTTCCCATTCACTTCAATGGGACAGCTTGTAGTGAAAAAAGCAGCCCATTCATTTCTATGGGGAGCGCTCGTATGCCGGCTCCCATAGAAATGAATGGAACTGCTTTATACGCCGCTTATTCTGAACGTCTTTTACATTCAGAATAAACTGGTGTTTACTCCGTGTGAATGAGCCCTTAGGCTGAGACCCAAAATTGTGAAAAACTACTTTATTGTTGCAGATTGTGCTGAGAGAAGTATAAGGGCTAGTTCACACGGGGCGGATTTTGACCCAGAATCCGCCTCAAAATCCGCCTCCTCACAAAAGAGGTCTATGTAGACCGCTAGAGTTCTGTTTTTCACCTGCGGTGTATTCCCGCTAACGGAAAAAAGAAGCGAGCTGCCCTTTCTTCAGGTGGATTCTGCGTCCGCCTCGCGATAGTACCCTCCAGACTAGGCCCATTTCATTTCATTTGGGCCTAATCCGGAGTGGAAAGCCGCGATGGGATGTCAGAGCACTGCATCGGCATCCCGTCGCGGCAGCCATGATGGAATGTGTTCATGTGGAACCCCGTGTGAACTAGTCCTAAGAACTTCCTATATATTTATCAATCCTTTTGAAGCCACTCCTGGGTTTGGCTCAAAAAAAAAAAAAATATCACAAAATCTGCAAGAAAAAAAAAAAGACACTTTTCAGCAACATGGAGTCGTTGCCATAAATAATTTTTTGGGGGACTTTTTAGGATAGGTCATTAATTGACGATCATTGGGATCCAACACCCAGAGCCCCTAGCTCTTTGAAGCGGATGAGGTGCTGGTCAGCTGGGTCCCGCATGCCAGACCCCTGCCAATCTTTTATTGGTGACCTATCCTAAGTATATCTCCTGTAAAATCCCTATAAGGCTAGGGCCCCACGGCTACGGCATCACGGTTCTTCCTGCAGCGTTTTAGACAGAAAGTTCTCAGAGGTTTCCTCTGCGGACTTTCTGTTTCAATTATAACTATGGGGAAACCACCGGTGTTTCCGTAGGTATAAATGACAAGCTGTGATTTCCAAAACCGCGCCGGTTTTGGAAGTCTGCAGCACGGTTTTAGCCCAAAGATTCACTTGATTCCCATCCAAAACGGTGAGATTTGTTCCGCATTTGTTCTCGTGGGGCCCTGGCCTAAGAGTCCAGAGAGAGGTCTTATTAGCAACTAGCAGCTTCCTATACATAAATGTCCATAGGAAAAATGTAACAAAAAATTAGATTACTCTGAATCATTCCCTGCAAAACTACATATCCTTGTGCTCAGTTGGACTGTATGTGCAACATGACTGGTTCTCTTTAAATTAGAGGTAAAGTGCTACCAGAAAAGCCTTATTTATAGATGTAAAAATAGGGGCTAAAGACATGAACAAATAGCTATCAGAAAGTCCATCCGAGACTTGTAAACAATTTGCTCCATTGCTCTTTCTCCTTTATGTCTATTGTTTCAACCGTCCCACAGAGATGAATGGAGCACATGACGGACTGTACTGAATCCCTAACTCATCCAGTTTCTAAGCAGGGGTGGGACTTACGTCTCCTGTCTTAAGTCACGTCTTTGACTTAACAAGTCCAAATATTCTAAAAGGATGCCGCTTTAAAACACAACACTATATATTGTCAGTGCAGTTTTCCGTCCATGTAAAGGGGTCTCCTGGAACTTACTTAGTGATGGCTTATCCTTAGGCTCGATCATCAATATGTTGTCGGTGGGAGGCTGACTCTCTGACAAGGTGCTCACAGGCGCTGCAATATTTTGCATGTATTATGGGGTCATGATAATTTGTCACATGGTAACAGGTCAGTCCCATGGGGCTGAATTTCATTACCAAGCACAGCCCCTATGACATGTACGGGGACCGCAGCACTCATCATTAGGGTTGAGCCGATCTTGAGATTTCAGGATCGATTTTACAATCCGATTTTTGATAATTTACCAGTCGATCCCGATTGTGGAAATTTGCTCGATCACCAATCGGGATCCGATCTTTCCCGATCACTCAACCCTAATTGCATATTATATATACAGTAGGGTTGAGCCGATCTTGAGATTTCAGGATCGATTTTACAATCCGATTTTTGATCATTTACCAGCCGATCCCGATCGTGATAATTTGCTCGATCACCAATCGGGATCCGATCTTTCCCGATCACTCAACCCTAATTGCATATTATATATACAGTGGGGTTGAGCCGATCTTGAGATTTCAAAATCTGATTTCCGATCATTTTCCAGCTGATCCCAATCCCGATTGTGCAATTTGTTCGATCGCCGATCGGGAACCCTACTCCTCATCCTTCTTCTTCAACCAGCTTACCCCTTACCTAGGGAGTCAGACCCCTACCAATGACACACTAATATCCTATCCTAATGCCAGCTATCAATATATAAGTCCCAGAAAGCCCCATAAATGAAAAGATCATACATATTGTTATTGAGGACTCATTTTCCGTAGAAGCGTACTTTTTTACAAAATGCTCCTCCCAGGATACAGAAAATATTTTTGCATTCCTTTCCTTTCCACGAGACACCTAGTTACAATGTTTTAGTCAAAAGCGATGTAGAAAAATATTTTTTTCCTGTATGAAAAGAATGAATTTTCTGGCGTATAAATGATAGGTTAGTTTTTATGTAACATATTTAGCCCGTACTCAGTAGGCTCCATGCTGCTTTCCCTCCCCAGTGACTTACTGACATTTGTTCCGTAGTCTGATTGACTCTAGTTTCTATAGTAACGTCATTACTAAATTGCTTTTTAATAAGTTTTTTTTTAATCTTCATAGTGTTGTTGCATCACTTTGGACATAATTCCTCTTCAGACAAATTTTGCATACAAATGTGTTTTCTGAGCGGTGTTTCTCTGTAGTAATATTGCCCGGTGAGGAAAGTGGAAACGTGATGAGAATTATTAATTTGTAGCTTTTATCTTCTGTTGTTTTCATGGCGGGTTTTATAGAAGTGCGTGCAAAGAGCGAAATGACTGTAGTAAGTGACTTATTCCACATTTATGACCAGTAATGTACGGTTATCTCAGCCCATATGTAAGCTTGGCGTGTACAGACTCTAATGACTGGTCATAGTCTTGCTATCCCATTAACATGTACACTCAGCTTGGCCGAGCATGCACAAGTTATGGACAGGGAAAATGGAGAATGCTATTGCTAGAGTCCTCCGGCAGTGGCGTATCTGCCATGGAACAAAAAACCCAATTACCCTAGGGGCAACACAGTGGCTCAGTGGTTAGCACGGCAGCCTTGCAGCGCTGGAGTCCTGGGTTCATGTCCTGCCAGGAACAACATCTGCAAGGAGTTTGTATGTATGTAGCTTTTCTCCCCGTGTTTTCATGGATTTCCTCCCATACTCCAAAGACATACTGATAGGGAAAAATGGACATTGTGAGCCCTATATGGTGGCTCACAATCTATATTAAAAAAAACCCACATACCCTGCTTACCTCTCATGATGTTTGTTGCTGAGGGAATTGGGGGCTGCGCCAAAACCAGTGGGATCGGTCAACAATCATCTAGGGCTAGGTTCACATCTGCATTGGAGCCACAGATTCGTATTAAAATACTCCTGTAAGGAAGACTTTTCTCTCCACTGGTTTCAGTATAAAACCGCCAGCTTGTAACCCTTCTTTTATGAGTATAGAGTCCCACAAATTTCGGGTCCCCAAATGACAGAGACCTGAACGCTTATATGAACCTAACATAATATGTATGGCTATCTTTAGCAGAGAATATTAATATATGTACAGACGAGGTTACATGGGAATTAGGAAGGGAATGATCTCACCTGATATGGGGGGGGGGGGGGGGGTCCGACAGCAGAACGTTGCAGCATACACTGCTTGGTATTGCAGCTCAGCACCATTCACTTGCTGTAATATGTGACCAGTGAATGTGAAGTCATCGGTACAGGGAAGAGTCCCGGAAATCTAATCTCCACCTGTCACATACTGATGACCTATCCTAAAAACAGGTCATCAATATGAAGCTGATAGTACAATGTACGGATCCTTATTTCACATGTCCCTACTAAATTTTAAGGGGGACATGGAAATTTGGTAGAACTAAGATGTGACAGAACAAAATGGGATGAGAAATTCACTGAAAATTTTTTCCGTCCATCCAAATTTCATCATGTCAGAGGTGTCTGGAAATAGCTTATTCCCTTAACACGACTGAGAACACATGGACGCTTGGTAGGAACAAGTGTGCATGTGCATGGGGAGTCGGTAGGTATAGCTGTCAGTGACGTATGGGACACTTTACATTATGTATTATTGCTAGATTCACATACACAATACTGCCGGCTGCAAATATCTCAGTATCCCCTGCTTGTTCAGTGTCTTGTATTTAGGGAGCGTCGCCTATGAACCAGGCACTGTATAGTAATATGATATAGACAAGACATGCATTGTGTTATATGTGCATAGTGAAAGGGGTTGTCCAGGGCCAGAAAAAAAAAAAAGTTCTTTTTATTCCCCAGAACATTCTTAGAAAAATAGCAAAATGATCCCAAAATTGTTGCTTCAATTTTATTGTTTATGACATTTATCTGGGCACAGTTATTGTAAGATTTTGATTTGTCCTAGGAAACATTAGGCAGAGACCCATATTCCAGGAAATTGCATCTCTTATGCTTTCCATATGTGCCGCCACCAAGCTTTACCAGACTCCATGGTAAGCCTACCTAGTTACAGATGGGGATAGTTGTGCGAGGCAGGCGGCCAAGGTTAGAAGTGGGATGTCATGCACATGGGTTCATTTACAAATGAAGTATCCAAAGGACCTGTAGGAGGACAGATTCGTAAGCGCTCCCTGCTGATTTGCCCCTGTCGTTCACCCTTGTTGACCCTGGCGTGTGTAGAGGAAACATGAGCTCTGCCCCTTGTAACTAGCAATAAAATGAAGTTTACATGTGCTGTTGTATGACAGATATTCTGCGGCTGCTACCTAAGCAGGTCTCATCCATTACGCCACTAGAACGCTTTGTGTGTGCCACGTTGCAGTGGGAATGACATGTGGCACAGGTGACATCTGTCGCTCTGACCTTATAATGAGCGCTGGATTTGGCTGGAATTAATTACGCCGTGATCCCTCACAATGCCCGGAGATGCACCATTTTTAACTCCATATGATACAAAGGATTACCTCTCCTACATGAAGTGTCACATACTAGGGGCATGAAGCCCATCACTCCTGCTATAGACTGACATAGACAGATGGCTACATAGCATTATAGATCTATTGTGCCAGAGCTATACTTATACCACAATGTAATGCAAACGGACTACAGACATGCATTTCAATGGGGTCTAGCCCCTGCCTCTAACTTCTAGCCGCTTCTCAAGCTGAGCTTCAGTTTAGACAAATTGGTTACAGTTGCTTTTTTTTTTGGAAAAATTTCACAGGAAATTACATGGAAGTCACAAGCAATGAATTGCAATTGAATACATTTTTTCTTCTATGGGTACGACTTGTTCTACTGAGGTTCTTTATAATAAAGATTCCTAGGGTTAAGATGTACACTCTTAGATATTAGGTAGATATCCGCTCATTCAGGTGACAGCTACGGTATCTCATCCCAACTCCCCCAAATGGAGAGAGGAAGTGGCACCCGTCCGCTTATCTCCCTGAGGTGATATCATCTACAAGTATTTGGCAGTGACTTTCTCCCCTCTCCTTTGTTCAGAACACATGCATGCTCGGCTGAGTCAAGTGTTTAAAGTTATGGGAGGGATAGCTTTTGCCCAAACAAGAATATGGCAAACTTGATGGGGGACCTCCCAGTCTCCTGGAAAAGTCCTAGCAGATGTTGTTCCTGGCAGGATTTGAACCCAGGACTCCAGCGCTACAAGGCTGCAGTGCTAACCACTGAGCCACCATGTTGCCCCAAAGTGTGTAAATCTTATTTGTGACAAGGGCACTTTATGCAGTGGTCGTACACTGAAAAAGTGGTGTGGCCATCATACTGCAAAAATTTGGTCTGGGGAGTGTCATGTCTCCAAATTATAGGGTACTTGTCTTTACAAAGCATTAAGTTCTCCCAGAACCTCTATGCCAAATGTTGGGGCAGGGCTAGTTCATGTCTTGAGTGTAGCCACTTCCTTCCTTCAAATGAGTGTCTAAAGGCTGATGTCATCATCAGTGATATGTCCGATGACATCATCAACATCCATATAGGAGGAGCGTCTTTCATGACACAGCATTACTGAAATTCCTATAAATATTTAAGTAGTTTGATCAATTTAATCAAAAAGATGTCATTGGAAGCTTCCCGCAGCAAATAAATCAACTGAGTTCTGCGCTGAGTTATTGCCAATGGAGGCGAGTACGCTCCTGCACTGTATCTGCTTGCCAGCACTCAAAGGACAATTTGTCAAAAGCCGATTCTCATAATGAACTTACATGATCAGAATCGTTCTCATTGGAACCTACAAGTAACAAGACGGAGACATAAAGGAGCATGGGAAACCGCTCTATACATGTGTATGCCAAGAAACCGGTCACAATGCCCCACATTTCATTAAAGGGAAACCTACACATTGAAGATGCAGACCTACCTCTAGGTTCTATCTATTTATCTATCTATCTATCTATCTATCTATCTATCTATCTATCTATCTATCTCCTATCTATCTATCTATCTATCTATCTATCTATCTATCTATCTATCTACCTACATCATATCTATCCACATCTATCTATCTATCTCCTATCTATCTATCTATCTATCTATCTATCTATCTATCTATCTACCTACATCATATCTATCCACATCTATCTATCTCCTATCTATCTATCTATCTATCTATCTATCTATCTATCTATCTATCTATCTATCTATCTATCTCCTATCTATTTACCTACATCATATCGATCTGTCCATCTATCTATCTATCTATCTATCTATCTATCTATCTATCTATCTACAAACATCATTTCATCGAGATTTGAGGATTGCATACGTAAAGTCACGGTGGACTCTCTACCCCCAACAAATTGGTAGCCGCCACTGAACATCTGTCTGTTCTCTAAACCACAAAAAATGAGCACCACACAGACAGAATAATCCTGTAGCCATCATTACCATCACAAGAAAGCACCTGTCACATCAGTGAAAAGCCTTTAGTCATTTACTCTTCTCCTGATATATATGTATATATAGCCAGCTACAGAAGTGCTCTCCAATCTGTTCTCCAACTGTTGTCAAACTACAACTCCCAGCAGGCGCCAGTCGATTTCGCAGACCGCTGGATTACAGCTTTCCTGCTGTGCTAATAGTAATATCTGCAATGAAGAATCCACAAAACCCTAAATAAGTATACAATACAGAATAACTTTAGTAAAACATGTTAAAATAGTCAACACTTCTCTAGTCACAAAAGAACACAAAAATCTGCAAAATTATGACAAAATAACTTCCCGGACTCGTCTTCTGCTCAGTGTGCTATGGTAGTCTGACACCCTCTCCCCTGTTATAGGGTTTTCCAGTGAGGGGAGTCTATGCATAGTGTGCAGCAGTAGTCTGAGACACTACCCCCCACTGTTAGGGCTCGTTCACATGGGGCAAGAGGCCACCTCAGAATCCGCCCCCTCACAATAGAGGTCTATGTAGACTGCTAGCTTCCTTTTTTCCGTGAGCGATATGTTCACGGAAAAAAGAAGCGAGCTGTCCTTTCTTCAGAAGGATTCCGCGGCTGAGTCAGCCCCGGCATCCGCCTCACGACAGCACCCTCCGGACTAGGCCCATTCATTTGAGCCTACTCCGGAGGGGGAAGTCGTGACTGTCAGAAGCCGCGACAGTCGTGGCAGGCACATTTTGGTCCTATTCTGACGCAGCTTCCCGTATCAGAATCAGGACCAAAAAACGCGGTCCCGTGCCCTGTGTGAATGAGGCCTTAGATGCACCAGCACAGATTTAAGAGGAACGTATCTCACACTGTACATAGTGTAGTCCGAGGAGCTGCTGAGAAAAACAGTGTTTGGGAAAACTGTCCCACAATAAGTCTAAAGGAGGCCACCGGGTATTATCTATATATTCCCCAGGTAATATTTTATTACCACATGTTGTGGACCGCAGCTTTTTTTGTTGCAGATTTTGTTTTCTTTGAAGCCAAAGCAAAGAATGGCTACAAAAGGAATAGGAAATATATAGGAAGTTCTTATACTTCTCCCTTCTGCTCAATCCATTCCTGGCTTTGGTTTAAAAAAAAAAAACACAACAAAATCTGCAACAAAAAAAACTGCATTTCCGCAACGTGGGGTCTTAGCCTAAAAATTTTCTAGAACAAGCATCAACCATCTTAAAGGGGCTGTCCCACTACCACAACAATCCATAGTAGGAGGAGCGGTTCAATAACAACCAATCGCGCCCCTGTCTACATGGAGATGTGGTCGCACATGCACGCTGCTGCTCCATTTAATCTCTATGGGACTGATAGAGATACCCGAGTATAATGAAAATCACACCTAGACAGGCTGAATGGAGCAGATCTGCACAGGTATGACTGTTGCTCCATTCAAGCAAGGACCCACAGTCTCTTAAAGCGTTTTTTCAGAGAATTACATATTGATGTCCTTAATATACGTCATCAATATAAATGTGGCTGGTGGAGGTCTGATACCCAGGACCCTACACATCAGGACCTCCACTGAATAACACATGCGTAAGGCTGGGCTTGGCATTCTCTGGAATGGGAGTGATCTATAGCTGTATCATAACCGATAATCGTGACGTCATCAACATGGGGGGGACTTGAAAGAGTCGATAGTCACAGGTCCTGGGTTTTGGACCCTATCAATCACATATTAGTAACTTATTCGAGGGATAAGTCATCAATTTGCAAGTCCTGGAAAACACCTTTAGACTACCTGCACAGAAAAGTGTGCATGAACGTGGCCCGTGGTAAAACAACATGATATCTATGTGCCGCTATTGCTTCCGCAGACCCATTCATATTCTACAGTGAGCCCGGGCCACAAAACGGACAGGAATAGGACGTGTGCTGTGATTTGCCCCAGCTCACTGACCCCTATACAGACGCAGACAGGTGTGTTTTTGGGGACTTTAAAATAACACAGCACATGGTTATGTGCATAGAGCCTTAATCCGTGAGAAGACCCCCAGGAATCAGATACTTAACATCTATCTACCCATTCCTATCTATTGATTTCAACCCATTCCCACCAAACCGCTGTTTCCCGGGAGTGACACAGGGGGGCATTCTGCAAAGCGTTAAGCTGCAATACCAGGCACAGCCCATGCACAGCAGTGGCGCTGTTGCTGAAAAGGCTGCAGCACTATGAGAGATAGGATGATGATCTGCAGCATGCGGAGAAGGTGTTTCTGCTCGATATAACTATAACATAACAGGATAACTTTCCCACACAACATAAAAGGTTCGCTTTAATTGGGTTTGTTAATTAGCGAGTAAAAATAGCTGTAATCATGCGAAGCAGAATCTGATGGAGCTGTAATTGCTGGCAGGGCCGTGGGTTTGTGTGTATTTATTAATTATTGTGTCAAAAGCAAACATTTGATTTGTCACACAGCAGATGGAACCGAAGCTCGCAAAGTGTGAGGTAAATAAAAATCCCGCACCATTATTACATTTGTCCAGAGCAAAACCAGCTGTGAACGGATCGCTATCTGCACGTCATGAAAGGTCACTAAAAACCTTGCGCGTACACTCGAGCTACACGGATCCAAATATCGTAATGCACATGACAGGGCTTTGTAAGGCAATATATTCTGGATGGGGGCCCCTATCAAACCCATAGGAGAATCAGCGTAGAGCGTCGCACGCGGTTAATTAATGCCGGAGTGCGGAAGGTTGTTTTGTTGATTTTTACTCTCCAATGAGCCAAAGAAAAAATAAACTTTGCGCTAATTGAGCAATTACTACAATATCAGCGGCAATCTTGCATTAACGGGACCGCGAGAGGAGGATGGAAGGGCTATAGGCCGATATTGTGACAGGAAGACAAGGATGGCGGTTTATTTTATCTCGAAAAGGTTTCAGATGAATCCATCATGAATGTGGCTCTATCTGCCAAGCACTTCAGAGGGAGGAAATTGAGAATAAACCAATACTATACTCGTTCTCATATGTTTGGCTGGAAGGAACAGGGTGTCGGCTCCTACGATAACATCTGTATTTGGGCCAATGAAACCCAAGGGAAGACTGTAATCACGTAGTACCACAGATACCACACAGCTTGTAACGTGGTTATTTCACTTGTACTGCGGTCCCAAATGTTTCCTGACTTTACATTTGTGGTTTTCTAGAAAGGATTTTGCATTTCTTTTTTGTGGGAGATTAACCCTCTAATGGCGAGAAGTGTTTCTTAGTAGGTACAGCAGCTTTCGCTTTACGGTCCATGGATAATCTGGGTTTCAGATGCAGATAACAGCGTGGGATTGATTCGCTATAGCATAATGTGCATCGGCATCAATCAGATTAATAGGAATTATTGATCAGCCTGCTTCGAGGCGTACATAAATTAAATGACCAAAATGCGGTGGTATTGGATTTATCTGCGTCTGGAGTCAAAGGGCCCAGGATTGTGGCTTCTGAGATGCAGGTTCTTATTCACAGATTTTTTTTTTCTTCTGCAGATAAAGCAGAGCTGAATTTGCCCTTTTTAAAGGGATCCTATCATTAAAAGTAATTTTTTTTGTCCCTAACACGTTGGAATAGTCTTAAGAAAGGCTATTTTTCTCCTACCTTTAGATGTCTTCTCCGCACCACCGTTTCACAGAAATCCCGGTTTTCGCCGGTATGCAATTGAGTTCTCTGGCAGCACTGGGGGCGGGCCCCAGCGCTCAAACAGCACTGGGGGCGTCCCCAATGCTGCCAGCGAATTTTCCATCTTCATCAGAAACGGGCTCTTCACGCGTCTTCTTCCGGCGGTGGCTTCAGACTTCTAGGCCTCGGGCCTAGGGCAAAGCCAACTGCGCATGCCCGCCTGCCACAAGAAAATGGCTGCTTAAAATACTGTGCAAGCAGCGATTTTCTTTTGGCCGGTGGGCATGCGCAGTCAGATTTGGAAGTTTGAAGCCACCGCCAGAAGAAGACAAAGGGAGAGGCTGTTCGAAGAAGATGGAGGCGGCGCTGGAGAGTTCTCTTGCAGCATTGGGGACGCCTTGAGTGCTGTTTGAGCACTGAGGACTGCCCCCAGTGCTGCAAGAGAACTCATTTGCATGCCAACAAAAACTGGATTATATACCGAACGGCAGCCCAGAGAAGACATCTAAAGGTAGGAGACAAACAGCCTATATTAAGGCTATTCCTACGTGTTAGAGACAAAAAAAAAAAAAAGACTTTTAATGATAGGTTCCCTTTAACTGCATAGGGCTATGTTCACATGAAATTTGGGATGTCCATTTAGTATGGTATGTAAACCAAGATAGCTCACGATGTGTATGCCAACTGTGTTCAAAGTGTTACATTAGCAAGCGTAGGAATAGCATATCAGACTATGCTATTCTATACAATATTAAACCTATACAATTTTTAACATTTTCAATAGGACCCTATGAGTGAAGAACCCCACCGTATGGACTCAGGTATCCATTTAAGGTCTATTTTCCCGGTGTATAAAACATGATGTGTACAGAGCCCTATAAGCACTTCAATCCAGTGTCACACCACGTTGGTTCAGTAGGCACTTGGTGGAGGGATCACTTTTTTGGTGGCATAACAATGACATTTTTAGCTCACCAATATCTCATCCATGACTCCCCTGCTATACATACAGTAGGGAATAAACTAAACTGGACTGAATATCAAAACCACAAGATAGTGGACAAGAAAGAAACCATTGAGAATGGCATGGGACCCGCTAAAGACCCACCAGCTGGTCACCTCTTGCTCTTGGGTCTGCCCTCAAGCTGGCCATACAAATTAGATTAATGTCCGCCAAACCTGCTGATTCCAACAGGACTGGCCAGCAATCTAGCAAGTATGTAATACTTGGCTGAAGTTCCTTGGCTGCAGTAGGGTTTCTTAAGGTTTCTTAGAAATCTGTAGTAAGTTATACTATGTATGCAGTATTCATGCACTAATACTAAGGTGTAAAACGAAGTGGGTGTTTACTGAAGGAGATGCCACAACTTTATGATTGGTGGTGGTCGGACCTCTGCAAACCTTCTCCGAATTTCTCACAGTATGTACTGCTCTCTGTAATCTCACTGTCACACAGTGAATGGGGTCAGTGTCGTAGTTCTCTGGGTGGCCAGAACAATTGCTTTGTAGGGATAATCTGTGAAGAAGACTCCTTATTCTGAGGATCGTTGCGAGTTTTAGCAAAAAGTGCAGCACACAAAAAGTGCATTGGAATGGGGCCTATAGTAAGCCCTCTCCAAAAGGAGTAGGGAACTCATAGAACTTTCCCAAACCTCAGGAATCAAGGACGGATTATATCGCTTTGCCAAAGCCTTGGGAGAGCCTGACTTCTTGCTGTTGACTTCTACCTGGCCTTTCACTCAAGTATCTACAAGGAGCCAAGAAGTAGGAGAGAATCCTGACCTAGACCTTCAAGCCACGCGTCCTGTAAGGTCGCCATATCCTAAAAGATCCTATGACGAACATGGAAAGTGAAAACACAAATGAAACAAATATAGATGTGCACGGTGACATTACGATATAGACATCCGACCGCGACTTTAACAATTTCTCCATAACTCCGCTAGCCAGGTCTGTACAAGTAGATGTAGGTGCACGTAAAAGTCAGAAAATGCGCCAACACTCATCCTGTATTGACAATACTTTCCTTTCCATATCAATGCCACAGAAATGCCACAGTGTCAAGCATATATACCGTATGCAGAGCTGTCACGTTATATTGAAGAAAGCAAATAGGAATAAGGTGACAGGTTAGTAAAAAATTCTGCTGGTCTGGCTCCTGCTAAGATCTGTATACAGCAGCTAGTCCCTGCAGATGAAAGGCCGTCATGTATTCTATCGCATCCTGACAGATAAGCTACCTCCCTTCCTTCTCCAGCACAAGGCTTGCCTCATTAGTTATATACCACCATCCTTGTTCTATCCTCCACACCGGCTTCATTTTCAGACATTGCCTTGCATCTTCACTGTCCCTTCCTCTGGATATATGTCACTTGTCATTATATTTGCACCGCTCTGCGTGTTTACAGATCACAGGAAGACTTCGTTAAAATAAAACTGGCGATGAGGAGATGAGAAGCGAAAAATTCTGGAGCAATCAGCACAAAAAAACCCGAAAAAAAACACATTCTTGGCGGGACGTCTCCCTGTCTTGGACATGTAAAACAATTACAGTAGGAGAGAAGGAAATAACCGTGTCTGAACTGAGAAAGAACCGCAAAACAAATAGATGGAGACTTCGGAAATCTTGGCTGCGGCGGCGCAGACACCATTTCTCCGCACATGAGATAAAACGTAATACTCATTAAATCTTTAATGGCATAAAATGAGGGGCATGATTATTTACCGCCTTTTGTGCCAGTTTGGCAACGGGCTGTTTTAATATATGGCCTAGATATCAGATGAGCATTCAGTAATTACTGATGAATATGGATACCTCAGCAATCCGAATAGGCTCATTAAAGATAAAAGCGCGATACACAAGACCACGGGAAAAAACACTGTGGCAACTTGTATCGGAAAAGAAGCAGTACATTTAGGAACTTTTGCTTTTAGGGCTACGGTGACTACCAGATTTGTCTGCCACGATCAAACATGGCCCTAGAAGTTTCTAGCAAACACTGCTCCGTCTACAGAAGCAGAACAGGCATTTTACGGGGATGATTTTTGCAAATAAAAACACGCTCAGAATGATGTCAAAAAATTCTAAAAGCCATAACTCATTGATCCCATTTCAGTGCTTCCCCCCACCCGTGACTGACAAAGTAGGCATTTTCTGTGTTGAGAGGGACAAGAAAGCAGAGATCAGCGGGGACCTGGGAAACATTGGAATGGGAGCAGAAGAGGATCGACTACATCTGTTTTTTTTTGTACAACAAAATGCCAGTCTTAATTCCTCCACTGGCGCTAGATGTGCCATATTAAGAGGCCCACCTATATATTTTTCTGGTGCACTGGTGAAATCAACGCCAGTCAGGTTTCTAGATTTCTGGTATAACTTACCCCGGCTTTCTGGTGTGAGTGACAGTAACTTTTTAGTCTCCACCTTCAGTTTCGTAAAAAGTGGTGACAATGTGGTAAGGCAGTGCTCCAATGATGTGTCCCAGCTAATCCGGTTGCACACAACCGTGTGCTAATCGGCTGCCATGACTGAATGGCAAGGGTGGCACATGGATGTCATCCTTATGCCACCGTGCTTCCGTAGCCCCTCTCATTCGATGAATAGGAGCCACAAAATTGGACAGGAATAGAACCTGTTCCATATTTTGCGGCCCAAACCCATGTCCGTGTAATTCACGGTCATTTGTACGATAGCACACTGACCATTCATATGGTCGTCTGAAAGGGGACTTACACTCATAAAAATAGAGAAAATGGGTCAGTAAATTCTCCTACTGGGTATATATCTTTTTAAAATTTTTATAGTCCAGACAACCTCTTTTATTGTGTGATTGAGAGGACCAGTGTAGATAGTACACAGACGGAAAAGTATAAAGGAAAGAGTTGCACCTTTCCCATGTTCTGGACCTACCTCTTGTTTTGCTTTACAAATACTGATGTGAAATACTGTCGTCTGAGCCTTAAGGGCCTTAAGATGACCAAATGTTTTATGAATGCCGGCCGAACCTGCCAATTTGATGGCACCAGCCAACCACTTAATGGAGGTGTCCTGACTGTCCTCCTGATAGCAGATTTTCGGAAAAAGAAGATGTGGGCAGGCCGGATTTCAACAAAACGCCAATCTTTTAGTTGTCTCGCCTCTCCCTATTGAGAATACATGCATGCTTAGCTGAGCGATGTGTGCACATGTGTAGTGGGTTGGAAGGAACAGTTGCTTATTCTGGCCAACTTTAACCTCACTTGCATATGTCTACATGTTGGAGATTGAAGATACATCTGTAGACCAAACCAATGATAAATACCTTGCTTGGAACTGTAGAAGGCAGTCACATTATTCTAGTAGCCAATTTGACATTTCTAGTGGCCTACCAATAACTAGCTGCATAAACATCAATAGATTAGAGTAGAAAACACTGGGAGGATTTATCAAGACCAGTGTAGGAGTCACAAATCAGGTGCATCCTCTATCGGGCTTGCGCCAACCTGAAAACTACCCTAGAAAAAACGTCCACGTTTCAGTTGCATTTAGAGACCCTACCAAGGCTTGGTCAAACCGAACTGCCAAGACACACACCATGTAATATAGCCCGAGATCAACAGTGTGAACCCAGCCTTAAACAAGTCATGGACAACCACGAAACGTACAGCTTTCTGTGACATCTCTAAAACTGTTTGTTTTTCCGTGCCTCGAATGACCTAAACATCTTCGCTGTGTGATTACTGTAGTACATTCCTGATCTCCCATTAAATAAATAGCGTATTAGCGGAATAATCCAATAAAGGTGTTTTTACTCCTAAGTATGGAGTGCTTGTGGTCTGGCACGTCTATACTCTGTTTAGGAATTAATAGGCTCTGAATTTATTACGGCAACACAAACATGACTTCCCAGGAGAGGACACGTCAGCCTCTTCCTGAATATAACAGACAACAAAACAATAGGCAGCCATCTCCGGAGAACCCAGAAGAAAGGAGTATTGTGGACCGCACGGAAAGGACTTCGAGAATGTGAGAATGGCGTCCACACAAAACCACTGTCTACTAGTCACCGCGCAGCTTTTAATTTACCACAGCTGGATTGGTTTTAGTCAGTTTTGATAAATCAGGCTCATATTGGATCTTAGGCCTGAACTACATGGTTTAATTTTCATCCGTGTGTGTCCGCAGAGGAGACAGGCTTGAGGCCTCCAAGTTCATGTCCTCTGAGAAATAGACTGAAATATTGTCTGATGAGATTTATTCCACATAAATAGTATTGTGGTTGTGTGAATTAGGCCGTAGGCCCGTATCATAAAGTATACATCGGCCTAGCGGATTCTCTAATGACCTATACTATGCACATCTATTGTAAGTGTGGTCAGGTTTGGTCAGCCCCAGTTCAGACTGTGGGTCACCTTGTCATGAGAAGCAACAGTACATATAAATATCAATGGGCATTCACTGCTTTCAATGGACATTCAAGGCCCTTAATGGCAGAAGGCTGTCCCAGACAGGCCTCTCGGCTTTAGCTACTAAGGACGGTCTTAGACGGCGAACCTCCTCCGTTTAGACAAAAGAGCAAAGGCAATGTCTATAACTTTGCTGCAGAGAGGAACAATGGGGTCATAGGCTCACATTTTTTAGGGGGAAGGGTGGATTTGTTTCTCTTTAAAACAGATTAAAATGGAGGGTGAAGCTGATGCAACCCGTTCATTCGTTTTTTATTATGTTTACAGTAAATACAGCGCTCTTTTTATTCCTGTACTTTATCCCATCCCAGGGGTTTAATAAAAAACATATTTTCTGTTAATGGAGCAAATATGATGTATCATTTACCATGGTGAAATAATAATATTTTGTAAAAGGAGGAGAAGATGTACATTTTAGTCTCAGATAAAATAAAATTTTCCAATTTTTCCCATTCTACCAAATCCAAGAGAATAAGATGGAGTCTACAGAAATGTCAGAGGTATACGTGAGAGGTTTTCCTGACGTATACCTCCAATAGAAGCCTCCATGACATATGCCACTGTATACGCATACAGTGGTGTACATCAGCCTAAGATTCCCAAAACAAGGCACGTGGCTTACTTTTTAGTTAATGTACCCATTGGTATAGGAAAACGTAGCTGACTTCACTTTCCAATACAGCCAAACCTATGCTGACTCATACCATCCTAGCATATGCCAAATGGACAGTCTTTTGGCATATGTGGCATATGTTGGTGCACAGGAGCCTATAGGCATATTTGACATATGCCGTATGTGTATTGAAAACTAGATCTGAACGGAGCCTTAGGCGTGTTGCGCCTCTGTAAGACATCCTATTAGGGCCGTTTCACATGGCTGAGCTCAGACTGGCAAACTTGGTCCTTGCATCAGCTGGATCTTCCATCCCGAACCTGGCTCAGCCGAAGTGAAATGACATGCTGAGTTCTGTAGAGCTGAGTTCAGGCCAGTAAATCCAACAGATACATGAACTGAGTTTCCCTCCCTGAATTAGGCCATGTGAAACCGGCCTTAAAGATTCTGTCTCCTAGTAGCAATGTCTTTAGGGAGAAAAATTTCCTTAGACATGGCAAAAATTCCAAATCAGCCCAAAATATATAATCCACATGTATGTATGTGATGTTAAAGGCTTGCAAAAATAAAGTAGGGCCACATAAACCTCTATGAAATAGGCAATACACTAATTTTACCATTCGTACTTTTTCCATCCACAAGTACTGCACAGTAATATGCGGTGCAGAAAATA